>NW_026652281.1:11189184-11435497 GCF_009828535.3 Hylobates moloch
AAAAAAAAAAAAAAAAAGGTTTGCACCTCATTTGCCCTTCCAGTGTCCAGAAGGGAGTATTTCTTTCCACCTTTTTCACATTATAATAATGGCTTCACAGCTCCTGAAAAGAGCCCTAGTGCAACGGCAAATGGTGCATGACACGACGAAACCCTGCTCTTTGTCACACCAGCTCCGCTCCAAAGAAAGTCCTTCTCTGCCTTCGTTTCCCTGCCATTAACCGAGATGAAATGAGTTTTTTCCCCCTTTTGATTCCACCCCCCACTGTCTATTACAGTGTGACGCGATTGGGCTTCCTGGCCCATTATTTCATAGAGAATTCTTTTATTCTGGTTTGAGAGTTCGCGCCTGCAAGGTTATCTGTGCACAAAGCAACGCCTCGGTCTTTGCATTCATTTTTGAAATCTGATCTCATTGATAAGAACAAGACTATTCGCATTGCATTTGTCAGATAAGTAGCTCGGTGCCGGAGTCATAATTTTTGTCACTTCAGTCAGGGCTCCCTGTTAAAATACGTCAACCGATAAAAACGCAAGTATTATAAAAATAACCTTTGTATCAAAAGTGTCGTCCCATCTCCTTCTTCTTTCTTTAAAGCACATTACGTCCTTTTTCACATGAGGCACTTCCTCATATTCAGATGTCTATGTCCTGATGTTCATTTCTTAAAAATTATTCTTTAAATGGTACTCCAATGCCACCCTTCAGCGTGCTAGAGGAAAAAACATACACACAGAACACAAAAAAAGAAGGCCTATAAGGAGAGAATTGATGTCATGCAGTTTGTCTGAAGGGGGTTTTGATTAATTTCCCTCGGATGGTTTATCCAATGTTGACAGGTAACGTTTCCTGATCATAATAAGGAAATGAATCAAATGCAAACGTCCTCAGTGGCTAAGCAGAGTCAAAGAACATTTAGGACAGGGGTCCAGGGTGCCCTCATGGCTCCAGGGTTCTCTGGGACAGGGCTGAGCTGTCGGCTTGCCCAGGGAGCAATGCCGCACTGTTCCCACGGGGGAAGCGGTCACATACACTGGAAATAACGCCTGCACCCAACGGACACGAAAGGAACAGGAGCGACCGACCAGCGGGCTCCGTGGTGGGGAACAGGAGTCTTGGCTTCTTGCAGGTTCTGATGCCATCAAAGCTGCCCCCCAAAAAGCCACCCCCACACTCAGGCCATGGAGTCTGGCGAGTGTGTTATATAAATATTAGCACCGGGCAGATTGCTGGAGCCCCTGTGTGTTTCCTATCCCCCGGTGGCAGCCACATAAAGCCGCCGGTGACAAAACTAAGAGACAGGCATGGGCTCACTCTCGAGCAGCATGCCAAGCCGCACAGCGCAAGGTCCTGTCCCCATCCCTGTTCGGGGCTCGGTACACCCAGGCCTGCAGCTGATAACACTGTAATAGTCCTCCTTTGAGGACGGAGGCTCCTGCTTGCTGATTAGTCATTTATCACACCTGGCAGCCCTGCTGAACTATAATTACTCTTCTCTTATCCTGCCGCACTGTCATGTCCGAGAGGAGAGGCGAGGCAGAGTCCCCAGTTAATGACACATTACCCTCTTGACAAGCACTTAAAGGTTTTATTGTAAATATTCAAGATATAAAACATCTGAGATTCCCTTTTTAATTATAAAAAGCAATTTCAGGGCCTCCCTTCCCCAACCTCCCCCCACCCCCAAATAGTCAAGTTTCGGCGCCGTTATCCTCGGCTTACTGCAAACAAACTGATTTCCCTTTGTCACAGAAACTCATTGCTACAAGTTAACTCAGTATCTCTCTGCAATTATCAGACATATTGCCTATGAAATTGGTAATTTAAACACACATCACATTTCCACAAAAGTTAAATTTCCTCCCCGAAAGAAGGGGAAAATGTGCATTTATATGAAAAATTATATATGAAAAAAGCCTAAAATGCAGCATAAATAGTCCAGTTTTCCTCATTGGAAGGAGAGGGAGGAAGTCACTGAATAATTTTTCTTTAAAGATGAGTCCCTAATGGAGGCAAAAATTATATGTAGATATATTTTTTCATAAACTAAAAAATTGGAAATTTGCAGGTCATTAAATCTTGATTGACTACTTAGAAGGTTTGGGGAGAAAGCCAACTTAGCATTCAGTGGCTTTTGGGGCTATTTATATCCCTCAAGGAGGGCTCCGAGGACACTTCCCTCCGGGAGACAGGGACCCTGGCAGGCGACTTCCTCTTGCTACCTTCCAGTTAATGCATATGAAGTGATCTTTCTTACTGGTTAGGCTTGAGGCTTCTGTGGGCCAACTTCCACAACAGACATTAAGGTGGGATCGTGGGAAGGGGTGGGGAGCTGGTACGAATCGAACCTTTCATTTTGACAGAGAAAAATAAAAACCCACGCAGACGCACATATCCACACAACACTTGCATACTGGTACATACAACGTAAAATAGGCTCACTGGAACCAAATTGTTTTTGTTTTGTTTTGTTTTCTTGAGATGGAGCGTCACTCTTTTGCTCAGGCTGGAGTGCAGAGGCGTGATCTAGGTTCACTGCAACCTCTGCCTCCCGGGTTCAAGCAATTCTCCTGCCTCAGCCTCCAAAGTAGCTGAGATTACAGGAACCCACCACCACATCTGGCTATTTTTTTTGTATTTTTAGTAGAGACGGGGGTTAGCAGAACACTGTACAGGCAGATAAGGGAGTTGGTCTTACAGAAGAGGGTGATCAAAGGTACGCAAAGCCTAGAAGAATAGTGACATCGTTGGAGCTCACGGCCCAATGTCCCAAGCAGGCTTCTTTACCTGTGAATGCCTCAAGGACAGGATTACCTTTCACTCACTGCTGCATCTTTAGTAACTAGCACATCACAGGTGGGTAAGTTCCAAGAATGAATGAATGATTGCATGCGTGTGAAAGGAGAGCCTGAAAACCGGGAGAGAAAGAAGATCCTTCAAGGTGAGTTTCCCAACCCCTTGAGTCTCATTTTGCCCTTGCATGCACTAATGAATATGTATTGAGAATTATTTTGTGGCTGGTATTGTGTTAGGTGGGAACAAAGGAACATATATGGAGGTGATCACAAGACCCCAGGGCCTCACATGGACAGCAGTCTGAAGCAGTGAAGATGGTAATGAAGACCGAGATGAAAATTACCAAGATCTCCTGAAAGCTTATGGGAACAGGGAAATGTGTTAAGCCCTTCACCTTTTTGTTGCATCTTAACATCACCTCGAGGACGTACTAATCTTATGGCTTGCATTGTATAGGAAAGGAAACTGAGGTTCTGAGGGAGTGAAAAGTTGCCCAAGGCCCCATCACTGGTAGATGGAGAATCTGGCTTTTTTTTTTTTGAGACAAGGTCTTGCTCTGTCTCCCAGTCTAGAGTGCAGTGGTGCAATCATAGCCTCGAATTCCCAGGCTCAGGTGATCTTCCCATCCCACCCTCCTGAGTAGCTGGGACTACAGGTGTGCACCACCACATCCAGCTAATTTTTAATTTTTTATACAGATGAAGAGTCCTTGTGTTGACCAAGCTGGCCTGAAACTCCTGGGCTCAAGTGATCCTCCTATCTCAGCCTCCCAAAATGCTGGGATTACAGGCGTGAGCCACTGTGCCTGGCTGGGACCTGGATTTAACATGGACTCCAAATTCCAAGCTTGCTATCTCACTGCCAGAAGCGGGAGGGTGGGAATTTCATCTAAGAAATAGTTCAGGGTGACTCCTAAGCACAGCGGTGAGAATTTCTCCAAACTTCTTCTTTGACTTTGACAAGGGCTGAATTTGCCGTCAGTGACTTGGTAAGGTACTTTCCTTCACTTTTCCTTCTCCACGACTCTTCTTTGGGAAGCTGAGGGCTGCCATGCTTTGACTTGTCCCCAGAGTGTCCTGCTCTTTTCAAAGGCACTTTATAAATCTAATGAAATGACCAAGATCCAAACAGGCTGTCCTTCCCAGGGTTTTGGTCTCCAGACAAGCTCCCCTGGAGGTCGGTTCTCCTTTCTCAGCGTGACACCTCTCTCTTAAGGGAAAATCACTCATGCTGGCTCATCACCTGTTTTGTCTCCTTTTAAAAAATGCCAAGTGAACACAGAGACAAATTCAGTCCAGAAAGACTGAGGCAGAGCTTGATTAAATCAGTGGACGGATCCTGGCAGGTCTGAGGCCAGATGGTGCCCTCTTGCCAGACTTCCTTCCTTCCCTGTCTCCCTCCCTCCGTCCCTCCTTCCTTCTATCTGCTTCTCCCTCTCTCTTTTTCCCTTCCTCTTTTTTCTTCTTATATTTTACTTTTTTGCATTCTGACCTGTTCACTCTACCGTCTTACAACTTGGGTGGTGATGGAATTATGCTGGGGCTTTGGGGGCTCCCCGGTGTTAACAAAGAGCTGTTGTCACTGTGATGTGCATTTTGGCATTGATAAAATGCAGGCCACAGAGTTTGCAATAACACAGCTGTTGACCTTTAGTAGCTCAGGATTCTGGAAATCCACTGAAGCTAGACAGCCATTCCCCAGCCCAGAACTAGGTCGTGTAGAGAACAGTTGAGGCTCCTTAGGCTGCAGACAGGGCCCTTCTCAAGGCACAAGGAGGATCTTGCGGGGCCCATGACTTAGAAGCAATGCACAGTGAGGCTTCATGGAAAACAGGCAGCAACTACAAAGCATGGGGGGAATGGAGGCCCTTAGTCTGTGATGCTGATCAGTTGAGCTCAGCCTCTCTTTTTTTTTTTTTTGGTGAGACAGGGTCTCCCTGTGCCACCCAGGCTGGAGGGCAGTGGCACAATCATGGCTCACTGCAGCCTAGACTTCCCGGGCTCAAAAGATCCTCCCACTTCAGCCTCCCGAGTAGCTGAGACTACAAGCGTGTGTCACCATGCCCAGCAATTTTTTGTAGAGACGAGGGCCTTGCCATGTTGCCCAGGCTAGCCTCGAACTCCTGAGCTCAAGCAATCTGCTCGCCGCAGCCTCCCAAAGCGCTAGAATTACAGACATGAGCCACTGCACCTGGAACCCCCCGCCTCTCTTTCCACCTATCTGTCTCTCTCTCAATCACACACACGCACACAGACACACACACACACACACTCACACACCACCTGTGTCTCACTTTGCTTCCTCTCGCGTCCTCCTGGGCCAGCCCCCTTGCTCTCAGCATCTCACTGCCCTCTTTGCACACCTGCTCCATTCTCTCTCCCGCCCTGCTTCATGCTTACTCAGGCTTTCTGCTTCCTAACACGCTTCTTGCAAAGGGTCCCAACTGGATGCCCACTTCCTGAATCCCCAAGACTGCTGAGTCTCAGTATTTATCCCCCAATACAAGTCATTTTCTGTGTCTTTCAGTCTAAATTTTTGACAGCTGAACCACACAGCAGTCCACTACTGGCCCCACTACCCTTGACTGGTGGTGGAGCCGTGGGCGCTACGGACAGGGATCCCCAGCCTGCAAGCCAGCATGGGCAGGATGCCTGGATGCAATATTTGTGGTGCTGTTAAGATTCTGCAGGGTAGTCTGACTGCATTAGGGCCATTCTATCTTGGGGATCCAAGGAAGCAGAGATAAGTTCATCAGACACATATATAAGCTAATGTATTTAGCTCTTGATATTGAACTAATCAAACTAAAAAGAAGGCCTTCTAATTGAATTACAATTCTTAGAACCACCAGAAGAGGAAAGATGGTTAGTGGATAGGGCCATCCAAGATGGAACACTATTCCCAAGTAGTCACTAACCCTGGGGAGATACGGTAAGGGTTCAGCATCTTCAGAACTCTAAATATGCTGATAATTTTAATAATTAAGTACTCCAAAAAGGGGATCGTTGTTAGTCCCAAAGCTCTACAGGTTAAATGGCTTACTCTGAATCATCGAACTCAGGATGATAACTTCCTCCTTGTTTTAACAGAGAACTCAGGTTATACAGGAACTCAGGAATTCTCCTGCCTAGCTCCTGAAGGAAAACGAAACCTTCTAACAAAGCTGAAAAGAAGCACGTGTATCTGCTTTGCCTGAGTGCCCACCAGAGCTCGTTTCTCCACTGATCGATTGGTGCTCACAGCAACATGCTGGCCCCAGGGATGCACGCAAGCCAAGGCTGAGAAAGGACAGGCTGGGAGTGGGGCACAGACGACAGCCACTGGTCTTTCTCTCTGGGAAGAAACTAACAGGACAGCTCTGCAGGAATCTCCCATTTCCCTACCCAAACGCACTTTCCATCCTTCTGTACTGGGCTTCGTGCCTGAAAAAGTTGATCAATATGAACACATCAGTAACTTCCTTTTGCCATCTAGTTTCTAGTAGGGCTTGAACAATGGCAAAGAGTTGAAGGGGCGGGGGTGTTTATTCCACTGGGACCTCTCCTGGGGAGAGGGAGTATTACCACTGGTAGGCTGAATTCCTCAACCAAAGGTTACAGCCCCTTCTAGGGAGTCGTCTCCACCCTGGCACCTTCAGCTGTCTCCAGTACCTGCTCTCTCTCCTTGGCCAAGGATGGTGACAGCCACCCCTATTACTGTCTCTGGGAAATTCATTTTCTTTCTTTTTTTTTTTTTTCTGAGACAGAGTTTTGCTCTTGTTGCCCGGGCTGGAGTGCAACAGCGTGATCTTGGCTCACTGCAACCTCTGCCTCTCGGGTTCAAGTGATTCTCCTGCCTCAGCCTCCCAAGTAGCCGGGATTACAGGTGCCTGTCACCACGCCCAGCTAATTTTTTGTATTTTTAGTACAGACAGGGTTTCACCATGTTGGCCAGACTGGTATCAAACTCCTGACCTCAGGTGATCCACCAGCCTTGGCCTCCCAAACTGCTGGTATTACAGGCATGACCCACAGCGCCAGACCAGAAATTCGCTATCTCTTATGTTTCCCTACACCTTGACCACCCCCCCCCCTTTATAAAATAGCCCCTTTGTTATTAAAATTTCTTGAAATTACTCAATTTGGGTTTGTTACCTCTTTCCTACTGGGACTACCATGGATACAGAAGGGACATGACGAGACCTGTGGTTTCACTGAAACTGTGTTCTAAGCAGCAAAGCCCACAGGGCTGATTCACTGTTTAAACGGCAAGGTGGGAAAGTCCTGCTGGAAATTTTTGGAGAGCACATTTTTTAAAAGTTGACAAGTTCATCAGCCCAAGAAGAAAAGGACACAGAGAGTTTGGGCCGACATATCGCAACTCTCTCATTAGTGCGAAATGAATTCACGTTACTCTGCCTCTGAACAGGGAGGGCCCTGTATAGAAACAAAGACATATGCACCATCATGCAAAAAAGCCACTTGAAACATGAGGGAGCATAGAGGAAAGTCCTTGAAGAGGTCTTTTCCAATTTTTCTCAACCCACATATTTTATAGGAAAGCTTTAAACTCTCACTAAAACAATGGATTAAAAAATGAGAAACCCTCCCTCCAGTTTCACAATCCATTTGTCTCATCCTCTCGAGAGTTGCTAGAAAAAAGAAAAAAGGACGCAATACATGGCAGGAGCTCCGGCATGAACAAACTTGAAAAATCCTGCCTTTGCTAGGAAAATATTCTTAAATTTTCCAACCTACCCCGATACAAGGTACAAAAAGATGATTGTCAAAACAAAACAAAATCACTCACATGCCAAAGATCATGGAACCTAAAACAATCAATAAGGCCAGGACTGAGTTAATAAGCACAGCCTGCTTATAAATTGACGCGTCTTTCGGTTTGTGATGCAGGGAGATATTAAATCTCAAAGACCTTCTGTGTGCTTCTGAAAATTACAAATGAGAAATACCAGAGTCCTATACTGCTATCAAAGTGGCAAGTTGATTCTCCTTAAAAGCTGTACTTAAATAACCATGGCGCTGTGTCCTTTAAGAAAGTCCTAGGATCATTTCCCCAGCCAGCCTCCTCTGAGCCCTCTCTGCTCCGTGTGGGTAAGTGCACTGTGCCTCCTGACCATGCTCCTGGTAGGACTTTTTGTAGCATGACCTTGAAATACTTCGTTTTACTGAGTCCTTGCAGTCAAAAGGAGTCTCTTGTGCATCCTGCAACTCCCAAGTCAAGCATAATGTGTATTATCAAAAAGATGCCCAATAAATCTCTGTGGAATTAATCTTTGAAAACTAACAACATCAAAATAATAGCACTTTAAAAATCCTTTCTGAAGCTATCAAGAAATGGCAAATATCTTTCAAAATGTGCATCAACCCTGGTCAATTGGTAACAGCCTCCCAGAATACTCTAATAAGGAGAATTCAAGAGTCAGATCCATTCTTGGAAGAAAAACAGAGTACTAATGAATGAGTGATGTCCGCCATTGACCTGGAATTAAAGAATGATGTCAAGTAGCCTATCGGTTTGTCATTCTTGTTCTTATGTATCCCCACTCTCTGCACAGGTTACTTACATGAAATCCTAACAAGAAAATCCACTAAAATCCAAAGAGTGGTACAATCAGCACAGCCCCAACCTACTTAGGATACTGTGGGCCTGGAGTCTAAAAATGGAAACCAGTTCATGTCCAAACCAATTGTTCTTCGTGGGGCACAGGGAGGATATTAGGAATATGCCTTCATAAAGCTGTGAGTCAGACTGGTATCCTCTAGGTGACTTTCAAAACTGTAGGTCTGGAAGCAACTCTACCTATGGCATCTTTGTAAAATTGATTAACTATTTTCAATAAGTTTTTCTATCATCCCCAGCGGAAAATTGCAAGCGTGTTGCATATGTAAAAATATAAATGTTTGACTCATCTCGCCTAGGGAAATGCTGACAGAACCAGGAAGGTATGTGTGCTCCTGACTCCATAAATGTCTCCCGGAGCCCCGGTTCATCTTGACATTCCCACATGTTCCCATGCCATCTTGGACAAGCTTACATTGCATAAAATTCTGACCCTGGGATGCCCCTCCTCAAGGAAAATTGGAGGTCAGCACAGGGCATTTTTGGCTCTGAGCCATGAACTTTTGACACAGCATCCACATTTCTCGGCCAGTCAAGGTGTTTGTATGAGAGGGATCCTGGCTGACGGGACTGCAGAAAGCAGCCATTTGGAATGCATGCATGAGCTGCAACTTCTACACTCCTTCCGGAGTGGTCAGCACTGCAATGTGAGGATCCAGGTAAATTGTCCGTGCCTATTCTTTTTTTCTTTTTTTTTTTTCAATTTTATTATTATTATACTTGAAGTTTTAGGGTGCATGTGCACAACGTGTAGGTTTGTTACGTATGTATACATGTGCCATGTTGGTGTGCTGCACCCATTAACTCGTCATTTAGCATTAGGTATATCTCCTAATGCTATCCCTCCCCCCTCCCCCCACCCCACAACAGTCCC
Organism: Hylobates moloch; assembly: GCF_009828535.3. Classification (NCBI taxonomy): domain Eukaryota; kingdom Metazoa; phylum Chordata; class Mammalia; order Primates; family Hylobatidae; genus Hylobates; species Hylobates moloch. Next base: position 11,198,474 of record NW_026652281.1, read on the forward strand.
CAGTGTGTGATGTTCCCCTTCCTGTGTCCATGTGTTCTCATTGTTCAATTCCCACCTATGAATGAGAACATGCGGTGCTTGGTTTTTTGTCCTTGGCGATAGTTTGCTGAGAATGATGGTTTTTTTCTTTTTGAGATGGAGTCTCACTCTTTTGCCCAGGCTGGAGTACAGTGGCGCAACCTTGGCTCACTGCAACCTCTGCCTCTTAGATTCAAGCAATTCTCCTGCCTCAGAATCCTGAGTAGCTGGGACTACAGGCATGCACCACTATGCACAGCTAATTTTTGTATTTTTAGTAGAGACTGGGTTCCACCATGTTTGTCAGGCTGGTCTGAAACTCTTGACTTCAGGTGATCCTCCCACCTTGGCCTCCCAAAGCTCTGGGATTACAGCGTGAGCCACCATGCCTGGCCTCTATTCTAAATGTAGTGCAGGCGACTTCCACTAGTGGCAGGGAGAGAGCTGTACTAGCCAGAGATGTGAAGTGATTTGTGGCACGGGAACCCTGACACTGCTATTAGCCCTGTGGTGTTGACAAGGCACATTCGAGACAACACAACACCCTGTGTGCTGGTGACACAGATTTACGGGCTGAACTGCTTCCTCTATTCTGACATAATGCACCGTGACAGAGTGACAGAAAAGAGCGTTTGTGCCTGTAAAACCCTCATGATCAACAGGAAATGGAGATCTCTCTAGAGTTAAGTCCTGGAAGAAATTGCATGCCGATGTCACGGCAGCCTCTGCTGCTGGGGCTAAAGCCATATGCAATTCAGATGGAATGTGATCCATTCGGAAACAGTTACAAAGCCCAAAAACTGGGCGGCCAGAGCTTGGCTCCTGACAGAGCAGGGTGGAGGGGGCCAGAGACTCAGCAAGACTTTGAGCTGGGCAAGGATCCAGTATTTTTTTTTTTTCCTTTTGCCCAGTATCTGTCCATATCCACTTAACATGGCAAATGAAACCAGACTTCAATACCGGAACCTTGATGAGCCAATCAACCGAAAAAAGAATCCGTTCTTCCCCTCCATGCTCCATGCACCCTTCTTCCTCATCTTTCTCCTTTCTGTTACATCCCCTGCACACGTTCCTTACCTGAGCTGCCGCTATTGATCCACAGATACCACAGAGGAAATCATGAAAAGAGGGCGAAGAAAGTCTGACCACTTCTAACTAAATGCTATTACAAAAGCATGAAGATTCACAGGATATTTTTGGTAGAAGGTTCCTAAGGGTCAGTTTGTATGTTGTTCCAATCAACCAGTTGAGACAGAAACATTGACTTAACGTGAGTAGAAGTATGTCAGTATCTCTCCGAACAAAGTTGATGCCAGAACTCTCTGCTCATGTGAGTCATCCCACAGGACTAATTCTGGCCTGCTGCCTGTTTTTGTAAATAAAGTTTTATTGGCACACGGCCACACCCATCCATTCACTTACTGTCTACAGCTGCTTTTGCACAACAGCAGAGGTGGGTAATTGCAACAGAGACTGTATGGCCCACAAAGTATAAAATATTAATTATACGGCCCTCTATAGAAAACATTTGCTGATTCTTGACCTAGAGAGTGCTTTCTTGGAGGTGGGGGACTTGCAATTACCTGATAAAGCTCCTAAGAATTCCAAGCTCTGCCATATAGCAGTCTTGGCAAACATGTACAAGGGTATGTGCCACGTGGTTATACCAGACTCAAAGAAAATAATAGACAAAGAATAGCCCTCTGGCTGGGCGCGATGGCTCATGCCTATAATCCCAGCACTTTGGGAGGCCAAGGCAGACAGATCACGAGGTCAGGAGATAAAGACCATCCTGGCTAACACGGTGAAACCCTGTCTCTACTAAAAATACAAAAAAAAATTGCCAGGCATGGTGGCGGGCACCTGTAGTCCCAGCTACTCGGGAGGCTGAGGCAGGAGAATAGCGTGAACCTGGAATGCGGAGCTTGCACTGAGCTGAGATCACGCCACTGCACTCCAGCCTGGGTAACAGAGCGAGATTCCATCTCAAAAAAAAAAAAAAAAAAAAAAAAAGCTCTCATAACAGATGGACTGCTTCACCATTCCTACCTTTCTGCATTAGTTAAGCTAACTCCACCTGCTGTAAGAGCTATGTCTCAAAGTCACAGGGGTTTAACACAATAGAAGTTTATCTCTCACTCCTGAAATGTCTTATTGACCAGAGGGAGATCTGCTCCACGCAGTCATTCAGGGATCCAGACTAGTTTCATCCTGCAGCCAATTCCATTGGCTGGAAGTCACAGGGCCAAATCTAACAGCGGGAGAGTCTAGAAAATATTATCCAGTGGTGTGGCAAGGAGAAAAGGGAGACAGGCTGAACATTTAGCCCCACGACTCATTCTGAGATCTTAATGTACCCCATTTCTCCTCCCCTTCCTCTCTTTTCATAGCATCATGGTCTTTCCTATTAGAAAAGGCACACATAACACCTGTTCAGTTTTATGGATAAATACATCATGTATCATCCTTCCCAGGAAAATATCCATCCTATCCGAGGAGAATGCAATGCTCAACTTAAGAAAGAACACCAGGGAAGAAGCGTGAGACCAGATACAAGGAGGCCCTGGTTCCTGATTCTACTCTCCCGCCAGCTTCTTGGCCAGACACTTCCTTTCTTCAGCTTAGGTTTTCCCATTCATTTCAGGATAAACAATTTGAGTGTCCATGGTCTATGTTTCAGTTCTTTTTGATTCTTTGATTCTATGAAGGAATTCCTAATGATGGAGTTTGATGCCTTGGTCGGAAACAGATTTTTGGATGCTATTCTCAGTGTCAGTCCACAAAAGCAAAAGACAACTTCACTTCCACAACAAACTCAGACTACAGGAGACTCACAATAAATACTTCACAAAGGAAACAAAGGAATATATTGCACCGCAGCCAAAGGAAACCACGGCCCCAAAGACTGCTTCTCCCATTGCAAACAGTTTTATATGCAATCTGCTCAGGGTAATTTTATCATTTCAGGCACTGTTCACAACATCACCACACAGAAATCAAAATTTGATGAAATTAGTTTAGCCATCACGGGAAGGATAAAGAGGGGCTCAGAAAGGTATTCATTTGATAAATAAAATATATTGTGGAAAAGAATATTCTGGTAATCACTATTTGTTAATGCAAACTTCTCAAGGGTTTGCAGGATTCAAATGCACATTTTCTCCTCACTAAATAAGCATACATGTTTGAGGAGACCGGTCTAAAATATTAACAGTCCTCCTGCACCAGAAATATTAGTCCTTCCTTCCTTCTCTGCCTGCTCCTGTCAAGCCACAGAGCATACAACGGCAGTGCCTAGCTAACCATGTAATTGATAACTCCCTACTCTATTCACTGTGGGAATCTGTCAGTTAAAGTCTAAAGATACATACACACCACTATGAAAATGAACTAACACAAGTCTGTCTGCAGACCACGAAGGGCCTGAATGCAGTCGACATTTCACTACTTAATTGGTTGGGGCCAGCTTACCAGCACACACGTGTATTCTGGCAATGGCACGCTGTACTATGACTCTTTTTGACAGACTTATTTAGTGAAGAGGAGGTATTTTTTTCCCCAGATAATTGCTCAAAATCACACTTTCAAAGTCAAAGTGATTCAAACTTGCCTGTCTGTATTTTGCAAACACACCAGTTGGAAGGAATGCAAATGCATGTTCCTATTACTTAGGCGTGTGTGCACGAAAGAGGCTGTTTGGGGTCGTTTCTTTTTATTTTTTTTCTTCCTTTCCTCTGAGCAATGAAGGAGAAGGAATACAAACCCCACGGAGTTTAGCCCACCCCCAGTGAGGCTCAGTTGGGCCAAATCCTACAGACAACACGTTTCACCCAGCATAGGTCCAGAGCCCTTAGAGACAGATGTTGAAACTGAGATCCTGCCAGTCAAAACACTGGAGCCTTCAATGTTCTGGGAGGGTCTCTCCAGCAGGATGTACAGCTGTAGCATCCAAATCTTCAGGATGCTTGAAAGAGTCATCTTGCTTTTCGGGTGGCACCTGCCAAAGTGGACACAGGAAGGACTTTGAAATTAGACCATCTTCAGTGTAACTCAGGGAAATGACCTCACTCTTTTGCTCCTCGTCCTTGGAAACAGAGCTGGTTGTATCTACCTTGCAGGGATGTACAGGGCTTAAATTAAGATACTCCAAGCTGGGCACAATGTCTCACACCCGTAATCCCAGCATTTTGTGAGGCCAAGGCAGGTGGATCACTCGAAGTCAGGAGTTCAAGACCATCCTGGCCACCCCATCTCTACCAAAAATACAAAAATTAGCTGGGCATGGTGGCATGTGCCTTTACTCCCAGCTACTCGGGAGGCTGAGGCAGGAGAAGCGCTTGACCCGGAAGTTGGAGGTTACAGCGAGCCCACATTGTGCCACTGCATGCCAGCCTGGATGACAGAGCAAGACTCCACCTAAAAAAAAAATGATCCTTCGTACAAACATCATCCTGGATGTGATACATGCTGCATGGACAGCTGCCCACATTGTCCCTGTCCCTCCCTACTCTGCCCTAAAGAGCTCTGCCTGCATTTTTTTTTCCCCTGGCATTTTTGTTTATTCCAATAAACATCATTAGGTGGCTCAGGCATCAGCAAGCACAGAGAAATCCTAAGAAGAGGGCAGAGTTCGGAGATGTGGGCAAAGCCATTTCTGATGCTAACAGCCAGGACATCATGGAGACCACATGCAGAGTTTAGGAAAGTGCGCAGTACAAAGGTCCTCCCAGCTGGGACCCTGGTTCAACACCAAGGCATGGCACTCCACAGGAAGAACTCGAATGAGGCTCCCAGGGGTCTTGGAAAGTATGACTGCATGACATACAAAAATGCCCCGTGATGACGCAACACAGAGCTTCTTAGCACAGACCTCTACATAAGCCAAGAACTAAACTGTGGGGCCAACCCTGTGACTTTATATCACTCGATCTCAACACTTCTGAAGATAATAAAAACGGAGATACCATGACCTCTACATTTACCCACTAAGTCCAGTCCTACAGGATTGCAGAACCATAATCCCTTCCCAGAGAGGACTTTCACGATAACCCTATCTACTCTTCCTTTCCAGATGATGAAAACAAGCACTGCAAAATACCTATTCAAAAAGCAAGAAATGTAGTAGCTAAAGTGTCCTTGGGAGAATGGAGCTGATCTGGGTCTCCTTTCAAGGTCAAAGTTCTGATTCTGATTTGAAATGCCATGTGTGGTTCCTGTAACTATGGAATAATCAGTAACGGTATTATCATTCTTACCATCAGGATACCTACATAGGATCCTGAGAGATGGTGAAAGAAAACACTTTGTAAAAGACAAAATAAATAAATAAACTATTAGTATTTTAATTGAGGCTGGATTGCCAGGGAGTCAATTTCATTAACCGCGGAACAATTAATTGTGAAAATCGAGGTTTGACTGTAATGTTGCCAATTCAAGTGGTATCGTGTAGACTTGGTTACAGCCAAGAGAACTAAAACCATTCCAAGGGCATTGTTGGAATAAAATTAGCAGGAAAGTGTTTACTCAAAATAAAGACATGGAAATCCTGAAGGAAATGAGCCATCTTTGGCAAACTACCTTAGTTTTTCCATCTGTCAAATGGAGCTCATACAGCCAACTTCACAGCAAAGATTTAAAAACTAGATGCTTATAAAGGTGAACGATAGGTATGATTCAGCATGCATTTGGGGTGGGAGTCGGGGGACAAGGGGGCATGCATTGATTGGCTGATTGATTTGAGACAGAGTCTCGCTCTGTTGCCCAGACTGGAGTGCAGTGGTGCAATCTCAGCTTACTACAACCTTGGCCTTCTGAGTTCAAGTGATTCTCCTGCCTCAGCTTCCCAAGCAGCTGGGACTACAGATGCCCACCAACACGCCCAGCTAAGTTTATGTATTTTTAGTAGAGACGGGGTTTTACCAGGTTAGGCAGGATGGTCTCAATCTCCTGACCTTGTAATCCACTCACCTTGGCCTCCCAAAGTAGTGGGATTACAGGTGTGAGCCACTGCACCCAGCAGCATTGATTTATTCTATATCACTACCCCCACTTACCAATCATACCCTTTGGATAAATGTAGTGCAGTTTTCCTGTTGGTACACTGAGTGCTACTTCCCAAGCTGAGAAGGAAACACTTGGACCAGTGGGTACCTTTATCTTCAGCATCTCATGCCTCAGGCATGGACGGCTGCACAGGCTCTGAGAGATGGGTACTGATCATTGTCTTAGAGACATCTGAGTAACAAGATCCTTTCAACTGGATCGGTAAAAACTCCCATTTAACTTTCCTCTCTGGGTGGAACCTGTGTAGAAACCCTCACAGGAGTCTTAGCCATCGCTAGCTGATTCCAGGGAGTGAGGGCCTTTGACCTGCCTCTATCTAATTCAGTCCTGAGCAAAACCATGCAGGTTTTGGCCACCATATCCGAGCACCTCTACGGGGGGGCCCCTCACCTGCATATTCTGAGACAGACATAAACTTCTGTCTTCTTGTTGCTGCTGCTGCTGCTGTTAGTAATAGAAGCAGTTTTCACTTGGAGCAAAACCAGTGCCTAACTAATATGACAGAAGACATAAACTATAAAGGTTAGAAGGAGATGAACTAAACATAGGTGTTATCTCTGGGAGGTGGGAATGGGGATGGCTTGTTTTACTTCTGTATGTTTTCCAAATGTTCTCTAATAATGTGAATTCTTTTTGTAATGGGGAAGCCACATGCATGTAGCATAAAACAAGATAAGCCCAAATTGGTATTTGAGAGGAAAATACATACTTCCTGCATCTGTATAGGAAAAAAAAAAAAGACTGAAATTCTGAGCAGGTAGGACCAAGGAGACCTGGCTGCAAAGGAGAGCAGATGCTGATGAAGGTCAATGCTGATCCTCATAGCCTAATATGACTGCACCTGCTTCAAGGTGTAGGGGAGAAAGAAGGGGGGAGGGACATCAAAATGTACCTGAGGAAATAACAAGCACTGGTGATAGGGTTTGGATCTGTGTCCCCGCCCAAATCTCATGTTGAATTGTAATCCCCAGTGTTGGAGGTGGGGCCTGGTGGGAGGTGATTGAGTCATGAGGATGAATCCTTCATAAATGATTTAGCAGTGTCCCCTTGGTGCTGTTCCAGTGAGAGAGTTCTCATGCGATCTGGTGGTTGAAAAGCATGTAGCGCCTCGCCAGTCTCTCTCTGTTGCTCCTGCTCTCTGGCCATGTAAGACGTGCCTGCTTCCTGTTTACCTTCTGCCGTGATTATAAGTTTCCTGAGGCCTCCCCAGTAGCAGAAGCTTCTACGTTTCCTGTGCAGCCTGCAGAATCATGACCCAATTAAACCTCTTTTCTTCATACATTACCCAGTCTCAGGCATTTCTTTACAGCAGTGTGAGAATAGACTAATAGAGGTGGTGAGAGTGTGAAAAACTGGAACCCCTGAACTTCGCTGGTGGGAATGCAACATAGTGCAGCCACTGTGGAAAACGATTTGATATTTCCCCAAAAAGTTAAAAATAATTACTGCATGACCAAGCACTTCCACTCCTAGGTACATACCCAACATAATTAAAAACAGGAATCCAAATACTCATATGCAATTATTCATAGCAGCATGGATTCACAAGAGCAAAAAGGTGGAAACAACCCAAATGTCCACTGACGGATGAATGGGCCAACCAACTGTGGTATCAATATACAGTGGAATACTATTCAGTGATCAAAGGGAATGAAGCACTGATACATGCCACAAAGTGGATCAACCTTGAACACATGATAATATTGTACGATCCCACTTAAATAAAATATCCCAAAGACGCAAACCTACTGACACAGAAGGTAGATTGGTAGGGAAAAGGAATGGGTAGTAGCTGGAACTAGACAGATGCGGTAGTTACACACCATTGTGAATGTACTGCTATTGAACTATCTACTTTGAAATGGTTAATGATATTATGTGAATTTCACCTCAATTTTTTAAAAGTAGGGGAAAACAAAAAGCGTCCCTGAAGTTTCCTTGCTTTTATGTGTGTCTGCTGCTTCCCAGATGGGAGCCTGGTGTGAGGCTGGGATGGGAGTGCACGTTTGGGATCCTGGGAAGGGGGTCATTCAGGACGGTCACAGACTTGCAGGCACCCCCTGCACCCCCTGCCCCTGCTGATGGTCCGAGCCCTCTGTCAGAACCTCCTTTCCTTAGAGCACTTCTTTTGAGGCTGAGCTTCCACTGTTTTCCTTCTTCTATCTCCTCTCCCCTTTCATTTTTGTAACCATAAAAATTTTATAGCCCCTCAAAGCAAAAGGAAATTAAGCGACTCCGCCAAATAAGGATGCATGCAGAGAGGGCATCTATGGTGGGATTCTAATAGGGAAAATAAAGTAAAGGTCAGGCCTACTGAGCTCATCTCCTTATAGTTTCTGGTGTATGCTTTGCTTGTGGGGCCAGGACAGAAGAAAGAGTGCCACCCCACAAACTTCTGTGGTCATAACGGATCAGGCAAATGAACAGGATCTGGAGGATCTCAGGCCTCTGGAGCATCCTACAAAGACTTCTTCTTCCCTGCGGGAGGCCATTTAAATTCAAGAGCTGGAACCTCTCTGACAAACACCATCAGGCCCCGCCTTTGAAGAGCTCTCAGGGCTCTCCTGTCGGAATAAATCTTGCCAAAATAAGTAGTTCAAAACAAACACCTCAGTGAATCATATGCAGGGTACCAGAGATACCACATATGGGAGTAAAGAGGAAGATATTATAGCTCATAGGAAATTGCCTGGAGGCATCAAAAAGGTTCCTTTGTTGACGTGTGCGTGAGCCTCAGTTGAAACCTGATTGTCCCAGGCCAGAGGAAAGCTCTCTGATGAGCTTACACGTGCTAGATTCAAAAACACAAAATGAACAAACAAAGAGGTGTCAAATCTAAGCCAGTTACTTCCTTTTTGATGGCCCTGAGAAAAAGAAAAGGGCATGGGAGGTGGAGTGTGGCATGCATACTTTGGATGCTATCAAACCTCTGCCCTCCATGTTTGCAGCTGAACCAGGCATTGAAGACACTGACACTGTCAGCACTAAGATTTGCCTCATGGAAAAAGTATTTTAAATGTTAGTTGCAGTAAAAAGACCTACAGTGGGGAAGACAGAAGTAGTATCTGTTGAGCTCCTGGGAGGTCTCAGGCATTTTCTCTTTGGATTATTTTATTTCAGCATCACATTAACCCAAGAGACGGTCTTATCATCGCAGGTGTGGACGTTCAGGCTTGGAAACGCAACGCCATGCTGTTTGCAACTGCAAGACCCCAGGCTGAGACCTAGATCAAGCTATGATGGCAAAGTGCATGCAACTACATCACCCGTCACGTTCTTGCTTAAGCAGAAATTACTTGCTCAGTCAGCCTCCCAGGCTGCCACCATTGCGTGCCATGTGGCTGTTAGTCACAGGCCCACGCACATCACATGCTCCGAATCTGAGACTCTGACCACACAGCCCTGAGCGCTGGGAGTGAACAAGGACCTGAGGTACCATGAGCAAAAGCAGCTTCATCGGTTCTCATTTCAAAACTACGTAAGAAATAAAGATCAGAAACAAGTAGGAGTGTTTCACAAGATGCTGGTAAGATTAAAGTGTGCAGGGAGATTTGCAAGGAAAAAAGCTTTCATTCATTCATTCATTTGTTCATTCTTTCATCCAAGAAATAATTATCCAGTGCCTACTCTCTGCCAGGAACTGTGCAGGATATACGAAGATGGACAACGAAGACCTGAGCTTGAAATTGTCATTTGGATGGATAACACTGCCCTAATGTTGCTGAAGCCCAGAGCCGGGTGCTGGCTAAACGCATCATTAAAAGGACATGGCATCTTCATAAAAAGACTTTCCAAAGGTTTCCAAGCACTGGCAACTAAAAGGCAGGAGGATATCAGGGGATGGAGGGTGGCAGCGCAAAGGGTGGAAGAGGGAGTGACATGTGGCTGCTGAGAAAGCTGGAAGAGCTTTGTTCCTAATGGCAAGGGTCCTAACGGTTCTAGGAGCCAGACGTCTCACCTGTTTCCTCCCATCCTCCAAGGGCCTGGCAGAATTGTCTGAAAAGCTGAATTCTGTCATGACCAACCCTTGCCCAAAGGCCTCAATTTGCTCTGCGTTGCCTATGGACAAAGCCCTTCTCTGAGCTGTGTATTCCCAACAGGGGTGACAATACATCCAGGGGTATTAACATTGGTTTTGAGGGACGAGAGCGGGGGAACAAACACTGTTCACGCTTTCATTTACAAGACATATACCATATGTACATGGTACATGAACAGGCATTCAGCACATCGTGGTATTCAGATTTCATAGGCAAAGACCATTAGGAAAGTCGTCTCAAAAGGCTCCTGGGGGAGGTGGCCATAATGAAAAATAAAAAGGTTGGGAAACCCTCTAGGTCAAGGTTTCTTACCTCCAGTGTTATTTTCATCCAGGACCAGAAAAGGTTTTGTTGCAATGCGCTGCCCTGTTCATGTAGGATGTTAACCAGTATCCCCGGCCTCTATCCCCAGAAATCAGGAGCAACCATTACCCTGTCCTAAGTTATGACAACCAAAAATGTCTCTACACATTGCCACACCTCCCCTGGGGGCAAAAGTGGTCCCATCTGAGAACCCTTGAACCAGATGAGGCTATTCTTACAGGTGTTCACTAAGTCATAACTAAGTAAAACATAACAACGTTGACTTTTTAAGGACTGGGGTGTCTTTTATTGGTGGCAATCAATTCTGGTCCAGAGTTAAAATGCAGAGTGACAAGGCAAAAGGAGGGGACCAGCCTTGCCAATGTGTGAAGGTCTTTTCACATCCAACGATGGTCTCACCAGGAGAGAGGAGGGGCTGGGGAGTCCCTTCCACAAGCCTAGAAATGTCCATCTCCCTTTGTGTCTGGAGAGGCCTCATTAAATTCCGAGGCTGAATTGGTGGAATCTGACTTGCAGCTGTGCATTTCAAGGTCTCCCCGGGCCTTCAGTGGACAGGAAGCTGGGGTAATAAATTGCCTCTGCTTCCCGGCTTAGGTTGTGGGTCTCAGAAGATTACACCCTAAACATCCCATTCTGAAGGGTGGAGAGCTGGTGGACCCCCTTGGGGTCTTGGGGTTTGGCAAAGTGGCAACTCTGTAAACACCATTAGGTAGCCACAGAATAATCTATCCTCCTCTTCAGGACAGACAATTGCATTGGGTGACATTTGCTATGAGTCAGTAATATTTAGGTTTGTACTAAATAAAAAACAAAACTGAAATAATTCCCTGTACATTGCACAATATTTAAGGAAATAATACATGGTTTATTAGAGTTGATAATCTTAACAGAGATGGATTCATCACATCATAACTAGGCCAGGTTCTAGAAAATAGAATCCCATTTTGTTGTGGAACTTGAGGCTGAACAATTTACCAAGACTCTTTCCAAGGCTAGTGTACAGCAAGGCAGGTACTAGGGAAGAACCCATGTGCTGTTCAATTAAGATGTTTATTGATGTGACACATAAAATTCTCCTATTTTATTATCTGTACTGGAAGGTGGTTATTCATTGAACTGCTTGGCTTTGTGCTGTGAGGTCATGAGAGACAGTTTTTCTCTAACACAAATCCGAAAGAATCCGTTCTCTGAAGGGTACACTTGCCTTCTTTTCCTTCCAAAAGTATTAACAAGATTGAATTTTCCTGATATTGTTTGATTTGTGAAATCACACTGTACTTTCAAGTGCAGAAATGAGGAGAGTCCTTTACACTTTTTGAATGCGAGATTTTTTCAGAAAGGTGAAACCATTTAGAAAAGAATTTTAAATATTCAACATAAATGTTGCATGAGATTTGTGCTAGGGAAAAGAAAGCTGACTAGTAATAAAATCACCTTGAAATAATCGTAGGATAGGTAATGTTAAATTAAATAAACACGCTGAAGGAAAAAAAAAAAAACAAAATTCTACACACGCAAATTTTTCCCTAGTTGGAGATAGAAATTTCCGTTCTCCAAGGGAAGCGGAGGCTCTTGGCTCATGAGCCCTGGTGCCCCCACCCCCGAACCCCTGCCCCCATATCAGCACAGAAACTTGTGTTATTGAAAATACCCAGAAATACTTTTCATTTACTTTTTCCCTGGGAACAGATTACTCAAATTGAACTCAAGCTTTAAACTTTCATTTGTTAAAAGAGCATTTAGAAAAACCAGACAAGGCCAAGCAAAGCAAACAAAATAAAACCCTGAAGCTGGTCCTCCTACAGTTTGAGAGACTGAGACAGAAAGAAAAACTGTGCCCCCTGCCCCAAAAAAAAAGAAAGCAAAAAGAAAAAAAAAAAAAAAAGGGAGGCTTCCTATTCATCACACATATTGTTACAGATGTTTGAAGAAATCAGCAGATACTTTAAGAACATACGAGAATTGACACTTGGTTGGCTAATTACTGAGTAGCTCTGTTCTGTATTGTGCTGTTAAAAGTGGAGATAGTTCTAGAGCAGTTCTATTTTCCTTCCTTTTATCACCTTCCCAGTCTACCCAGCTGCCTCCACTAGGGAACATAAGTACCCAAACGCCAAGATGACAGCCCGGACTTCTGCAAAGCGGCTTAATTACTCATTACAAGATTCCATCAACACAAGCTCCGGTCTGTGGTTTTGTAATAAGGGCCGTTATCTTTCTCAGGATTTCACTCCTTCATAAAGGGGGACGTGGCAGAGATTTCCACAACCCCACTTTATACGGGAAGGGAATGAGAGGATTTTAATGCATGAATTTGATGTCATTAACAATGCTGACAGCTGTTTAATCCCAGTGGAAACAACAGCTGAGTCCCAACTGCAGGAAAAATAATTAACTCTTCAATGCGATCCGAGGAAGGGATCTTACGAATCAATTACGGGTCTCTTGCCTTACCTGCAGTTTTTGTCAATTACTCAGCCCTTCGGTCGGGAGGCTCCCGTGCTAATAAAATGACAGGCAGCCCTTACGGGGGGGAGACGCGTTAAGTTCAGAGGACAGATTTATTAAATGGGTCTGTTCTAAGTTTGCCATTAATTAAAATTAAAAACCATTTTTTATGTTTCCACTGAATCACAGAGAATAATGAACTAAAAGTAAAAGGAAATAATAAAGTGGGAGTCTTGGGTGACCTGAGGTCAGGGAGGAGAAAGCAGCTGAGCTGGAAGGGAAAGAAAAATAGGCTCTGCAGCTGAAACAGAAACAGAGGGTGGGATGTGCAGCGGCATGTACTTTATGACATGTGCCATTTAATTTAAACGGAACATTTAGACACCTGCTGATGATGGTAAATTTGCTACTCTTCACCCTTCCTCCCCCAGAGATGGTCAGTGAGCCTCTCTCGGAGGCTTCAGCTTCTTTTCTTTTTTTTTTTTTCACCCCTGCTTGCTGACTTCCTTCCAGTGACTATTTCTACTGCTTTTAATTTGTAAAATATAGATATAAATAATGTCTGATTAAGATCCTGCTTTGAAATACACTGCGCTCACTTAACGGCTCCCATCTAATAAAGCCCTCCTGGATCCTTTCCATTCATTTATAATGCGAGACTCTGAGCAGATGTCTTAAGTATTCAATGTTACAAACAGCAACATTACATGAATTTAAATTTGGCTCTTTGTCTGAACGCCCCTCCAAGCACGGCAGCTGATGGCCAGGGAGCCCAGTTTCATCTGGAAATGAAGTTGCTCTGCCACCTGCCCCAAGCTTCCTCCTCCAGCGGAGGACAACCTGCTCTTTCCTGAGAGGTCTGGGCAGATCAGGGTCTTCCAAAGTGACAGGTGGAGCAAGAAGTTTTGGAGTAAACAGCAGGTGGACAAACTCCTACCTCGGCCTGGGAAGAGCTCCAATGCTCCCTGAGAGTGCGCCTGAGGCTCCGGATGGATCCGCATGAAGAGCCTGCAATGTCTGGCACTAATATCCCGATTCTGCTGATGAGGAAACTGAGGTCCCAGGAAGAGAAATGAACTAGCTCTCTTGTTAGTGTTCTATTTAAATGGCATTTAACGGATGTGCATGTGAAAATCCTCAGCTAAAGTTTGGAACCCAACAGTACAAAAAAAAAGGCCGGGGAGGCAGAGGGTGGGGGTCGGGGGGGTGGTTTCCCAGAAACATGACTGAATGCCTAAACTTGAAGAAAAGGAGCCCTAAGGAATATAAGAGATACGGTAACAATAGATTTGGTGCACCCGGTACCCTTCCTTTTTCTTATGCTCTTCTGGGAAGCACACTTTGCTCCATTCGACCAGGTGGGGGTCCATTAGAGTGCTCCATTCTCTTTCCATGGCTGTAGATACATGACCTAGGCCACCTGTTAAACAGCCTTTTGTTTGTTTGTTTGTTTTTGAGACGGAGTCTGTCTCTCGCCCAGACTGGAGAGCACTGGCGTGATCTTGGCTCACTGCAACCTCCGCCTCCCAGACTCAAGAGATTCTCCTGCCTCAGCCTCCTGAGTAGCTGGGATTACAAGTGCCTACCACCTAATTTTTGTATTTTTAGTAGAGATGGGGTTTCACGATGTTGGCCAGGCTGGTCTCGAACTCCTGACCTCAACAAGTGATACTCCCGCCTCAGCCTCTCAAAGTGCTGGGATTACAGGTGTAGGCCACCGTGCACGGCCCTAAACAGCCTATCTCTTGACCACAGTGATTGCTCAGGAATAAAGCATATGGCTCACACCGGACTAGAATCTTACCTGATATGTGTGTATATATATATATATACACACACTCTGGGAAACAGAGCGAGGGGCTCTCCTGCTGTTATGAAGCTAGCATGAGAATGGGAATCTGGTTTTTCTGGCAGCTGTTTCTCCCACCAGGTAGAGAAAACCTGCTGCAGAAGTAAGCAAGTCATAGACCACCACAGCAAAAGACAGAAGGAAACAAATCATCTGATTATATTTTTGAGCCCCTGGATCCAGCCATGCCTGAAGCCATCCCTCCAAGACTTCCTAGTACATGAACCAACATATTCCCTTTTGCCATAAGCTGGGTTTAGTTGCCCCCAAGAATCATGACTAATAAGGAAGAAGGAGGGGAGCTACATACTGCTTTATGAAAGCTCTACACATGGCTCATCCTATCTTTTTAAATTAAGGCCTCAAATGAATTCTCAGCAAATTTCTTATGATTCTGGCATTACACTATACTCTTTTTTTAGCTCTCTGACTTTCCTCATACTGTTCCTTCTACCCTGAATGTCTTACTCTTCCACCTCCATACTTGGTGAGGGTCTATACACTGCTCAAAGCCTAGCTCAAACACAATACCCTGGGTCGAGCCTCCCCTGGTTTTATTGGGTTGTACCAGGTTCCCCAAATAAACTGTGATCGCTCAAGAGCAAGAGTTGCACCTTTGCCATTGCTGTGCTCTCAACAATAAGGACGATGCTGGGCATGAGGTTATGGTAACTGATGTTATTCAAAGACCATTCACAGTGAACTATAGACAGTCCACATGGAGTTTACACTGTAGTGGGGAAGGGCAGAGAATCAAAGAAAATGATATGGGCAGGGATAAATCTGAGTCTCTAGCTGAGAGCCAACACAGTGCTGTGGTTATCAAAAGAGCTAATGGCTTTCAAAGAGGGCATTAATAGCAGGAGGATGTGTGGGGTAGAGGTGACAGGCCCAGTCCACGACGTGCTGCTCAGGCCACATCTGGGTTCCTGTCCTGGTCCAGACTTAAATGGGGGCACTTGGGAAATTTGAGCATTAGACTAGTTGAGTTCCATCGCAGTTTTCATACAATTTTTTAACAGCTTTGTTGAGATATGATTCATATACCATACAATTCACCCATTTAAAGTGTCCAAAGTTTTAGTACAATCAGAGTTGTGAAACAATTTCCACAATCAACTTTACAACATTTTTATTGCTTTAGAAGGAATCCTGCTATTCTTAGCTCTTAATCCCAAATCCCTCCATCCACGCCCCATCCCCAGCCCCTGGCAACCACTCTACTTTCTGTTTCTGTAGATTTGCCTCTTTGGGGCATTTCATAGAAATGAAATCATATAACATATGGTCCTTTGTGACTGGCTTTTTTGATTAGTACAATGTTTTCAACATGCTAATTTTCCTTTCTTTTCTTTCTTTTCTGTTCTTTATCAAAGCTGCAGGAAACTCCCTTCTTCATAAACAGCACCTTGCATGAAATACAAAAATATGCAACAAAGAAGAGAGGAACTGCTCTGGTTGAAAGAGAGTGGCTGGGTGTGGTGGCTCATGCCTGTCATCTCAGCACTTTGGGAGGCTAAGGCGGGTGGATCACTTGAGGCCAGGAGTTTGAGACCAGCCTGGCCAACACAGTGAAACCCTATCTCTACTAGAAACACAAAATTAGCTGGGCATGGTGGCATGCGCCCCTGTAATCCCAGCTACTCGGGAGGCAGAGGCAAGAGAATCCCTTGAATCAGGGAAGTGGAGGGTGCAGTGGGCCAAGATAGCACCATTGTATTCCAGCCAGGTGACAGAGAGAGACCCTTTCTTAAAAAGAAAAAAAAAAAAAAAAAGAGAGAGAGAGAGCGAGCAGGGTGGCAATCCTAGTGTTACTTTCTGGACTTTGTCCCCTGAGGTAGCAAAGGAGCATGCTAGGGTTTGTGATTGAATTCAATGCCTGGACCCATAAGACCAGACACAGAAACAGCCAGGGAATCCCCTCACTGCTCCACTGGGCTTCTCCCTCCCACAATTATATGCCAGGTCTCTAATGAAGGAAATAAGACAAGGGCCACTGGGGCCTGGTAGCTGGGCCACTCCCTGGGTTCCAGGCAGTCCATCCGGAAATATAAAGTTCTGTTTTGTTATACATTTGAAAGTGGAAAAAAGCTGTGCTATTTCAAGTTGTCTTTTTTTTTCTTTAAGAAACTGCTTTCTCCATGAAGAAGTATTATGTGACAAACATTCCAAGTCCCTTCTTATGGTAATACTGCACTTTGCAAATGGCTCGGATCCAATCCAATTGAACATAATAAAATGAAACAATCTGTGCTATCTCCAATAGCTTTAATCTTCGCCATGCTAATGATTCCTAAAACCATTGAGCATGGTTTTAAAAAGAAGAAGAAGAGGAAGAAGAAAGAAAAGACATACTCTGCCTCTCCCGATATCAGCCTCCTTGGCAGCTGGGGCTTGTGCTTTTTGTCACCATCATGAACCTCTCAACAGGGCCCTTGGGAAAAGCCTGCCCCAATGCTCTGAGGTCAAAGTTTACATGTGTAACCAACTTATAACAGTCATCCTAATGTCCTGTTGCTTGTGATGGCTAACAATGAAACATAATTGCATCCACAATGAAGATTGCCATCTCATTTTGGAAGGCTGGTGAGAACTCCCTAAGGAACAGTTTGGCTACCACCAGGACCTGGTCTCTGGCAATTAGCAATGACCATTTATCTCCATCTACACAGAATGGCCAGGGCTCAGAGCACATAGTTCCTGCCTCGGGTCGGTGGTGGCAGTTCCCTATTGGACTCATACGGGTAGGACTATGGGACACAGTTTCTGGATAGTCTGGAAATCGCCCATTCACTCACTGACTCATTCATTTGCACCTATGAATCATCTCCATGTGCTGTGCCATGCAGACCATGCACTGTGCCATGCAGACCACACACTGTGCCATGCAGACCACGCGCTGTGCCACAACGAATGGTAGATTAAACACCTACACATATACATCTACTTTTAATATAGTGGGGTATGTGCTAAATGAGAAGTATAAACACAGAACTGGGGGTGAGGAAAGGAACAAAGGCTCCCTGTCTCTCTGTTCCCTCGTCCTCCTGCAGCTATTGATGTGGCCCCGGAGGCTGCAACAGAGTTGATTTACGTGGCGTCACTCCCATCCTCTCCCAGGGACACTCCCATCCTCTCCCATCCTGCCTTCCTACTCTTACACACCCCAAAGATTTGGAGATCTGTGCCATCCTCTGCAGTCTCCAGCTCCTGAGTCCTCCTAAGTCAGGTCCTGACCTTTCATGGTGATCCTTCATCCAGTGGGAACCTAACATCCACTAGACTCTCCCAAGTTAAATCTGAATGACACCAGTTTTGGGTGTTTCCTGTATTTCTTTAAAAGTCTACCTAGCAGGTATTGGGCAGAGTGGCTCACACCTGTAATCCCAGCACTCTGGGAGGCCAAGATGGGTGGATCACTTGGACTCAGGAGTTTGAAACCAGCCTGGAGAACATGGTGAAATCTCCATTTCAGCAGGAAAAAAAACCCAAAAAACCAAAAAAACAAAAAAAAAACCAGGCATGGTGGTGCATGCTTGTGGTCCCAGCTACTCAGGAGGCTGAGGTGGGTGGAAAGCTTGAGCCAGGGAGGCTGCAGTGAGCCATGATCATGCCACTGCACTTCAGCCTGGGTGACAGAGTGAGTCTCAAAAAAAAAAAAAAAAAAAAAAAAAGGCCTCGGCAGGCAGGAGTAGTTGCCTCCCAACTGTTTGGGGCTAGATTTATCCACTTGCAACATGATTTGAATCATGGGTTTTCCTCTTTCCTTCCAGGTATCTCTCAGTGTTGATGGGCTTCTCAGAGAGGCAGGTAAACTTGGGAGAACAGGCCGAAAACACACATCAGATATCCCAGGGACAGGTGCATGACTATGGGGAGAGTTCTGGAAGAGAAAAGAAAGGACAACAATGGACCAAAGGAAGCCTTTGAATAGTTTGCATATTCTACAGGCTCTTCTTCCAGTGGAGACAATAATAAATGTTAATAAGAAATAACTGTCAGTATTTATGAACCCCTTACCATGTACCAGACACAACGCAGACACTTTGTATCTACAAACTCATTGAATCTCCACTGCAACTCTATGAGGTGGGCACTATTATTTTTCCCATTTCACAGATTTAGTACCCGAGGCCCAAAGCAGTAGGTAATTCTGCCAAAGTAGAACAGTTGGCACAAGTGATTTGAATTCAGACCTCCATTTTCAGTGATATCAGCAGACCATGAAAAGAATTTTGCAATATATTTAAGCTCCTTTAAACAGTGTGCACCCTTTGACTCACTGATCCTAGTTCTGAAAATGTAACCTTAAGAAATAGCTCAATATTATTAATACATACTATATTTATTGATTAAAAACATTCACATGTTACTTTTTAGCCTTACTTATAGTAAGGAAAATTTAGAAGCAATCTAAATTTCCACTATTAGGGGAATAGTGAGAAAAAAAAAAAAAAAAAAAAAAAAAAACTACAGTCATGGCCACTAAGTGGAATTTATAGCCATCTTAAAAACGATATACACGAAGAGTCTATAACATTGTGGAAGGGTGTTTTAATGTTAAGGTCAAAAGCAGAACCAAAACTTCTACGGACAGTATGATTACAAATATGTTTAGATGCCAGGATATGGGGTGTACAGTAAATGAAAAGAAGCAATGTTTTCCATTTGGTTCCATCTGAAACAGCTATCAGGAAATGATTTGTTTCTGAGCATATCTGTTATCTCCTCTTAACCTAGCCTCTTAAACCAGTGCCTCTAGAAAACTCAAACTGACTTTTTTGTTCCTGAGATATTTCACATAGAAAAATAAATTATATCATTGGATTTAATATCTAAGTTGGATAAGTAAAGCTAGGTTCTTTAGCTGATAGGTAAGAAGACACGCGAAAAAGCTTGGAATCCTCAGAGCTGGTCACACAGTGTATCCAAAATTGATGAGGCACACAGATATCACCTGGAGATAACTTTTTCCATACTTGTTCTCAGGTGCAGAACCAAATCACAGCACCTCCTTCTTCCAACTCTACTTTGGAGCAAATTGAGTTCAAATTAGATCACCCCTTTCGTCCAATTGTATAAACCACGGCAATACTGCTTGAGAAAATCTAATAGTGTTAATCTAAGAACTGCTCCTGTGCCCACAATAGAATCAAACAAATAATCAATAAGCCTCTAGATATTATAACATCACTGAGTGAACAGACAGAGAAAAGATTGTGTTTGCAGAGGGAGCTGCTTAAATGGGATCAAGTCACAATGCGGGAAGAGCAAAGCCAAGGCAAAAAAATGACGACGAAAAAACCAGGTTGAGTAACATAGTTTATCCTAGAGATGCTAACAGTGGCAGAATCTTCTAGTGGAAAGCACTAGACTGTGTATCTGAATAAGGCAGGCATTTTTTTTTTTTTTTAAGATAGAGTTTTGCTCTTGTTACTCAGGCTGGAGTGCAATGGTGCCATCTCGGCTCACTGCAACTGCTGCTTTCCGGGTTCAAGTGATTCTCCTGCCTCAGCCTCCCAAGTAGCTGGGATTACAGGGGCCTGCCACCATGCCCAGCTAATTTTTTGTATTTACAGTAGAGATGGGGTTTCACCGTGTTGACCAGGCTGGTCTCGAACTCCTAACCTCAGGTGCTCCACCCACCTCAGCCTCCCAACGTGCTAGGATTATAGGCATGAGCCACCGTGTCCGGCCAAATTTTACTAGTGATTTAAACATCTCGTTCAATCATCAATACTATCTCTGTGGAATTGTTACTATTGTTCCCACGTTACTGATGGATACATATGAGGTTTAAAGATCTTAGTTCACTTTCCCTCTTCTCACAGATCCACTAGGCAGTGTCCCAGTATGGACTCTGTCTGGGGGCTCCAGCCCTACATTTCCCTTCTGCACTGCCCTAGCAGAGGTTCTCCATGAGGGCTCCGCCCATGCAGCAAACTTTTCCTGGGGCATCCAGGTGTTTCCATGTATTTTCTGAAAACTAGGCGGAGGTTCCCAAACCCCAATTCTTGACTTCTGTGACCCCATACACTCAACACCACATGGAAGCTGCCAAGGCTTGGGGCTTCCACCCTTTGAAGCCGCAGCCTGAGCTATACGTTGGCCCCTTTCAGCCATGGCTGGAGTGGCAGGGACACAGGGCACCAAGTCCCTAGGCTACACACAGCACAGGGACCCAGGGCTGGGCCCATGAAATCATTTTTACCTCATGGGCCTCCAGGCCTCTGATGGGAGGGGCTGCTGTGAAAGTCTCTGACATGGCCTGGAGAAATTTTCCCCATGGTCTTGGAGATTAACATTAGGTTACTTAACACTTACACAAATTTCTGCAGCCAGCTTGAATTTCTCCCCAGAAAATGGGTTTTTCTTTTCTATCACACAATCAGACTGCAAATTTTCCGAACCTTTACGCTCTGCTTCTTTTATAAAACTGAATGCCTTTAACAGCACCCAAGTCACCTCTTGAATATTTTGCTGATTAGAAATTTCTTCTGCCAGATACCCTAAATCATCTTTCTCAAGTTCAAAGTTCCACAAATCTCTAGGGAAGGGGCAAGATCCTGCCAGTCTCTTTGTTAAAACATAACAAGAATCCCCTGTGCTCCAGTTCCCAACAAGCTCCTCATCTCCATCTGAGACCACCTCAGCCTGGACATTATTGTCCATATTGCTATCAGCATTTTGGGCAAAGCCATTCAACAAGTCTCTAGGAAGCTCCAAAGTTTCCCACATTTTCCTGTCTTCTTCTGAGCCCTCCCAACTGTTCTAACCTCTTCCTGTTACCCAGTTCCAAAGTCACTTCCACATTTTCAGGTATCTTTTCAGCAATGCCCTACTCTACTGGTACCAATTTACCATATTAGTCCATTCTCACACTGCTGATAAAGACGTACCTGAGACTGGGAAGAAAAAGAGGTTTATTCAGACTTACAGTGCCGCATGGCTGGGGAGGTCTCAGAATCATGGCGAAGGTGAAAGGCACTTCTTACATGGTGGTGGCAAGAGAAAAATAGCAGAAACCCCTGATAAATTCATTGGATCTTATGAAATTTATTCATTATCATAAGAATAACATGGGAAACACCAGCCCCCATAATTCAATTACCTCTCCCTGGGTCCCTCCCACAACAGGTGGGAATTCTGGGAGATACAATTCAAGTTGAGATTTGGGTGGGGACACAGCCAAACCATATCCGCATGTCAATAGCATCTTTAAGGCCTGTTTTCTGTGTCTTAAAATGGAAAAAACAGTATGTGTCTATGTGTTAAGTGCATAGTGCAATGTCTGCCAGAAAGTCCATACTCAATGCATGCTGGCTCTTAATAGCCTTATCATTACATCACCTTAATTATTTTTAAAAAGCATACCACTAACATAACTAGCATAAGCAAATACTGAACTCTAATTCAGTAATTCAATGATGACACACCTGCTTACTTGTTTAGGAGTGAAGTGACTGCTGTCTGCAAGTTATTTAGCTTTTTGTTTATTTGTTTTTGTTTCTGAGACGGGGTACTACTCTGTCGCCCAAGTTGAGTGCCGCAGTGTAATCACAGTTCACTGCAGCTTCAATCTCCTGTACTCCAGCAATTCTCCTGCCTCAGCTGTCCAAGTAGCTGGGACCACAGGCATACACCACCATGGACAGCTATTTTTTTTTAATTTTTGTAGAGATAAGGCCTCACTATATTGCCCAGACTGGTCTTGAACTCCCGGACTCAAGCAATCCTTTCACCTCTGCCTCCCAAAATGCTGGTATTACAACTGTGAGCCACTGCACGTGACCTACAACTTATTTTGAAATGAATCAAGATAGACTGATGGATAGATAGAGGAATGGTAAACGGATAGAGATGCAAATAGAGGGAAACGTTAATTGTAGAATCTACGTGGTGCATATCAGAGTACTTACAGTACAATTGATTCAACTTGTGTGTATGTCTGCAATTTTTCATAATACAAACTGTTGGTGGGATGGCAGTGGCAGAGTAAGAAGAATGACAATAAAGAATGAAACACTGTGGGTAAATCCCACAACCTAATGAGGAGTAAAAGAAGCAAGACAGCAAAGAACGCGTACTGGGTGACTGTTTATATGAATTCAGGAACAGAAAGCTATGGTGATAGAAATCAGAATAGTGGTTAGTTCTTAATGCTGATGGTACTTCTCGGTTAGAAAGGGGAACAGATGAGCCTTCTGAGGTGTTAGAAATGTTCTCTGTCTTGATCTGAGTGGTGTTTACACAGTTATATAAATAAGTATGAGTTCATTGAACGGTACATTTAATATGTGTGCACCTTACCGTAGGAATGACACATCTCAAGTTAGATTCTGATGCAAGCAGCTCACATTTTCTGAATGCCCTCCTCTTCCTGTGCCAGGCATTCTTTCTAGGCACTTTCTGATGCATTCACTTGGAAAACCATTTCAGAGAATTGTCTGACAGAATACATTATTTAAGCCTTTAAATGCAATGTGAAGCAATCTCACTTTCTTAGAAAATGACTGTCATCCCTGAGAGTAAGCTTGGCCTACAAGGAAATTATGAATGTGTGAAACTCCTCAGCCTCATAGCCCTGGTGCAGGGGCTTTGGGCCTTTTCTTCCTTCCTTCACAATCAGATTCCTTCTTTTTTTTTAAAAAAAAAAAAAAAAAAAGATGCCTTGCTGACTCCAAATCTCTTCCCTCTGGCATAGAATTCAGCTACTGGGATAGAGAAAAAAGAAGCCACCTCCAAAGAACATCACACAGAAAGTCATCTACAGGGCAGCTGTCCTCATCAAAGGCTAGGCTCCTCTTCTCTCCTCTGGCAGACATTCCTGTTCAGATGGCAAGCCTCTCCCTCTTTTTCACCCTAAGACTGTCCCTTTCCAAAGCTCCCTTATGGCCCAACCCACTGATCATAGGTAGAAGTCACATCCAGACTTGCTCAGGAGCAGCCTCGAAGGAGGTCCTGACAAGAGATAAGGGATCTGTCTCAGGCAACAAAGACTTGGCTGCCGGGTCCATACCTAATACCTGGCAAATTGCACTTGATGTAAATCTGAAGGCAATAGCTCTTGGATGCAGACAATATGGAACCACAGAATGATTTCTGCAAAATAACTTCATGGAAGACGTAGTAGAAATAGAGATGCATTAAGATTCAGGACAGCAAGACTACTATGATAACCTGAGGTACTTGTTTAAAAGATAAAGTTCCCCGAGTTCCTCCTCAGACTTACTGAACCAGAAAATCTGGAAGTGATACCCAGAATATGCTTATTTGAACAAGCTCACCTTGGGCATTCTCTTGCATGTGAAGCTGGAAGATCAAAGACTCTTTGTAAAGAGTCCCTTCAGAAAAACAGGCCTTTCATTTATCCCCCCTTACTCACCCATCCATGTACCCACCAACCCACCCATCCATTCATCCATCTATGTACCCACCTACCACCCACCATTCCACACATCCATGCATCCATCCATCCATCTACCTATCCATCCATCCATCCATCCATCCATCCATCCATCCATCCATCCACGCATCCATCCATGCATCCCATAGCTATATATCTGCTGAGTGTTATCTTTGTGCCATGCCACAAACTGCAACCTCCTTGATGGTCAAAGACCAAGTTTCCTTACACCAACTAGTTTTACAGAGAACTACATCAACTTAGGCACATTCAATTACATAATCATCAGTTCATATATAACTATCATTTTTAAAAAATTTTACAGTAATTTCCCTTATTTTTCCTCATTAATCTGCATAAACCTTCTAACCTCTGATGTCACCATCCCTGCATAAAGGACCTCTGGCTTTTAGGAGAGTATGATCTGGAACATAACCACTGAATGCTTGGCTTGAGTCTTTCTTTCAGGGAAACTTGCACCATGAGCTGAGAACACCTGAGTCTCACGGGCCTGAGGGTCATCATGCCCAGATGTATGGAGCTGATTACTTTTACAGACGTCTCATTACAAGTGAGTAAAGATACTCCATGGAGAATACACTATAGATTCTTCTCTTTCCAGAAAACTAAGATAATTTGGGACCCAAAGCAAGCCCCGTAGGTTCTGAAGTTCTTTAATTTTGACATCAAGTCTTCAAAAGAGCTATGTATGTATATAGTAAATAAAGCAACTGAGGCAGAGAGTCAATAAAACAGGATGCCGGTTTAACAAGAAGACATAAAAATAAGGTGACTAAATAGAGAACTCCCAAAGCTACATACGCTCCTTTTGGAACAAGGGCTGCATACCTGTACTGGAAAGTCATACATCCCAGTAGCTGATGGCACAAGGACCTATTGTCCCTGATGGCTCTCTGTTCCCTCCAGACTGTAAGAACCTTGAAGGTAGAGACAATTTCCTTATTTCTGTCCAATGGATCTGTTACATGCCTGACAGTCGTAACTCAATAAATACCTACTCTGTTGTGGAGATATTTCCTTCTGGGGTAAAAAGGTGACAAAATGAGGCAGTTGTAATCTCCAACACCTTTAAGCTAAAGCAAATAAATGATTTTCATGAAGTGATAATTTCCTTTCATATGAAGTATTGTGGATGGTAGAGAGCAAGTCTAGATGGCTGAAGGATGGGTAATATCAGCCCAGTCACTCAGCAGCAACAAACATGGACTTAGTTTTGAATACACCACAAGCCAAATATTACACTAGAAAATATGAAGCCTAGTCCTATCATTTTCTGTCTTTTCTAGCTGGAGGTGGGGAGGTCTTTGTCCTATGACCCAAATTATGGTCACTTTTGGTGTCAGACATTACAGTCAGGTACTATCTTTTACACCAGAACATGGGTTTCTGGAATTAGCTGTGCTTCCTCAGTCTACTCTCCATCTGAGCCACAACACAACCCCTTATACCTCACTCTGCGACACTGACCCTGACCTGTAGCCATTTAGTCTGTCCTACCATGCACCAATACCCACTAACTGGTAGACCTAAAGCACAAATGTCACTGGTATTTCCTTTAGTCAACCAGAAGGCTCTCACCTTGTACACACCCTTTATTCTCAACCGTGGTTGCAAATGAGAATTACTTAGGGAATCTAGAAACTCTTGATGCCCAAGCTGTATCCTTATCCAATTAAATCAGACTCTCCAGAAGAAAACCAGGCATTAGGATCTTTTATAGCTCCCCATATGATTCCCACAGGGTTGAGAACCACCGACAGAGGACATCTTTCCCTCACTTGTCTCGGATTCATCAATATGGGCATTTGGTCATGGAAAGGCTCCTAGGCCTTTTGGTGTGGTATTTGCAAGGGGTCTCATCAGTGTCTGAGCCTCCAGTCTACCTGGCAAATTTTGATGAGCTCTTTGATCTTTCGCCAAGACACTGGCCTTCCTATCACACTGACAGTCAATACTACTGGTTCTCACATCCTAGAAGTGGATGGATGGATAGATGGATGAATGGACAGATGAATGGATGAACAGGTAGATGAATGCATGAGTGAATAGATGGATGGACAGATAGATGGATGGCTAACGCTGTGAAGGTTTTTATTATCATACCTGAATTAGCTTATTAGTGTTATCTTTTCAAATGTTTATGTCCCCTAATAGACATCAAGTTCCAAAAGATGGACATCTTTATCTGTCTTTGCTTTCTCAGGGCCAAGCACAGCACTTGGCTGGCAGCAGGTACAGCAACAGGTAAAAAATACATGACTTTTGAAAAATAAATGAATTTAGTTCAATGCCCTTATTTCTAAGTCTGCACAATATTCTTCCAGGAACATAATTTCTCAGTAATGAGAAGAATGAGAATCTTGACGTAGAGATGGCCCATTGATATTTTACTTTCAAACTCTACAAGGAAATGCCTAGCAGTAAGTTCGGATAAACATTCTAATTAGAAGATGGTCTTACTAATCTCAAGAAAAAGTGGGTAGACAAGCATTTTTAAAAACATTACATTACTTTAATATTAAATGTCTTGCTGTTACAGAACTCCATTTTTCACAGATGGGAAACTAAGGCCTAGAAAATAATTTACTTCAGATCTTGAACCCAGAACTCTTATTTTTTAGTCCAAATCTCTTCCCCTTAAGCTATGCCGAACTTATGGAGTTGAATGCAACAAACATGTTTTTTTCTTTTGAATCAAAGGAAGAATTTTAAAATTACATAACCCTCTTCCCCTGTGCCCGCTACCCCAACCATGTCCTATTTTCAGATTAAACTATCCAAAGTGGCATTGACGACTTGGTATTTTTAATCAAACTAATGGCATCCTAGGGATACCTGCGCATACCATGTAATTCATATTTGAGTTGTCCGAGAATACCAAAAGAAAACCAGAGAAGCCTTTGTTGTACCACACATGGTACAAGGATGGACTCGCATTTCTAGTGGGAGAGAGGGACAGCACTGTTAAAAAATACTGTTCAGCTTACTTTGGAAACTACAAGGCACCATAACTTCCCAAATTGGCAAAACTACCTGCTATGGATTGTAGTAAAGTGTGTTTTTAAATTATTTCAGAACCATAAAACCTCTCCATAGAGAGTGCTTTGAAACTGCAAATTAAATATAGAACATCTATGAACTGTATCCATTTTTACAGTAAGTATATATTTCCATGGGGGTTTGTACCATCTTTTTTGTCTAGTTACACTAGTTAATAATGCAGTGAATTTGCAGTAATAGAGTAAATGTTATTTTGATGACACTATTTGATTAAATTAAAGATGACATTAAAAGGACCATTTCAATAAAGAACCGAAATATTCAGAAGTAGCTGGGAGCTGAGTGTTTAAGTCAGCTAGTCTGGCGGTCTTAAAAGGACCAAATGGAATTTCCTTCGCGGTATGAATGATGAGCAAGTTAAAGAACAATAGGACCAAATAATATATGGGAGAATATGAAGGCTCAGATTCCAAGACCCAGGCAATTTTAGTTATTTGAGGCAGGCGTACCATGCGCCAGAAAACAGCTCATGTGGCCTTGGGAAAATGTAGAAATGCATTAAATAAAACGAAAGTGAGAGGGCACTGAGATTTGCAGCAAAATGTGCTGATGTGGTGACAGTGAATTGAGTTGTTGCACAAACAAAAGAAAGGGAGGATTAGTCATGTGTCCCCCCACGCCCAGCCTCTTCTCTGCAAATTCACAAAGGCACAAGTGGGCCAGCCACACCAGCGCAGGGACAGCTTTGAGATTAAAACAGGAGAAGAGAGTCCTAATTCTTTTGTTAAGATATCTGTTCCTATGGTGTTTGCCCAAGAAAAGTTCTTCTCCTAAGGGAGAGGTTCACATGCATAAATTAAACAACTGTTTGAAAATCCCTTGACTTAAGTTTTTAGAGATAGAATCTATAGTTTTTGGAGACAGAATCTATCCGAAGAGACATTCCTCAGTAACATGACTGAATTATGAATCACGGGTATTTTACCAGAAAGAAGACCCAAGATTAAAGGTGTGCAGCAGTAGACATTCTCAATTCCCACAGAAACACCTGTTCTGGTATCTCAGCCCCAAAGACAGGAGACATCCCTATGTCTACAGGGAGCCACTGGCTGTTGACAAGTTTAAGCCTGAAACATTCACATTTGTGGGTGTTTTTACAACTAAAGAGAGACAGGGGGAAAAAAACAATTCAGCTCAAGCTAATATAATTCTTGCGATCTCAAAAGAGCATCATTAGATGCTAAGTTTTCTCAGATAAATTATCTGATCGTCACGCATGTCAGTATCTCAAAATAATTATTTCATCACAGAAAAGGACGGCAGTGTGGTTTGCTGGAAAAGTCGTGTGCCCTGCATTTCAGTAAATATTGCTTCTTTAAGGGCAGATACCTCAGATTGCAACATTTGTGGTGTTTTCAACTGTCTGCATATAAAGTGGGAGCGTTTACTATCTTCCCAGTGCAAATCACTTAGACACAAAGGATGATATAGACCGTCACATGAGGCAAGTCTATTAAATAAAGCATACGAATAACACAGCGTGTGAGGCTGAGATCCTTAAGACTGAACAGAGTCCTCAAGCTGCCAGGAAATTTGTTCTCACTGAAGATACCCACGTACTGGGAGGGACTGCAACTACTCAGAAGTGACAGCAGCAAACTTTCTTTACAAAACATCCTATTTCCCAGAATTTTGAGTTGCTCAAGGCTACATGTTTGAGAAACTCTCCTTCACAATTTCCAAAAGTGGGCATGGCATGCCTTCGTGATCTCCTGTTGCCCTCTTTGTTTCCCCTACAGGTCTGAGGCTGGGCTGAGCAGATCCCAAATTTCTTGTTTGTGGCACGCTTTTGAAACTCAAAAATGCAAAAGGAATTTTTGATGCATGCACAAAGAGGTTAAAAAGTGAAAACAGAGGAATTTTAGGGCAATGAAACTATTTGGTATGACATAATAGGATATGATGCATGATAGATACATGTCATTCCATGTCTGTAAAAACCCACAGAATATATACCACCAAGTGTGAACCTAATGAACCTATAGACTTTAGGTGATGATGATGTGTCATTGTAGATTAATCAATTAAAACAAATACAGGCCTAGCGTGGTGGCTCATGCCTGTAATCCCAGCACTTTGGGAGGCCGAGATGGGCTGATCACTTGAGGTCAGGAGTTAGAGACCAGCCTGGCCAACATGGTGAAACCCCGTCTCTACTAAAAATATACATTTAAAAAAAATTAGCGGGGTATGGTGGCGTGTGCCTGTAATCCCAGCTACTCAGGAGGCTGAGGCAGCAGAATCGCTTGAGCCCTCGAGGTCAAGGCTGCAGTGAGCTGAGATAGTGCCACCGCACTCCAGCCTGGATGACAGAGCAAGACTCCATCTCAAAACAACAAACCCCCAAAACCTAAACAAGTACACGGATCTAGTGGGGATGTAGACAGTGAGCCAGGGCTCTGCAGGAGGTATACGGGAACTCTCTGTACTTTCTGCTCAATTTTCGCTCTGAAAGTAAAACTGTGCTAAATAAAGGTGTTTGTTGTCGTTGTTGTTGTTGTTGCTGTTTTTTCCTAAAGTTAAAAGAAGGCCAGAGGCCAGGCATGGTGGCTCATGCATATAATCTCAGCACTTTGGGAGGCTGAGGTAGGACGGAGGATCACTTGAGGCCAGGAATTAGAGACCAGCCTGGGAAACATAGTGAGATCTCATCTTTACAAAAAATAAATTAGCCAGAGGTGGCGATCTACAACCGTAGTCCCAGCTACTCGGGAGGCTGAGGCAGCGGAATTGCTTGAGTTCAGGAGGTTGAGGCTGCCATGATTGGGCCACTACATTCCATCCAGCCTGTGCAATAGAGCAAGACCCTATCTCAAAACAAAAAAACAAAAATAAATTTTAAAAACAAAAAGAAACAAAAAAATAAAAAATACATAAAAAATAAAGTGAAAAGAGGTTTCATAAAAACGAAATATGAACGATTTGCTGGTTTTAAAAAGTGCAGTTATTATCCCTGCAGCATGGTGTCCTTATACGAGGTGAACTTCGCACCATCCTAGCTGTGATCCACACTCATATGCTCCAGTAAAAATAGAATCTCTTTTGGTTCCCAAGCTCTCTGGGACTCTGAATAACTCACACCTCTCACTTGCCTCGACTCTGACCTGAGTGTTGTGGCACACCTGACTCATCTCCTCAATGCTCCTCTCAACGGATTTCACTGACGTTGTTGTATGTGCAGCTGTGGAGAATATCTATTTTAGGGCATGAGGGACATGTGGAGGCCCATCTGTGAAGATGCGCTGAACATCATTTGAGCACTCACATTGCAGCTCTAGCATATGGCCCTGGTCTCTGACCCCTGCAGTCTCTCCTCCAGCTGACCCTAACAGCAAAGTCACCTTCTCCTGTCGGCCAAAATTCAATATAGTCTTCAACTGTCACTTCCTCTCTGAGGAGTTTCCTGATCAGGAAAAAATACATTCTCAATACTTTGTGGGGACAATGCAGAAGGATCACTTGAAGCCAGAAGTTTGAGATTTCCTGGGCAACACAGTGAGGCTCTGTCCCTATAAAAAATTTAAAAATTAGCCTGGCATGGTGTCCTGTGCCTGTGGTCTCAGCTACTCAGGAAACTGAGGCAGGAAGATCTCTTAAGTCCAGGAGCTCGAGACTGGAGTGAGCTACAATCATGCCACCGCACTCCAGCCTGAATGACAGAACAAGACTCTCTTGAAAAAAATAATAATAACAAATAAATAAATAGAACAAACTGGTCATATAAATTTGCTTCCCCATAGCATGTTATATAATTTTTATTATAGCACCCACTACCCCTCACCCCGGACTCCCATTACAGGAATTTATTTATGTGCCTATGCTTCTATATCGAAAAATGATTGAGGTCAGGCCTGTAACTTATTTGTTCTTATTTATGGGTCTGTTGCCAGCCCCTGGCACCGGCTTGGCCTTTGCTGCTGCTCCACAAGTATATAAAGGAAATAGGGCATTTCTGCAGCTCCATTATTTTTAGCAAGCCACTAGGCTATCAATGCAGATTTTTAGTAAAATATTAAAGTTTCACCATTCATCTATCCATGCATCATTTATCCATCCAGCCATCCAACTACTCATTCATCCATGTATCCATTCATCTGTTCATCCACCCAAACAGCCATGCATCCATCCAATTATCCAACCATCCAACCATCCATCCATCCATCCATCCATCCATCCATCCATCCATCCATCCATCTTCTATCCACTCAGCCATCCATCCATTCATCCTTCCATCCATCCATCCACCCACCCACTCACCCAACCATCATCCATCCAATCATCCAACCATACATCCACCCAACCATCCAACCATCCATCCATCCATCCATCCATCCAAAGAATATGCAATCATGCTTACTCTTCCAGGCGTTTTTATGGGAGATTTTAAAAAGCAAAAAAAAAAAAAAAAAAAGAAAGAAAGAAACAAAGAAAAGATGACTAGAAACTGAATAAGATATGGTCCTTGCCTTGACATGTGTTGCTGTGGAAGAGGAGAAATAATATATGAAAGCAAAGACCATGTGTTGTTCATCTTTTTGTTACCTGCAGCATCTTGCACAGGGACTTGGATTCACCAGCAATTCGTAAATGACTATTGAACTAATGAATAAAAATAAACACAACGTAAGGCAGCAAGTGAACAGTGTCAAATAAACACAAAGCCCAAAAATGCTACGGAAGAGTGGAGAGTGGCTCGATCATGCCCAGCTGGGAACCTCAGGGTAGGTAGAATCTGAGCTGAGACAGAATGTCTGGCTCCAGTTTGAAACCAGGTGATGAGAGCAGGCATTTCAGGAAAGAGTTTATCAATTCATGCATGCAGTCTTTACTGTCACTGACTATTGAAATGCTGGGCACAGAGGTGGACCTCAATAAGAGGTTTTGTTTTGCAGTGCGGTACCCACTGGGCTGAGCTGGGCATTGAGGCAACAGTGGAGGTGACACACTCTCTGCCCTCAATGAGTCCCTTGGGGCAATGACTCTGAAGGAAGCCAGCAGTAAACTGGGGGTCAGTAAGACAGTATGTAGCCACAAAACAGCAATTTAAACTGCCAAGAGTGGAGCAGAGGTCCTACAGGGACTGTTGATGAATACGTTTCTAATTTGACTAGG
Source organism: Hylobates moloch (assembly GCF_009828535.3). NCBI lineage: Eukaryota > Metazoa > Chordata > Mammalia > Primates > Hylobatidae > Hylobates > Hylobates moloch. Next base: position 11,230,815 of record NW_026652281.1, read on the forward strand.
TATGAATCTTGTGTTTGCAATTAGCAGCATCCATTTGCATACAATTAGTGTGCAAAGCCCTTAAAAAGAGTTTGTTCTCTAAAGTAGGTGAAAAATGCCCCCCACCCCCGCTATAATTGTGCCTGAGCTATTGATTTGTTTTACAAATCTATTATCCTATATAGACCAAGGAGAAACTTTGGCTCAGTCTAGGTCCAAAGGGGAACACTTTGGTAGTTATTCTGCCTGGTCAGAATCAAGGCTGAACTTCCCAGGGGCTCTAACTTAGGAGGTCAGATTATCAGGAGTGGTCATAGATTGAACTGAACAGCCAATTCTGTTAGTATATGGCAAGATTGTCCACCATCACCATCATCAACAACAACTGAAAAAAAAAAAAAATCCAGGGAAGGAACAACCACAGATCAGAGAAATGGGTGACTTGTCATGAGCATTGTGTGGTTTTGCTAAAGCCTTTGCCGGTCCGTCCATCTTCTGAGCCAGCTTCAGGTTTCCCTTTGATTCCTGTTTCTCTCTGTAGAATTATTCTAGAAGCTTGAGCAAGTGCCTCTAAAGCGCAGTTTTATTCACATACTCATTCACTCACTCATTCAATAAACACTTGTTAACAGCTAAGCCTTCCGCTGGGCACTAGGGATACGTTGGGGAACCAAAACAAACACATGCCCTACGGAGCGTATTGTCAGGTGGGAAAAATAGGAATTATTAAACAAACACAAAATAGGCCTGGCGTGGTGGCTTACACCTGTAATCCCAGCACTTTGGGAAGCAGAGGTGGACACACCACTTGAGGCCAGGAGTTCAAGATCAGCCTGGCCAACATGGCAGAAACCCTGCCTCTACGAAAAATACAAAAATTAGCCAGGTGTGCTGGTACATGCCTGTAATCCCAGCTACTCAGGAAGTGGAGGCAGGAGAATCGCTTGAACCTGAGAGGTGGAGGTTGCAGTGAGCTAAGATCACTCCACTGCACTCCAGCCTGGGGGACAGAAAAAGACTTTTGTCTCAAAAAAACAAAAATAAAAACAAAAACAAAAGCAAAAAAATAAAAAAAAAAACAAAAATAATGTAAAACTGCAGCTCAGTGCATTGCTGACAAGAGGAAACACACAGAACTATGAAAACATATAGGAGGATTTAACGCAGTCATGGAAGGCTTCCTGGAGGCAGTGACCACTGAGTTGAAATATAAAAACTGAGTAGAGGCAAAGTAGGGGAGACATCAGCATGTGCAAAAACCCTCTTGTAGGAGGGAAACTGCATGAAGCCAAAAGAAGAGGGTAGAGGGTTACGATAACAGCAGTGAGAAATGAGACAGAGAAGGTAGGTGGGGGCTAAGTCACTGGGTGGAGGGATTGTAGGTTATGTTTAGCGGTCTGTCTTCACCCTACAAACAGTATAAAATCATTGCTGTGGTTTATCTGAGGGTGGGAAGATTAGAATGGCATACTCAGATTTGGGTCTCAAAAAGATCACTTTGCCACAGTTTAAAAATGGTATGGAAGGAAACTATGGCCCCTGCTGGATTCCACTGCCCTCTCACCCACATCCATTGAAGAGTGTTGCTATCTGCCTTTGGCATACTGGTGCCAGGAACTGCCTCTTACTCTGCTCAGACCTTTCCTGCAAGCTACCATCCCGGCTGGCCCCCTTCACAACTATAAGTATGTGGCCCCCTCTCATCCCTTCCATGGGCCCAGGCCTCATACCCCCATCACTTGGTTCCCCAGTACTAGGTAGAACCACAGTCCCCAATTCCACTGGCAATGATCTGAAAACCAGATTGACATCAAGACTGCCACTGTCTCCTGGGATGGGTACTGATGGAGGAGTATAGCTGCTGTGATGAAACTCTGTTGTTTTTGTCTTTTTAATATTTTAATACCCATGTCCCCTTTTCCAGCAATAACATGACTTCTTTACTTCATACTTCACAGTCTATATGGTGTGGATCAAGCTGATCCCGCTCCCATGCTCTAAGGTGGCGTTTATTCCAGGTCCAGGCAGGATGACGGTGACTGGTTCAATGATTTACATGTGACCCACTGAGGGCCAATGAGAGTCAGCCGTGGGACTCTTGCTGAAGCTATAGGAAAGGAGCTTTCTCTCCCACCAATAGTCCCTGAACGTTAAGGGTATGGGGGCATGCTGGCCATGTCTGCAAATGAAGTTTACAGAGATGGAAGCACAGCTGAGGGATGCAGAGAAATAGAATTATGACCGTGCCATTTAATCACTTAGATCCAGCCATGCCAGACCCACCCTTAGGCTTCCCAGTTGCCAATCAATCCCTATTTTTGGTCTAAGCAAGTCAGGGTTGTGTTTGTTACTGGCAATGGAAAATAAAAATTCTGTCCTCATCTGGCCTCTTCTCATTCTCCTACAATTGCTGCCACCTACAACGTCTGGCCTGAGATGAAGCTAATGGGGTGGTGAAATTAAGAGAGGCGATTGAGTGGGGCTGGAAAGAACTGGATGTTTACGGCTCCAAGGACTGAAAATCTGGACAATGTTATCCTTGGGCCTTCAGCTACCACACCTCTGCCAAACACCTTGCACTATAATAAGAAGAGACAATCAGAGCCCCTGCTTCAAAAGTCTGGTTTTCCCCAAAGGTGCCAACCTTCAAGTTTTCCAAAGTCCTAGGCATGATGCCAGTAGATCATTCCAGATTTCATTTGAAAACTCCCAATTTTATCACCGTGAGTGTCTAAGAGAAACCATTACTAAGAGGTTTGCAGAAAGTACTGACCCAAGGAAAAAGGATTCCACCTCAAAATTCTTACCCTATTTAATGGAAGTCATTTTTAAGTTCAGTCTTTTTTATGATGTTAGAAATCTCCATTTCCTAACACCAGAAACATGTGTGTGTGTGTGTGTGTGTACGTGTGTGCGTTCCTTTAATAGCTAGGGTTTGCTTCGTCTTTCCTCAAATTCAAGTTCACCTGCTATAACTTAGCTTTCCAACCCAGTATCTTTTTCATCAGGAGCTGACAAGGCAAAAAAGCCCCTTCCTCTCAGAACAATGCCATGCCATCATGCTTTTGTAGTAACAAACACTGAAAAGTAGTCAACTTGTCCTTTCCTTTTTCCTCAAGGAAATAACCATTGACTGACTAGTACCACCCCGCTCCAAAGGCACACACACCATGTCATGCATTTGAGCTAAAGACCATAATTCAACTGAAAGATTAGGAGGGAATCTTCGAAAAGGATGGGTTAGACATGGAATCTACAACCTATCAAGAAAGGAAAAGTGAGATCACACTCTCTTTTTGAATCAAAATACAAAAACAAAAACACGTGCAGTATTTCATGGTTGAGAATTTGGTCTCTGGTATCGTCGCCCAAATTCAAATGGCAGACTAGACCTAGAGCTGCACAGCCTTGTGAAGTCTACAAGCCTCAGTCCTCTCATCTGTCAAATGGGAGTATTATAGCTAGGTTAAATAATGCATGAAAAGTGCTTAGCATATCCTTTACCTGGAATACAATAAACAGTAGACAAATACTGCTGCTACTATTAAGAAGGTAGGGCTGAGAGCCATAAAAAGTTACATAGATGTGGAGTGACATGTCAGAATCTACAACGGAGATTGCTCCCGCTAGACAATGTAGGGCGCATACATTGAGGTGTTCAATCCCTCAAAAGGAAAACCTTTTACTTGTCGTATTTGCCCCATAAGGTAGATGAGGGACAGCAGTAGCGCGATGCTCAAAAGAAGCCACACATATACCTCAATGCTTTGCCCAGAGGGAGTTAACACGAGTCTTGGAGAGGTGGATTAAAAGAATAGAAATGTGTTCATCTGTGAAATTAAAAGTAGTACAGCATGACATACAGCCTTATGTGTTGGGGTTGGTCAAAAGCAATAATTAGGCTGAGTATGACTCTGAACACACTCATCAACACACAAAAGGAATTCTATTGAATGAAGGGAGCTGAGTGTCACGGGAGGGGACAACAGGAAAAAGTTCCACGTTGTAGGAGGAAACACGCTAGAAGAGCTGAAGGCTGGTTTAGTCCCACCCTGTGGAAGGCCCCCGTGACAGTGTATCAGTTTTTCTATTGCTGCCATAGCAAATTATCGTCCCCTGAAAACGACGTATCTATTCACGATGACACAGTTGCTGTGGGTTAAAAGTCTCAGGCACAGAGTGGCTCAGGTGGGTTTTCTGTTTCAGGTCTCACAAGGCCATTCATAAGGTGTCAGCCAGCCTGGGCTCTTCTTTGGAGGCTCCAGGAAAGAATCTGCTCTCAAACCTATTCAGGTTATTGGCAGAATTCAGCTCCATGCAGTTGCAGAACTGAGGTCCCCATTTTCCATGCTACTGTAAGTGGAAGGTCCCTGTTTCCTTCTGGCTGTCAGAAAGAGCTAGTTCTTAGCTTCTGAGGGCTGCCCATATTTCTAGCCATGTGCCCCCTCCATCTTCAAAGCCAGTGGCAGTACGTGAAGTCCTTCCCTGCTTGCAATCTCTCTGCCTCCCCTCTGCCACATCTCTCCGATTCTGTTGTCTACCTTCCCCTTCCACTGCTTGCAATCTCTCTGCCTCCCCTCCGCCACATCTCTCCGATTCTCTTGTCCACCTTCCCCTTCCGCTGCTTGCAATCTCTCTGCCTCCGCTCTGCCACATCTCTCTGATTCTCTTGTCCATCTTTCCCTTCTGCTTTGAAGGGCTCCTGTGATAACTCTGGTCCATGCTAATAACCCAGGATAACCTTCCCATTCTAAAGTCAGCTGATTAGTTACCTTAATTACATCTGCAAGGTCCCTTTTGTCATGTTACGTAACACTACCATGGGAGTAATGCCAGGAGAGGAGGCGTCGGGGGCCAAAGTTCTGCCTACCAGCAGCCCCAAAAGTGGCTCCCCTGACATAGGGGCTGGAACTGCTGGAACCTCTTCTCGAGTGGGAACCCTCAAGTTTATGCTCTTCAGACAAGCAGGACCACAAGGCATCCAGAGGGCTGCGAAGGCAGCGGGCGTGAAGCAGAGCTGTCATGGGCATCTACCAATCAGGCAGCAGAGCTGTCTTGGGGTGTGGTGCCTTTCAGGAAACGGGAAGTTCTCAAAAGCAAAAACGCCACAAGAGACAGACCTCCGGCTCACTCATAAGAGAATGGATTTTTCAGTCTAGCCACCCAGAAAAGACGCAAGTTCTGAGATCTGTTAGGTGTGAGTGCTCTATGCAACATCAGGAAGACGCTCTGGAAACTTCAAAAAGGGAGACAAGCAGTTCTTTGGTGGGACAGCAACAGGGGTCCCAAACAGTGACAATAAATAAATAATAGCTAGTGGTGCCAATGTCTGTGGACCAACCTACCACCTGAGATCCAGGTCTTGAGCAAGTCTGCATTTCTAAGTGTCCTGACAAACCACGGAGGCAGCTGTTACCTGTCTCATTCTGAGCAACTTAAGGTTCACAGAGGCTGAGTAAGGCAAGATGCTAGCGGCTGCACGGATGGAGTTGAACTCTCTCTGATGGAACAGGCTGCCTTCTTTCCTCTCCACCAGCCCTTCAGGCCTCCATCGTCCCATCCTTCCTCGCTCTGCCTTTGACTTCCTGTAGAATGTCCTTGGACCTCACATCTAAGAAATAATGATTTAATTACTGGTGTTTTTTTCAGTGACATAATTCAATATCCACGGCAAGGTACATCAACCTGAACCTGCTCGAAGGATGCTTAAAAGCCACCCTGGGATTTTATTTTGGAGCTTCTCCTATACATATTTTGGCTTTTACGGATCTAAAATTAGGTTTCCAATTTAGCCCCTGGAGGCAAGAGGTGAAAATGGTTATAAATAGCATCTAGGTGGCACATTCTTTTTGGCTCTTCTGAAGGGGCTGAGGGGACAAAGCAATTGCTTTACTGAACAATGCAAGCGATTATCCTCCGGCTTATTATGATCAGGTGTTATCTGACCACAGTGTGGCGGGGACAGACACCCCTGCCTTATCAGGGGCCATCCCTGAAAATCCCTGACAGACAGCTCATCAGAGGAAGAGCTTTCCAGCCGAAAGGCTCCCAGCCGACTCGGCGTTCACTGAATTTGCCAGCCCTCCCCTGCAAGAAGAGAGCGTTTCCTCACTCCTTTCATCTCAGTTAGCACTCAAAAGCCAGATGCACCTGCGCTGTAATAAATGCAGGGATACAGCTGAGGGGGGAAGAGAAAAATAACAAATGCAGCTAGGGGCTTAAAAAATGGTGTTTGAAGCTAATGACAGCGTTCCTGCCTTTATTGCTTCGGGCAGGAACAGGAAGTTAAAAATCTAAGTGGCTTGAGAAAATATAACATTTAGCAAACTCATTTGCAGGCCTCCAGTTGGATTATCCTAATTTATTTCATTGTTGTGGGATTTTTTCTTTTGGGTACTTTTTTGATCTATTTTTAATGGAAGACTAATGTGCATTCCTTTTGCCCCCCTTTTTTTTTCACAGGGATTTATTGAGCAGTAAGACTTTTTTTTAAAAAAGAAACTTTCTTTTTTAAATTACTCCTTTATGGAGGCATAGACAAGACTGAGGGGGAAGAAAGTCCCTCTTCACAATCCATTTAATGCCTGCGTGCGATAGCAGCTCCTAAAGCTTTATTTCACCTCAATCTTCCAGGAAGGGAACCTATCCTGCTGACTCTGAGAAGGTCATCGTGTGATGTCCTCTTGTCCTTGCTACCACAGTTCTTACGCCAGAATCTTGTCTCGCACTGAGCTCCTCTGGGGCTCACTGCCAGTTCTGTGGACCACTGCATCCACGTGGTCCGCGTGACTCTCAACTCTCTGAGAAACAAAGGCAACACACAGTTTTCCAGGCCTGCAACGTGTCTGCAGAGTGGAGACATGTCATCACTGCATCTCTCCTGTGCCCTAGGATGAAGACAGAGAGATACTCTATCTTCCAGGGTGAACTCTGATGTTTCTTCATTGTGTAAATAAGGGCAAAGACTGGTTTGGTCATTTCGTGTGCATCTAGAAACTTCTTGACTATTTCTTCGAAACAGAAAGAGGCGAGGCACGGTGGCTCATGCCTTTAATCTTAGCACTCTGGGAGGCCGAGGTGAGCAGATCACTTGAGGTCAGGAGTTCAAGACCAACCTGGCCAACATGGTGAAACCCCGTCTCTACTAAAAATACAAAAAGATTAGCTGGGCATGGTGGCGCATCCCTGTAATCCCAGCTACTCAAGAAACTGAGGCAGGAGAATCACTGAAACCCGGGAGGTGGAGGCTGCAGTGAGCTGAGATCGCACTGCTGTACTCCAGCCTGGGTGACAGAGCAAGACTCAGTCTTGAAAACAAAAACAAAAGAAACAACAAATACAGAAAGAGAAAATAGGCGGAGGTGTCTCGGCATTCTTGTAGGGGGAATAAAAGTAAAATTAATTGGAAGAATTTCCTGCACAACCACCTTAGTTAAGAAAGTCCAGTAGATCACGGTATGTTTCTAGAGCACAGCTTCATTGTGAAGCGCTACGCAGCTCAGCGGCTCTTTAGGGTTGCCCGACAAGCCTGTGAGGAAGGCAGCACAGGTGATTATTAGCCTAAAGAGACGGATGAGGAAATGACTATGTGGTGAGATGAAATGACACGTTCAAGATCAGTTAAAGTAAGAGCCAGGACTGGCTCCATGTCCAGCGACTATGAGAGGAAGTTCCCTCCATGCTCAACCCATACGAACTAAAGACAGCTTCTGTCTACCAAGAACATAATACACATACAAGGTAAGCCCTAAAGAAGAACAATTTTCAGGAACCTGGAAAGCAATGAATGAAGCAAGACAATGCAGGGGAGAAAGGGGGGCATACAAGGAAAGTCAAAGAAAAAATCCTTAGAAATAAAACCAGTAGTCAGATCAAGTGGAGAACATAAGCCAACAAACAAAAAGAGAAAAAAACCCAAAAGACTAAAAGGCCAGCATATTTTGGCAGAAGTGGCAGGGTATATAAACAGTAACAAAAGAGATTTACAAAAATTTGGCAAAACAAAACACACCCCAAAACTTTTTTAGTTACAGTGTAGACTTTCAAACTTGATTTTGATCTTTCTGATATGGAGACTTTAGATGCATTCAAACTAAGGGTGGATTTCACAATTATAAAGACAAGTAGCCTTCTTATTGTAAAGTTTGAGATTATGCACTTAAGAAAATCAACCAAATGACACATCATCAAATTGCTCAACTCAAATCCTGCTTGATGTTCCATGGAAACTGAAAGAAGAATTGGTGCCATTATTATTTGGTTTTCATTTCTTCTAGATATACAGGCAAACCTTTTTCTTTTTTTTTTCTTTCTCTTTTTTTGACACAGGGTGTCACTCTGTCACCCAGGGTGGACTCCAGAGGTGCGGTCTCGGCTCACTGTAGCCTTCATATCCCAGGCTCTAGCAATCCCCCTACTTCAGCCTCCCACGTACCTGGGATTACAGGTGCACACCACCATGCCCAGCTAATGTTCTGTATTTTTTGTAGAGATGGGGTTTCACCATGTTGCTCAGGCTGGTCTCGAGCTCCTGATCTCAAGTGATCTCCCTGCCTCGGCCTCTGAAAGTGCTGGGATTACACGTGTGAGCCACTGTGCCTGGCCTTCAGGAAAAGTTTTTCGATCAGAATCCCCCTCCTGTGTTCTGGACCCAGGTGAATTACCAGGGAAGCAGCTATGTGGGAAATGTGAAGGAACCTCTCTACTTTCACTTACAGGGCCATACTCGCTTACTTACAGGGGCTAAGGGTCAGTGTCACAAGCAGCAGTGCAGTCCTAGGAGGTCTCAAGTTGGCTTCTGCAGGATATTGTGACCTACATTTCCCACATGCTTGAATCTCCGCAAAGCAATTGGATGGGTGACCTGCCATTCATTCCAAAGATCCCAGTATGATCTTTGGGAAAGAGTCACTGAATTCAGAGTGCTTACATAAATGTGTACGAAACTCTGGACCACAGCTTGATTTGATACAGCAAGACAAATCAAATATAAATGTTGTTGTATCTTGACCACAAGTTTTTGTCAGATGTTCAGGATATCATATTGTGATATTTGCCCCCATCACCTGTTTATAATTTGACAACAGACAAGAAATAATTCCAATTCAATGTGGTAGAGGCTGAAAGATGTAGATGCTGATAAAGCAGGGGAGAGTTACAATCATGAGAGTCACCTTTTATCTGGAAAGGGAGGGTAGAAGAGATTATCTAGAAGGACGGGATGCGTTGTGCTGAGTCTTGAAAGACAAAAATCAATCAACAACAATCTTATCATAGGCTCAGACAATACCACAGGAAAAAAAACCCCAAAAAACAAACAAACAAACAAAACTCAGGAGGAATTCTCAGAAATCAATACTTCCTTGATTTTGTGTTATTGTTTATTTGTTTTTCTTCAAATGACCTTTCCTTGATGAGCTTCTAAAATATCTGATGAAGGACCTGAAAATGAATTCTTTTGACAACAGAAAATCAGGTAATGGAGGCCTTGGGTAGCGGGAATAATGGGTTCCTGTGGCTGCTGCTTCATCTTAGGGACCACATACCACACTTGCAGAAGCTGTGCTCTTTCGGGACATTGGAGAGCCATTTAGTCCACCAAATAGTGATGTGCGGTGGGAAAGATTTTCCCTTCAAAGTGTGGGATCCAGAAGGAGCTGCAGGAAGCTTAATGGTCTTGGCAGGGCTGCCTTTAATTGCTGGTTCCATCCCTGCAAGCGCACACCCTGCTACTTTTCCAGTGTCCTACGCTCTTCTGGATTTTTCTCAGCTGCGTCCACGCCATTGACGGGGCCACATGGAGGGGAGCCATCGCCCTCTATTTCGTTTGTTTCCCAGCATTGATCAACAGTGATGTGTCAGAAACTGCAAGAGCAAGGCTGCTCTGATAAAGCTCCATAACCACATGGCTTGGAAGATCTGATAACTCAGGTGCTCTGCAAGTTTATGTGCCTGGGTCCTCCCTGTTTCTCCCTCTAGGAGTTCTCCAGGTCTGGACGGGTTATCTGGCCTGGGGCAGTGGAGCTGCAGTTGAAGGAGATGAACAGGTAGTGAATAAGAGTGTAATCTTGAATGCCAAAGAGATGAGAGTTTGGATCCTGGGTTGCTTTTTACTCATTTAGCATACCTTATTCTCCTTATCCAAGAAATGGGCACACCTGCCTCCCAGGATCTTTTTGAAGATTAAACAGAAAAAGGAACAGGCTATTTGTAAAGTGCAAAATGAAATGCACATCGTATAGAAAGCCCTCAAACAGCAACTATTATTTAAGAAGCCTCCCAGGATCTTTTTGAAGATTAAACAGAAAAAGGAACAGGCTATTTGTAAAGTGCAAAATGAAATGCACATCGTATAGAAAGCCCTCAAACAGCAACTATTATTTAAGAACCTACCATGTGTTGCCACCTTGATTCGCTATCTAGCCAAAACTTTATAGGAATTTAAAATAGTTGCCGTCATTGCCCTTATTTAACAAAACAGGAAGCAGAAGCAGGAGAGATAAGGAAAAATAAAGGCAGAAAGGCAGGCTTTCATCCAAAGTTGATCTGATACAAATCCAAGACTGCTCCATTATATACGTGCAACTGAATATCTTATTTCCTTGAGAGAGAGGAGGGGATGGGCAGTCAGCAAAGAAGCAAAGAACATCTCTTTCTAAAGAGCTGTCTTTGACCTGGAACCTCAGCCACGGGATTTGGAATTCATCCCTTCCGGGAAACCAGACAGAAGTGTATGAATGGATTTCTCAATTTCTTGCTCATGTTTGCCTGCACAATGATGTCTCAAAATATTTCTCCCCTATGTCTTGCGATGACCATCAAGTTCAGTTAGTTAAAGTTCAAGGTCCTCATTAGTGTTCATTCCACTCCATTTTCTCTTCATACCACATGTGTGAAATGCGTCTTTCAAACTTTCTGAGATGAAGCTACCTTTAAAACGTAACATTCTCCTTAATTGTCTCAAATAATGTATTCTGGTGGGTTTTTATTAATTCCTTGCTTTTCCCCCATCCCATTGCCCAGAGAGCTATGGGGGTCAATTTTTCTTCTGTCTTCTTCTTATGATTATTTGGGGCAATAGACTTACCTTCAAACTGCTGTCATACCTTTTTACAGCATGTCCTCAACACTGCTCCCGAGAGTGTAAAAGAGAGTATCAAATATGCAAGGGGTAGGCTGCGTTAGAGGTTCTTGACTTTTCAATCAGCCTGATGACTTTTAACCCCTTACAACTGAAGAATAATTCTTCAAGATGGGTTGGCAGTGTGAGGAACAACTAGAATTATTTAAGAAGGCTACTACTTTAAAGGGAATTTACTATACCAAATTCTTTAACTGTGTCAAGATCACACAAAGATGCACCCACTCTTCTTCTCCATACAAATCACATCCAAGCTACTAGAAAAGGAGGAAGCTTCCGTGTTAGAATCACAGTCATACCTAATTTGAACTTGGGTATATTAAAGAGTAATTATCCATCAGCGGCTACACCGGGAGAGGTAGAGAGTGGGAAACAAATGCTCGCCAATACTCCCACCCACTTTATTTCCCAATGACCCACATTCATCTACATTTTCCTATGGAATAGAGCACAATGTTTACAGTAAAAAATAAAACCAAAGAACTTAATCAGCGCCTTAATTAAATTAAGGCCTAAATAAGTGGGCAAAAAGAACCACCACGATTACAAAAAAAAAAAAAAAAATAGTAAAAGCACTATCCTTGACTTATATGAAGTACTTTTTTTATTTGATTATGATACCTTTTTTTAAATAGAATTTCATTGTAAGGGGATTAATTGCCTTTTCAAACCCGGGAAAGGAAACCTGAGAATTTCTTCTTTCCTATGAGTAGGGGGGATGCAAATACAATGTACTGCAGGAATAACAAATGCTCTATTTTCTGAGCACTCTCTCATGATTTATGAAAGGTGTACCTCACTGTGGGAAGATAATGCCATTTGAAATGGTCCATTTCATAAATCTATCCCCCCGTCCCCAGCTTCACACAGGACTACTACGAACTCCTGAATCCAATAATGTTTTCATCCTCTATTGACAAAAAAAAAAAAAAAAAAAACAAGGACTTTGTTCGGAGGAGGGTAATGATGCGCTTACGAGGAGCAACGGCTAACGCTCTGTCTCCAGGGCTTTCTTTGGCAATGGCCACAGAGTTTCCAAGGCGGGGAAACTTGGATAAACAAAATGAAGAAATAATCAACATGCGTGACATCCCCAATGTCCTTTTACTGCTAGTGGCATTAATTATAGCACGGGCCCAATCCTCCAAGCGACCGCAGAACCAAATGTTTTGCCTGAACATGCTCTCCACCACAAGATAGATTTATCCTTTGCAACTGGGATATTTCCTATTCATTCATGCACCAATTCAGTATATCTGCTTGTTTATCTAACTGCAAGAATGCTTCTAGAAGAGGATTCTGTGCAAGATGTGAGGCAATCAGGGACCAATCATAAACTTCAGTGAAATTCATGGTTGTGAGTCTTTCTGGTCATAACAAGGGAAAAGTGATATATACATCCCAACACCACGCAGGCTCCAGAAGACCCTTATGAAATATGACTGGGGTGGGGTAGGGGGGCAGAAGAAAATTCCTTGGGATCCAAGCAAATGGACAGTATAGGCATGAAGAGTGACTGAAAATACATGACCGATACAACTTATTAGAATGAAGCTGTACATTACACCGGGATCAACTTCTTCTCTTGAAAGACTCTAAGGACCAGGATAAGAGGACGATAAGATAACAAACAGGGCCTTGATGTCATGAATACTGAAAAGGAAAAAAAAGGAAACCCGCTGGGTAGATATGCTTTGTGGTCATTCAAAAGGGGAAAAAAAAAAGTTAACGTAAAAAAAGAAACAAGAGTAAGAAAGACATATGTGAACATGCCTGTTTAGGGATATTTTAACTTCTGTGGAGATTAGTGCATTTGAGAAAACCTATACACCCCCACTGAGATACTAATGGATTAAGAAGCAGATGGAACACGGGATGTCGATGGAAATGATGTAAAAATATGACTTTGAAAGAACTCCGAACACCAGATACTCCTCCTGATTCTGGAATTTGCATATTTTGACTTGTATCTAAAAAGCAATTTCAAGGTCAGCTTCGGTAGAGAAACACTGAGCTTAGATGGGAAGTAACCCCATTAAAAATCTACCACTGTTTTGTATATTTATTTTTCTTCTTCTATAGTGAGCAATGACGTCTCATAAATCAAAAAATCAGGGTAAACAAATACCACAGAGGTTATTTCATACTCTAAAATATATACTCCGTATTCTGTCTATTTCTACACACAAACATTTCTATTACTCGGATTTATAATGTGTGTAATACATGCATTCATGCTTTAAGAATCTGTATACATTTGCCTAAAATGGAAAAAATATATTATTGTCCCAAGTCTCGGAAGACCCTGGCCCAAATAAAATGATGACCACCTCAAATGCATTTTTGTACAATGGGATGAAAGTAATGTTTATTTTTAAAAGCTTGAGGCCTGCGGTTTTTGTATACATATAAAAATAGATTTAAAATTTCCAGCTATGTAGAGTTTATGGTCTAACCATGAATATTCTATCTGGGTGGGGGCAGTTGAATTGGGTAAACTTGGGTCTTCAACTTGAGCAAAAGCATGTACAAATGTCAAAAACAACATCCACACTTCTATGCCAAAAAGATCGCCAGACCTATGTCATCTTGATGAAGGATGACAGAAGGGAGGCAGGCTAAAAGGGGAAGTGGAATTTGAAGAACTGAAGTTGTCATTAAAAGGGGCTGGGTTACCCAGAAATGGGGATTTTTCCCAGTAGACTTGGGTACCTACAAAGCCCAAACACTTTTGTATTTCAGGGAACTTCCTTTTGATAATTTTTAATAATTCGATATTTGATCACTGAATAATTTCATAATCTGATAAAATGGCATTCTAAGCCATTTCAGTAGCCATATACAAAAATCAGCCCTCTTTATTTGCGACTTTTGCCAAAAATAAATTTCTTGCTTTATTCATTCAACTAGACTTGAAACAAACTTCTGGCCATTTCTTAAAAAATTAAGTCCACCCTTAAAGGATACATATTTGCCACTGGTGAACTAATGCCAAAGAAAGAACCAAGAATCAAAAGTAATGCACAAAAAGAAAATTCTAAAAAGTATCCCAGCAATTGTAGTCATTGGGTATCATCCATAAGGGATACACATTACTGAGGATGGCAAATACACCATCCAGGTAGCAGCCTCTCAAGACCAGGCACTGCCTTTTATCTATCTTTAAAGCCCACCACCCAATTCTGTGTCTAGCAGACAGAAGATGCTCCATGAATATACGTTGATGATTATATAAACTGTTCTGGGAGGCATCTGTAATAGCAACATGGACGTGACTTTGAGCCCAAGTCAATGGGCAGCAAATCCAGCGGGGCCACTGTCTTGTCTAAAACCCTCCTGTGGCTGCCCACTCCACTTAGAAATTCCATTTCTTTTTCAAACCTCGGGCTGAAAGGCCGCAAAACCTCTCCATCCACATCAGATTTCAATCTAAACCATGTCATTACACTTCATATTCTACCTTTGTATTTTTCAGTTGTGCTAAGCCAGCATTCCCCCTGCCTGGGCCTCCGACTCTCCAGTACCCATGTGGCTGGCCCTGGCAGCTCAGCCTTCAGATTCCTTAAAGACTTTTCTGACTTTCCTGAAATTAGACTTTTTTCCTCACCAGCCCCTCTCTATCACTTTTTCTAGTATAATGGGCCATACCTCACTTCTCTCCCGTATCTTGCTCACTCATTCATTCATTGACTATATGGCTGCACTAGAACAAAGACACTTAGTTGGACTTCATTGCTATCTCCCCAACAGTTACTACACAGTAAATGCACAATAAATCCATGTGGAATAAATGAACAAACGAACGAATAAACTAAAATCCCCAGAGACGACTCTTAATATTTGCCGTATTTAACAAAAGCCCACTGTTGCCAGTTGCTAACACCGAGGGGACAGCTCAGCTCAAACAGGCCCACCGAGACAGCTGCAGGAGACAGAAAACTCATGAAACAGAGCCCTGGCCTTTGAGAGTTTCACAGTCTCACACAATGGTCCTCAAGCTCTCTACACCTCGGCCTTTGCACTTGATAAACATCACCATCCCAAGAAACAGTCAGTGGTACACACGGGTTCCAACTTGGAGGCCAAGCTCTGAAGCATGGTCCATACCCTAGTTGGAAAAGGTAGGGTCTGGGCAACACTGATCTACTTCCTGTCTTTCCCTACCTCACCTCTAGCTCACGTCCAGGTGTGCGGAAGTCCTGCCTTCATGTATTTCACACTCCTCTCCTAACAGCCATCCTGTGTCCTTCCCAGAGGCCGGGAAGGTCCTGACATTCAGCGCCAGATGCAAGGACATGAAAAATAAAATCACAGGGTCTGAATGGGGATCTCAGCCCTGCTGCTGGCTGCCCAGCCTTGGGAAAGTGACCTATCTCCCCACAGAACGGTGAGGACAGCAATACCTTAGGCAAGGACTTTGAGAATTAAGTCGGATGAGGAATAAGAAAACACTGAACACAGACCTTGGCACATTAAAAAGCTCTATAGCCACACATGGTGGCACACACCTGTAATCCCAACACTTTGGGAGGGAGAAGCAGGTAGATTGCTTGACCTCAGGAGTTCCAGACCAGCCTGACCAACATGGTAAAAACAGGCCTCTATTTAAAAAGAAACAAAAGTTAGCCAGGCATGGTGGCATGTGCCTGTAGTCCCAGCTACTCAGGAGGCTGAGGCAGGAGAATCGCTTCAACCCAGGAGGCGGAGGTTGCAGTAAGCTGAGATCCTGCCACCACGCTCCAGCTTGGGAGACAGAGTGAGACCTTGTCTCGTAAATAAATAAATAAATAAATGAAGCTCTATAGCTGGGCACGGAGGCAGATGCCTGTAATCCCAGCACTTTGTGAAGCCAAGCAAGGCACATCACTTGAACTCAGGAGTTTGTGACCAGCCTGGGCAACATGGCAAAACCCCATCGCTATTAAAAAAAAAAAAAAAAAAAAAAAAAAAAAAAAAAAGTTAAAAAAATACAAAGTTCTCTAAAGGTATGTTTAGCACCTCCATAATTTACATAACCATAGAAAAAACATATTCAAAGAAAAAAGATGTCTTTGTGAATGCATAATCTTACACCTGTATCAAGTCAGCATAATTAAAGATGCAGGTGTATTGGAGAATCAGGGTAAAAAGTTGCTTGTATTATTTGGGTGACTTTCAGGTGAATTTGAAATACTATTAAAAGTTGAAAGCTTTCTCTTCCGCTCTGCTCCCCTCTCCAAAAATCCATATGTATGTTCCTCTTTAAGAAAATTTGATATATCAACATTTTTTTAAAACTACGAATTGGAATGATTGATGAGAAGGAATTATTGAGAAGCTATTTTAAAGTTCCTGTAGTTTAAATCTATATTTCCACTTAATTTTCCAGAACCAGGTTTAGTACAAATTGTACCAAACAATATATGACCGTATTCCCAAATCCAAATGGATTACTGATGGATTAATATGCTTTAAAAAGCATCTTTACAAGATTTAACCATGAAAAACTCCTTGCTTCTCTTGACTTCCATTTAGCATGCGACACACTGTAATACTTCAAGTTAAGGAGTTACAGAAGCCTGGAATTTTATATGAGCCTGACAGTGATGGATTAAAACCATACTCTAGACATACTTCAAACAGTAGCACTGACTTTCTTTTTTTTTTTTTACTTTACTTATAGTTGATCCACTGGAGCCATTTTCTGGAAACTGTGATTGCTGAGCTGTTGAATCAGAAATCTCTCCTTACCTTGGGTAAGTTGGTTTCCAAACCAAGAGCAAAAAGTACAATCAAGACATGTTCCAAAACCCATCCAGCCTGTGGACCTTGCCCAAGGTGCACCAGCCAGAAATTTGAGACGTCCTGGAATTCTGAAATTCTTACCAGAAAGCAGGTTAACTTTACCACTGGCATGGGTTTTAATAGGTTGCCTCAGCTGCTTGCTAGCAAGCACTTAGGCATCTATTTATTCACTGAGTAGCTAAGCCTACAGAGAAAAGAGCTCTACAGAGTAAGAAGTCTTACCCATCCTGGGGAGATCATGCAAAGCTTGGGTTAGTTTTGGGGTTTTCAAAAGGTTCAGAGTCATTCCAGATAAATCCAGGGAAAACTCGCTTGGGATGGACCACTTGTGATGCAGCCACCTTAAGCCCTGTCCAAGGGTTGAAGACCCAGGTCAAAGGTACAGGGGGCATACACAGCAAATACCAAAAGTCAACCATTAAACTCACTGCCTTTGCCTATTGCATCTTCTCATCTTGCCTTCTCTACTTCTGTCCATGGACCACTATTCTCCGGTTCCCAGACCAAAAGTTATCATTACCTCCTTCTCTTTCCTTTCAAACACAATCAATTACTTACCCTCCCAACTTATGGCCAGCCTCCACTCCTTCACTCCTACTCTCCAAACCCACTGTGTCGGCAGAACTTCAGCATCCAGCAACTACAATCCCATCACACCCTCCTAGCTTGTTTCTTGGACCCTAGCTGCTGCTTTTTTTTTTTTTTTTTTTTTTTTTTGAGACAGGATCTCACTCTCTCACAGAGGCCGAAGTGCAGTGGTGTGATGTGAGCTCACTGCAGCCTCTACCACCTGAGCTGAAGTGATCCTCCCACCTCAGCCTCCCAAGTAGCTGGGGTACAGGCAGGTGCCATCACGCCCAGCTAATTTTTTTTTATACTTTAAGTTCTAGGGTACATGTGCACAATGTGCAGCTTTTCTACATACGTATACATGTGCCATGTCAGTGTGCTGCACCCATTAACTCGTCATTTACATTAGATATATCTCCTAATGCTATCCCTCCCCCCTCCCCCTACCCCACAACAGGCCCCAGTGTGTGATGTTCCCCTTGCTGTGTGCAAGTGTTCTCATTGTTCAATTCTCACCTATCAGTGAGAATACGCGGTGTTTGGTTTTTTGTCCTTGCGAAAGTTTGCTGAGAATGATGGTTTCCAGCTTCATCCATGTCCCTAAAAAAGACATGAACTCGTCCTTTTTTATGGCTGCATAGTATTCCATGGTGTATATCCGCCACATTTTCTTAATCCAGTCTATCATTGTTGGACATTTGGGTTGGTTCCAAGTCTTTGCTATTGTGAATAGTGCCACAATAAACATACGTGTGCATGTGTCTTTATGGCAGCATGACATATAATCCTTTGGGTATATACCCAGTAATGGGATGGCTGGGTCAAAATGGTATTTCTAGTTCTAGATCCTTGAGGAATCACCACACTATCTTCCACAATGGTTGAATTAGTTTACAGTCCCACCAACAGTGTAAAAGTGTTCCTATTTCTCCACATCCTCTCCAGCACTTGTTGTTTCCTGACTTTTTAATGATCACCATTCCAACTGGTGTGAGATGGTTTCTCATTGTGGTTTTGATTTGCATGTCTCTGAGAGCCAGTGATGCTGAGCATTTTTTCACGTGTCTGTTAGCTGCATAAATGTCTTCTTTTGAAAAGTGTCTGATGTTTGTATTCTTTGTAGAGATGGGGTTTCACCATGTTGCTCAGGCTGGTCTCAAACTCCTGGGCTCAAGTGATGCACCTGCCTTGGCCTCCCAAAGTGCTGGGATTATAGATGTGAGCCACCATGCCCAGTCTGCTTCTTCTTTCTTAACATCTGCTCTCTGTGGGCCTGCATTTAAATCTCTCAGGAACACACTTGTTATCATGTCATTGTCCTTTTAAATCTGCTGTGGCCCCACTGTCAACTAAGAGTTTAAATGCTGGGTTCTGGCACTGAAGATCCTGAAGATCCTCCACAAAGACCACACATTAGCAAGGCCTGCATTGTGGTGGGTCACGGGGGAAGAGGGTAGGGTAAAAACCGATGGTACGTTCTAATCATGTTCTCTGTAAGTTTCATGGTTTGGTAAGTTATGTTTCTTTTTTTTTTTTTTTATGGGGTCTCACACTGTTGCCCAGGCTGCAGCGCAGTGGCATGATCACAGTTCACTGCAGCCTTGACCTCCTGGACTCAAGTGATCCTCCTGCTTTAGCCTTCCAAGCAGCTAGGACTACAGATATGCACCACCACGCCTGGCAGTTTCTTTTTTTTTTTTTTGAGATGGAGACTTGCTCTGTCACCCAGGCTGGAGTGCAGTGGCGCGATCTCGGCTCACTGCAAGATCCGCCTCCCAGGTTCACGCCATTCTCCTGCCTCAGCCTCCCGAGTAGCTGGGACTACAGGCGCCCGCCACCACACCCAGCTAATTTCTTTTCGTATTTTTAGTAGAGACAGGGTTTCACCATGTTAGCCAGGATGGTCTCGAACTCCTGACCTGTGATCTGCCCACCTCGGCCTCCCAAAGTGCTGGGATTACAGGCGTGAGCAACCGTGCCCGGCCCCGGCTAAGTTTCTCTAAATGTTTTTGAGAGATGGTATCTCTATGTGTTGCCTCGGCTAGCCCCAAACTCCTGGCCTCAAGTAATTCTCCCACCTTGGCCTCCCAAAGCACTGGGATTACAGGTTCAAGCCACCTCACCCAGCTGTAGTTATGTTTTGATATGGTTTGGCTGTGTCCCCACCCAAATCTCATCTTGAATTGTAACTTGTAACTCCCACAATTCCCAAATGTCATGGGAGGAAGCTAGTTGGGAGGTAATTGAATTATGGGTGCAGGATTTTCCCATGCTGTACTCGTGATAGCGAATAAGTCTCACAACATCAGATAGTTTTAAAAAACAGGACTTTCCGTACACAAGCTCTCTTGTCTGCCCCCATAACTGTGAGGACTCCCCAGCCACATGGAACCGGAAGTCCAATAAACTTCCTTCTTTTGTAAATTGCCCAGTCTCGGTTATGTCTATATCAGCAACATGAAAATGGGCTAATTCATGTCTTAAAGGAGCAGTTCACACTGGCTCCTCTGACGTATCCTAACCTAACCTATTCCACCACCTTGGTCTTCAGAACTGTTATGTCAACATCTCAACTTTTTTTTGTTTTTTTTTTGAGACGGAGTCTTCCTCTGTTGCCCAGGCCGGAGTACAGTAGCACAATCTTGGCTCATCGCAACCTCAGCCTCCTGGGTTCGAGCAGTTCTCCTGCCTCAGCCTCCTGAGTAGCTGGGACTACAGGAATGCGCCACCGTGCCCAGCTAATTTTTGTATTTTTAGTAGACATTAGGTTTTGCCAAGCTGGTCAGGCTGGTTTCGAACTCCTGACCTTAGGTGATCCACCCGCCTTGGCCTGCCAACGTGCCGGGATTAAGGGCGTAAGCCACCGCGCCTAGCCAGCATCTCGCCTTTTAAAAAAGTGTTCGAAGAGTCTCCTATGGGAGATGTTGCTCAGGGGTAGCAACTGATGCTTTCGATTTGCAAGCCTTGCTCCCCTAGTCCAGCCTTCTGTCTCAAAGAAAATCTTATCTGAGACTCTGAGTGAGTCTAATTCCCAAGGTATGGACAGGACGTGGTCTACTGATTCGACGCTGATGTTTCAACCAGAGGGCAGGCAGCAAGGTTCAACATGGACTATGTTCTCCTGCTAAGTGATTTTATGGAACTTATATCTGTCTTCCAGACAAGGGGGCTGGGCCAGATGACCTGGAAATGCCTCCTTGCTCCTCACCTTGTGTGTTTGTTCTCCAGGAGGGGCTTGGGACCAGCCTGAGTCATCTCTCTTCTGGGAAGGTCCCTCCCTACCACTTCCCAGGCCCTGAGCAATGGGCCAGCTCTCTGTGATGTGGATACAGTGTGTTTTAACTCCACCGGGTCCTTCCATGGGGGGAATTCACCCCAGAGGCCGCAGCTGCAGGCTTCTCTTTCAGGGAGGTCAGCAATTCCAGCGCTTGGTCGGCATCTCTTGAAAACGGTGCCAGGAACATTTCGAGGACAGCATTTTCCTTGGCAGGTGTGCCTGCCGGCAGGGCCCACTTCAAGGTTTGCAAGAGCAGGAAAAAGACATCTGGGATCTATCTGTGGCTGTCGGTGTGCACATTTTGAGGGGCAAAGTGAAAAAGAACTGTCTGACGCAGCATGTTCTTATCCAGGCATAGGCTGTCTATACAAAGAAAAACACCAGGATGGAAAAACGGCCTGAGGGGCACCTGGAATTGTCTCAAGGACTGCATTAGGTCACTGTCTGGTCAGTATAAGAAGCACCTCTCTGCTTGCAGTCAGGACCAGATACCTTCATCCTTTCTGAAGAATTTGATACAATACTTTATGAGGAGCTTAGAAAAAGGGCTACCCCTCTATGTTCGAAGGACTGGGAGTCAAGCCCCTCAGACATACCAGCAATTCAAGTGGTGTATTAGTCTGTTGTCACGCTGCTAATAAAGACATACCTGAGACTGGGTAATTTATAAAGGAAAGAGGTTTAATTGACTCACAGTTCCACATGGCTGGGGAAGTCTCACGATCACGGCAGAAGGCCAATGGGGAGCAAACTCATATCTTACATGGCAGCAGACAAGAGAGCTTGTGCAAGGGAACTGCCTTTTATAAAACCATCAGATCTCATGAGACTTATTCACTATCAGGATAACAGCATGGGAAAGACCCACTCCCATGATCCAATTACCTCCCACCATTCCAATCCCTCCCATGAGGCGTGGGGATTACGGGAGCTACAGTTCAAGACCAGACTTGGGTGGGGACAAAGCTAAACCATATCAAGTGGGTACTGCCAACCTGGAATTGCCTTCAAACTTCTGCCTAAGTGTCTTGTCCTCTGTGAATAGTTGGAAAAAACTAAACACTTGTCCCTCTGTATTCCAGGCAGACCTGTAGATGACCCCATCACTGCATATTCTGCACTATATTATACCTAATTACATTTATATGCGCCTCCTCTATTAGCCTATAGGTTTCTCAAGGTCAAGGATCATATACTCATTGCCTTTGTATCCTCACCTTTCTCCTCCAAACAGATGCCCAGCGATGCTTGTTGAGCTAAACTGGCCCAGCCCAGCAAAAAGTGCTGACTATGCAGAGTTGTATATTTCATTTCCAGCTGAAACTTTTACGTGCTGAAGACTTCCCATTTTCCCTCCATCATTCTTCCATCCTGTTCATTTCCTTAGCAGGGCAGGTACCTTCTCAGCCTTTCAGTCTCCAAAGAGAAGAAGACCTTCCTTAACTACCGTTCAGATTGGGAGTTTCTCTTACCGTTCCTAGAGCGTGCTGACCTGGGTTCCCATTATCCCTCCCCACACAGCATCTCCAGGGTCTTGTCAGTTTTCCACTATTCCTGAGGGTGGTAACTGTCTGCAGATGTGCACATAGCTGTTTTCATAAGCTCCTTGAGGACAATGATAGGACCTTTTATTTTGCTTTCACTAAAATCTATTAAATTCTTATTTACCATATGCTCATCACTAGGTAAAACATTTCATGTGCATTTCTCATGTGATACTCACATCTGTTGTAGGAGATAGATGTTGCTATCCCCGTTTTATGGATGAGGAAACTGAGGCTGCTAGTGACAGGTCCAGGTTCATAAGGGTACTAGTTAGTGATAGGGCCTGGGAATGAACCCAGAACTAATTGACCACAAAGCCCGTGTTACATTTAACTGCCATTCTGCTTGTCTTTGTCACCTCCGTGCCTTGCATAGTGACTGACCTATGAACAGTGGGTACTCAGCAAATATGTGTGGTGGAAGCATCACAGGTGCCATGGAACCTTGCCAGGACTTTTCAGTGAGTTCTTCTCCTTCACTTTACTCACTCATTTTTTCATTCTGCTCTTTGTCCTTGATACATCTACTCAATAAGATTAACTGCAATTGACAAGAAACCCAAATAATGGTGCCTTCAAACTGAGTGAAGTTTAAAAAAAAAAAAAAAAGTCCTGGCCCAGTGCAGCGGCCCAAGCCTGTGATCCCAGCACTTTGGGAGGCTGAGGCAGGCGGATCACTTGAGGCTAGGAGTTCAAGACCAGCCTGGGCAACATGGTGAAAAAAAAAAATATATATATATATATATATATATTTAGTGGATGTGGTGGTGACACCTGTAGTCCCAGCATCAGAAGTAAGGTGTGAGGATCACCAAGGAAGGAAAGAAGGCAGGCAGGCAGGCAGGAAGGCAGGAAGGCAGGAAGGAAGCAACAAAGGAAGAAAGGAAGAAAGCAAGGTCCTGAAATAATACACCCCAGGCTCTGGGGCATGGTGTAATTTTCAGGACCCAAGTTCTTCCGATCTCCATTCACAGTATTGTTCCTCTGCCAGACCCCACATCCCAGAGAGCAGGAAGGGAAGGAGGAGTGTGAAGAAGGCAAGAAGCCATGCTTCCCCTAAGGACACGCCCAAGAAGTCCATGTGGACTTCCCTGCCACCCCATTGGCTAGAACTGGGTCACATGGTCACAGGGTCACAGAGAGCTTGCTGCAAGGGCAGTTAGGACGGGGAATTTTTATCCTAAACTACCGTGTACTTCTTACAAAATTCTGTTTCTAAGAAAGAAGGATGGGCTAGATACTGGGTAAAAAGGCAAGGGTCCGTGCACAATCGCATTTCCTGCGCCTGAAACCCAGTCTTTCTTGGGTTTATGGCATTGCCCCAGGTCAGATTCTGGTCACCTTGGACTGACCCTCTGCAACCTCATCTTTCCATTTTCTTTTCAAAACTGCCTTCCTAAATGCTCTTCCTGAAATCTTTCCTGAGCTGGCTGAAGCATGCAGTCCACGCTGGTCTTTAGTCCCCATCCCAACCCCAGAAATAGAAGCAGGACCTGGCAATCTTATCCTGCCCTCCTTCTCCACCAGGCTCAATAAATATTTGGGGAGGAGAATGACTGAAGGTATGGCCGTCTCACTCGGATCCCAGATCCCACTCGGATACGGTGCCAGTGTTTTTTTTTCCTCTCCTTAGCATTGGAAATAGATTTTTAAGCAGTGTTATATAGCAGTTCCTCTTCAAAATCCTTCTTTCCTATTCTTTAGTAATGTCTTTATAAATCACTGTTATAAAAATAAGCCAAGCAGGAGGAAAAATATGCAGTACCTAGAAACTGAAAATTCAAGTATTTGCTTTTTATTGGACACTTGAGGCTCTTAAAAAAGAGAACTGCCAGAAAACTTAAATACAAAAAAAATCACTGTATAATAACATAAAAGCCCAACAGAACTGAAGAGTTTATGAAAATAATTTGAATATTTACACTTCAATTTACGGTCTGAAAATCACCCTCAAACCGTGTTCTTATTCTTACACGGATTTCTTGAGAGAGCGTTAAATACATTGTGATTATTTTGACATGACGTCTACTTGGATGTTCTGTGCAATGATTTGAAGGCAAAAAGGAGATTCTTTAAAAATCTAATGTAACTATATGTGAACGTATATTATATATACAGAAACGTACATTTATATGCATGCATACATGTAAAGTTTAACAAGCATCTCAACTTAAAGGGGTACTTCTGGTTGTTATTGTTAGGGGAAAATACTGTAAATTTAATTCGAATGAAGCCTACGGTCAAAACACATAATTCTCTTGACGGAGAAGCTTGGGTTCAAGTTCCTATCTTTTCATCTTCTAAAACTGAGGCTTGCACGATCACTGAAACTGTGTTTTATACACATTACAGAAACACAGCAATGCGGGTCCATAAAAGTGTTGATGAAAGAGAGCCAAACATGCCAAGTGATCACATTTTCTTTCCTATTATTTTTTTTTCCAGTAAGTCAAAGGAACCCCTTCTCAGAATTTCTTACATTTCATCTATTTAGAAAGTGTATTTACAACTATTTTAACAGGCCCCCAAAGCATCGAATATTTGTAATGAAAAATCAGTATTCACTTCAGAAGGGGAAAAAATATTCACAACAAGAAAAGTGGTAGGGAAAGCATAGTTCCAAACACTTTATTATTAAACTCATGGGTTTAATGAAAACCAAATATGGAGAATACATTATGTAAATACACACGGACAAAAGGTTTTTGAAGTCCAGGCGACTACAGTATCTAGGATCTGAGACTAAGATTTTTTGTTTGTTTGTTTATGCATTCTAGAAAGACTTCATATAACACGCACACACACATACACACACAAAAAAACCCTGAGATTGTTTATTCAGTTTTAAGCACAAATCTCTGCAAACTTAAGCAAAAGGGATGGCTAGGAATATGTAAGCGTCTGGGTAAAAGAATAATTCATTGAACTTCAGTTAGAAACAAAAATAAACAGTAAGAGAAATCCCTACTTAA
This sequence comes from Hylobates moloch, assembly GCF_009828535.3. Classification (NCBI taxonomy): domain Eukaryota; kingdom Metazoa; phylum Chordata; class Mammalia; order Primates; family Hylobatidae; genus Hylobates; species Hylobates moloch. The sequence goes on from NW_026652281.1 coordinate 11,256,081, forward strand.
TCTGCCTTCCAAAGAAAGACATTTATTCAAGGATACACAGGCAATTTCCCCCACGCTGGAGCATTGAAATGAAACTAAAAATCAGAAACAAAAGATACAAGCCCAGGCACCAAATAAGCTCAATAAATAAGTGCTTGATTAAGTCTGATAATTATGCCTTAATTACCTTCCTTCTCTCCAATTTAGATTTAAAGGAAAATACAACTGCAAATAATTATGTGAACTACATAGGGTTGTAGTGCTAGTATCTATGCAACTTCAGAAATCAAATGACTAACATCCATTTATCAAATACCTATTGAGTGCCTACCTGCAGTCCGGCTCTGGGCTCCATGCTGAGGCAAGGGGATGAAAACAGAACTTCTACCCCCAGAGAATTTACAAACAGACATGTAGACAGACACGTGGTAATAATAGAAATAAGAACAGTTATTGATGATCTGCCATGTGCCAAACATTGGTATGTGTTATCCCAGATAATCCTTGAAGCAACAAACTAAGTGTATCTTATGACTATTATCTCTCTTTTACACCAAAACTCAAGGAAATTAAATGACTTGCCCAAGGTCACCAGGATAAACAGTGGACCAAGAGCAGGCTCTGCTGGAGGCCGGTGTCATGCTCTTTCCCCGAAGCTCAGACTCAATGGATAAGTCACAACCACCCAGGCATTGAAAATCCTGCTCACGAGTACCACATACCTCATTCCTTCCTCAAAACAAGGTCCATTTTATACAGGAGAAAACTCAGGCTGGGGAAAGCATCACAGTGACTTTCTCACAGTCAAGAATGGTGCCCGGGCAGGGCATGGTGGCTCATGCCTATAATTCCAGCAATTTGGGAGGCAGAGGCGGGTGGATGGCTTGAGATCAAGAGTTTAAAACCAGCCTGGGAAACATGCCAAAACCCCATCTCTACAAACAATACAAAAATTAGCCAGGTGTCATTGCCGGTGCCTGTGCTCCCAGCTACTTAGGAGGCTGAGGCAGCAGGATCACTTGAGCCCAGGAAGTAGAGGCTGCAGTGAGCCTTCATCGCACCAGTGTACTCCAGCCTGGGTGACGGAGTGAGACCCTTTCTCAAGAAACGAAAACAGGCCAGGCGTGGTGGCTCACGCCTGTAATCCCAGCACTTTGGGAGGCCGCGGCAGGTGGATCACGAGGTCAGGAGATCGAGACCCCGGTGAAACCCCATCTCTACTAAAACTACAAAAGATTAGCTGGGCGCGGTGGCAGGCGCCTGTAGTCCCAGCTACTCGAGAGGCTGAGGCAGGAGAATGGCGTGAACCCGGGAGGCGGAGCTTGCAGTGAGCCGAGATTGCGCCACTGTACTCCAGCCTGGGCGACAGTGAGACTCCGTCTCAAAAAAAAAAAAAAAAAAAGAAAACAACACAAAAAAACAAACTGGCACTCAGCTCTCAATACTCAGACCCATGGTCTTTCCAGAAATGCAGAAAGACTTTTCTCCATTAAGTCTTTCAAAAGCAAACAATTTTCTCAACAACACCTGAACAAACGATAAAGGTCGTAACAGTGCATGCTGCCCAAAGATCAGCCCTTGTTGAACCAATGAAACGACAAACCACTCCCGCATCACAGACCAACAGCAAGGAAGCGTATGTCTGCTTTCTGCAAAATGACTGAAAACAAGTTTCTAAATGGCTATGACTTCACTGTCCTGCTTTTCCTCAAAGACAAGGGTTGAGAAACTATAGACACAAACTCAGAATTTCAGTAACCAAGAGAAATTATAGACAGTTACATTCAAATTGCATGGGCCAGGCTTTATTTTCTTAGGATCTTTTTTTTTTTTTTTTTTTTTTTTGAGATAGGGTCTCACTGTCCCCCACGCTGAAATGCAATGGCCTGATCATGGCTCACTGCAATGTGCACCTCCTGGGCTCAGGAGATCTTCCCACTTTAGCATCCCAGGTAGCTGAAACCACAAGTGGACACCAGCCTGCCTGGCTAAATTTGTACATTTTTGAGAGATAAGGTTTTGCCATGTTACCCAGGCTGGTCTCGAACTCCTGGGCTCAAACGATCCACCCGTCTTGGGTCCATCCACTCCCAGAGTGCTGTATTTTCTTAGGGTTCTACAATTGGCTGTAAACCTCTATCAAGAGCAGCAGTTTCTCCTTACTTGTCCTCTCTGTCTCCAGAATTGATCATAGACTCTACAATTTACAGTTAGCTCTCCCCACATCCCTTCCCTTCTCCCTGCCCTCTTGGTTCACTTTCTTTCTGCCCAATCGCATTCATGGTCTGAAACAGTCGCACATTTTACCTTCATTCTGAAGGTAGGAAAGGGTGGCATCAAATGAAAAACCAAGAAATGACCAAACCCTGGTGGGCTAGAACTAGGGCTTGAGCCAGGCTCTTTGCCTCTGAGCACTGCTTTCTTGTTGGCCAAGCCTCGCCCTGCAAGAACAAACGGCATTTTCACCCTCAGAGAGAAACAAAATATGACCAAAGCTCTGGAAGGTGGAGACTTCCCCTCTCAAATCTTGGCAAAAGATACACGCAAAAACCTGGTTCTCATTGGGAAAAAGAGTTCTGTACAGTTTGACGAAGCAGAAATATATTTTAAAATGTGCCTCTCCTCCCTGTAATATTATCCCTTCTGTTTTATAGCAATAGCTCCCTAGTGGAAACAAGCAGAAAACAACACACATAAGAAAGTTCCTGGTTAAGACGCTGGGAACTTAAAGCAGGACATGTTTGAAATGTGAGTGCATTTTTTAACACCAAGGAAGGTAATTATTCCATGGAACTTCGTGGACATATTTTGCCTGAGAGCTGTCCTTTCAAACAATAATTGAGAAGGGTGGGTCTCCCTTTGTTGCCATTTTAGAACTTTGTGTTTATCATCCGGGCAGTTGAGGGGTTATTTTCCTCAATCCCAGTATGCTGCCACCCAGTGGCGGCAATGATCAGCCTCGGTCATGTGGCTTCTACAGGGCTTAGCCAATGAGCACATTTTTTTTGTTTTTGTTTTTAAGTCAGGGTTTTACTTTGTCATGCAGTCTGCAGTGCAGTGGCAATATCAATGCTCACTGCAGCCTGGACCTCCCAGGCTCAACCAATCATCCCACTTCAGCCTCCCCAGTAAATGGGACTACAGGTACACACCACCACGCCCAGCTAACTTTTGTATTTTTTGTAGAGACAGGGTTTTGCCATGTTGCCCAAGCTGGTCTTGAACTCCTGAGCTCAACTGATCCTCTTGCCTTGGCCCCGCAAAGTGCTGGAATTACAAGCATGGACCTCCAGGCCTGGCCAAGTATGTTTATTTGAAAAGATAAACATTGAGAACACATTGTGTGCTAGAGCCTAATAAAGGATATATGCATTTTCACACATATGTTGACACCAACAATCACAACACATTGCAATTAAGTAGTCTAAAAGAGATGTCTATAAGGTATTATAGAAATACTTAAACAGATGACATCATATAGCAAGCTCTACAGAATGACCAGATTATAAACGTATTCAAGGTATTAATGGTTAGTCTCACATACAGAAACCAACTAATAAATGCTGAATGGACAATCGTGGAGTAAATTAACACTTTCTAAACAGTCGAAAGGACTCTGATATATGTTTTTACCAATACTGGCTTTCTTCTCCTCCTAACAACAGTGGAAGGGTTTTACAGATCAGGAAACTGCGCTGAAGACAGTCGAGTAAATTACTCAAGTACAACCAATTAGCCTGTAGCGGAGACAAGTTTTAAGTGAGATATTTTAACTCCAAAGCTCGGATTCTTGCCATTCTGCCATTAGTCTGACTTTTTAATAAATATCTGTGGATATACAAGTTCCATTTCTGTTGATGATATGATGGCAGCAAGCTCTATTTTTCAAACAAACTTTAAAAGCAACCCCATCCCCTAAAAAAGCCTTCCTAATCTTAAACTCTAATAAAACTTGCCTAACCACATTATAAAGTTCTTTTCCAAGATGTCTATGAATTCACAGCTTCAAGACCAAGCTTCAGAGACCTCCCAGGTAACCTTCCCCAGTCTGCCCAGCCTTCTTTCTCCTTCTCTAACCAGAGCCTCGTCTATGGATTAACAGTTCCTAGCAGCCGGGTACGGTGGGCTCATGTCTGTAATCCCAGCACTTTGGGAGGCCAAGGTGGGCGGATCACGAAGTCAGGAGATCAAGACCATCCTGGCTAACACGGTGAAACCTCGGCTCTACTAAAAAAAAAAAAAAAAAAAAAAAAAATTAGCCAGGCGTGGTGGCGGGCGCCTCTAGTCCCAGCTACTCAGGAGGCTGAGGCAGGAGAATGGCATGAACCCAGAATGCAGAGGTTGCAGTGAACCGAGATTGCACCACCGCACTCCAGCCTCGGCGACAGAGTGAGACTCTGTCTCAAAAAAAAAAAACAAAAAACACAACAAATTAAAAACAGCTCCTAGCAATCAACCCAGATCACCACTTGTGAAAATCCTGAATCCTTCTGACATTTCCAAAGCAGATAAAAACTACTTTTTCTTGAAGAATAAAGTTCACACGACTAATTTTTTCCAATAGGAAAAAGCCATATATTATTTGATTCATAGAAGAGTGAAATGTCCCCCCACCAGCCAAGAGATTTGTAGAAAAAGCTGGTAACACACTATGAATGAAAAATTTATATATATTATGCATGTAGAATTTTCAAAGCTCTTTTCTGAAAAAGTTGATATTCTAACTCCCATTTCCAAGAAAGAACAAAACAAAATATAAACTAGATATTAGGAAAGTTAAGCTCAAAAAATAGCAGGCTGGAAACAGGACTTACATAGAAGAAAATGACTGCTCTATTTTTAGAATGATCTGAAGTAGAAATGATGATGTTGACAATTATGATATTCTGGTGAAATTAAGCTGTGGTGGGCAAAGTAGAAGGAGAGGAAGGAAAAGAAAGACGGCCGGGCATGGTGGCTCAAGCCTGTAATTCCAGCACTTTGGGAGGCCAAGTTGGGCAGATCACCTGAGGTCGGGAGTTTGAGACCAGCCTGACCAACATGGAGAAAACCCGTCTCTACTAAAAATACAAAATTAGCCTGGCGTGGTGGCGCATCCCTGTAATCCCAGCTACTTGGGAGGCTGAGGCAGGAGAATCACTTGAACCCAAGAGGCAGAGGTTGTGGTGGACTGAGATTGCACCATTGCACTCCAGCCTGGGCGACAAGAGCAAATCTCTGTCTCAAAACAAAAAAAAGGAAAAACTAAGAGAAAAAGAAAAAGAATTATGCCTCCTGAATATGGAATATTTTTATATACAGACTTTAGATTTCTAGGCAAATAAAAATTTAGTTTTAAGTTCTTATTTTTAGTGTGATTAATAAGCCCTTATTGAAAATAGGCCACATTACTTAGCAATGGTGCCCAGGACTGGGACCCTCAAGTTCCAGTTCCTTTAGTTACTCCTTAGCTTTATGGTTTGAGTCAAACCTGTGAGACTCAACTTCCTTCTCTGTAAATGGGAAAGTTGGAATCCTTTCTTATAAAATCCTTTCCAAATTAAAAAACAATGACTGAGGCTGGTCATGGTGGCTCACGCCTGTAATCCCAGCACTTTGGGAGGCCGAGATGAGTGGATCACCTGAGGTCAGGAGTTTGACAGCAGCCTGGGCAACATGGTGAAACTGTGTCTCTACTAAAAACACAAAAATTAGCTGGGTGTTGTGGCGCATGCCTGTAATCCCAGTGACTCGGGAGGCTGAGGCATAAGAATAGCTTGAACCCGGGAGGTAGAAATTGCAGTGAGCCAAGTTCATGCCACTGCACTCCAGCCTGAGTGACCGAGTGAGACTCTGTCTCAAAAAAAAAAAATCACTGAAATATATGCAGAATATATTCCCGATAAAAGAGTCTTCGTTTGCTTGGGTACCTCTGATCATAACCTGGAGACTCTTAATGTGATTTAGGATGGGGCCTAACTACACCCATGTAATCTTAGGTTGCAGACGAACCATTCTAAAAAGACCAACAATATTGCTTAGGATAGGGACACTGTACCACAGTTATCGCTTGACGTGGAGGCTGAGATCAACTATGTGGGCAATCAACCAATCACACCTACACAACGAAGACCCAATAAAAACTCTGAACACAGAGGCTCAGGCGAGTTTCTCTGTCTGACAATATTCCATGCATACTGCCACACATAGATACTAGAAAAGTAAGAAAAGTACTCTGTCCCAATGTCATGGGTAGAGGACAATAGAAGCTTCACATCTGGTACTTGTTCTGGACTTTGCCCCATTTGTCTCTTCCTTGATCTGATTTTAACCTGTATCCTTTCCCTGTAATAAACTGTAACTGTAAATACAATAGCTTCTGCTAAGTGCCACAAGTCCTTCTACCAAATATCAAACATGAGGATGGTTGTGGGGACCACCTCAAACTTGCAGTGGGTGTCAGAGTAAGGACAATCTTGGGCATCATGCCTTCTAACTTGCAGTTACCCCCTTATTCCTCACAGTAGCCCATGAGAAGTTTAGACACACACTCTGCTTAATGTAACAGTTAGTACTCAGAAAGAGCTCCCAGGAACCCATTCCTCCCTTACCTCCATGACCTGTAAGTCATCCAGAATCCATGTAACCTCCCTGAGCTCCAGTTTCCTCATCAGTGAAATGAGAATGTGAGTAAGCTGCTCAGTCTCAATGACAACTTTATTATGAGACTTGATTAAGAGAATGACTGTGAAAGCTCTTTGAAAATGGCAACCTCTTCTTCAATTATAGGATATTAAGAGCTGTTGTTACTATGATTTTGCAGCTCAAATTTGTCAGGATTCTATTACTCTCCTAATTTTACTGTATTCCTCATGACCAGTGAGTCCCTTTCCATCAGTAGGTGCTGAAATTATGTCAGCTAGAACTTTCATTAGCAAATGGTTTGAGTCAGTGAAAAGTAATGGCAAAACAAATGCAGCATTTTGACGTAGCTGTATCTATTCTGGCACAGTGTGGTTTCGAGGCTAATGTCTTTTCAAACAGCTCTGTTTTGCCTGCAGACTTGAATACCCTCATTATAGTGTTTTAAAAAAAAGTTCCCTTATGTTTTTTTAAAGAGCGCCATTCTTCAAAAAGATGTCAAGAAGCTCTTTTTTTTCCCCCTTGCTACAAGGTGTAATGTAGAGATAAGCACAAAATCTGGTTGGAAATGTGACCTATATTGGACTGGCAAAGCTTAATATCAAGCAAACAGCTAGTGTGGGAGCTGGTTTTGTCCTACCTTGCTGCTGGTATTTGCAGAAAAGTACCACATATTATGTGTGGACAGTGAGAGCAGTTTGAAAGTCAATTACAATTTTTAAAAATTGGAATCATTTGCTCATTGAGCTCATCAGAGTTTTGAACAAGTCCCTGGTCTTCCTCATAACAGCCAAAGCCAGGTCTTTTGGAAAACATTTTATTTTCATGCTCAGCGTAATAAGAAGAGAAAAGTCGTGTTTTGCAGATGAAATGGTGCTGATAATAAAAAGTAGGTCACACTTTCTCTCTCTCTGTCTCCATCACTCTTTACTTTCTCTGAAAGACAAAGGAGTGTTTCCAAGACATGAATCAAGCAGGTCAGGCAACTGACCTGGGTGTTCTTTGCACTCTGAGTAAAATTAGGAACATTTTCACTCAAAGCTGACATTTAACAAGGGCAGGGAACTTGGAAACAGTAACTGCTTTCTACGTGACTGATGAGGAGGGCTGGGGTGGGGATGCACACAGCAGTTCCTCCAGGCATTCAGGGTCAGAGAAAATCACAGGTCCAATGAACCATAGGTGGCTGTGACCTTAGGACTTAGGACAGCAAGACAGAAAACAGGCACAAGGGGGAAAGCATCACATCTACACCCATAGGAGACAATGTTATTGTGCATTATTATTTACTTCTCCAGCTATGGGGAGATTACACATCCCTGCCCCAGAGTGACCAGGTCACTGTGTTTGGCCAGTGAAATGTCACGTGTCACGTCCTGGAAGAAACTTTAAGAACTTGTCTTTTCTCTTTCCCCTGGAGTCCTAGAGAGAAGCTGGGCTTTTACTCTGGATCCTGGCATGGACAAGACCAAGAGCAAGCAGAGCCAGCTCTTGATGGCCCTACAGTGTACACAAGAACTCAGTCTTTGTTTTTGCAAGCTATGGCATGGTGGGGTCGTTTGTTACTGCAGCATACCTAGTCTATGCTGACTGATACAATGATCCTCAGTGCTTCCCTTCCAAAAGTGTGAGAAGGAGGTAAACGGTAAATAAACTTATGTGTTTGGCAGTCTATATTTCTAGATCATTTTTTAGCTCAGAAGTGGCCGTTAATATATCCATAATCAACTGTACAGACTGGACTGAAGACGCTATGGCACACACCGTGTCTCCAGGATCCCCACATAAGAAAATAAAGCCGCTTCGTCTGGTGCAGCGGCTCATGTCTGTAATCCCAGCACTCTGGGAGGCCAAGGTGAGTGGATCACAAGGTCAGGAGCTCAAGACCAGCTTGGCCAATATGGTAAAACCCCTCTCTCCTAAAAATACAAAAATTAGCTGGTTGTGGTGGTGTGTGCCTGGAATCCCAGCTATTCGGGAGCACGAGGCAGGAGAATCGCTTGATCCCGGGAGGTGGAGGTTGTAGTGAGCCAAGATCGCGCCACTGCACTCCATCTGGGAGACAGAGCAAGACTGCATCAAAAAAAAAAAAAAAAAGTAAAAAAGAAACAAAGAAAGAAAAAAAAGAAAAGAAAGCCACTTAAGGGGACTGATTGCTGTTAGAAGGTAGTGATGGCTTTCTAAGTGATGATCTACCAATAGTGATCCTGTGCTAGATCATGGAGCAAAATACACAAAGACAATTCTAGACTCAACTGCCTGGATGCAAATTTTAGAATCTACCACTTGCCCTCTGCTTGATCCCGAGTGAGTTGCCTGACTTCTCTGAGCCTCTGCTTAGTCATCTATAAAAGTGGGCTAAGAGTGGAGGGGTGTCTCTGCCATACAGAACTGTTAAGGGAATTAAATAAATAAATACACGTAAGACAAGAGCACAGAGCCTATGCATGTAATAGTTACTCAAAGTGTGTTGGTTATTGTGGTCATTGTTCCTTTTGTTGTTTAGTAGGATCTCAAGTGAGTTATTAATTTGAATTGGAAATTAGGAACAGGAACAGCCCCCCTTGGCAGCGGCTGCTATGACTGAACTTAATGAAGCTACACACTACTTGACACCACGACTGTATTTCCACCTGAAAGTTCTTTTTTCTGCCCTGGGTCCAATCAGAAAGCTACTCTTCCTACCACAAGTAACCACAATAACAACTCCTCTGTATTCTTGGAACAGGTAGCTCAGAAAAGACAAGAGAAAGCGCTCAGATTTGGAATGACGGATCATGTGAGACCCCTCAAAGGAAAGAGAGAAGCCAATTTAAGTTCTGTAATATAGAGCTTAGACAAGTAACTTGACTCCTCCGAGCATTAATTCTGGAATTTCTGAAATGGGTATAGTGAGAGAAAATTCCTCCAGGACCTGAGGATAGAGTAAGATAATGGATGCAGTGCTTTCAGGATGAAGCTGATTTCAACATTAACTGTTATTATCATTAGTAATAAAACTAAGAATACAAATCCTGCCAGGAATACACAAAATAGTAACAAGCATTTTGCAGCGTGTCTCAGAAAGAAGAAATAGTTTTCTTAACAGCCAGCTTCTCCGTGCAGAGACTTCTGAACACATTCATTACAGAGACAAAAGACGTGGGTCCTGAAACCAACAACAACCAAGTGACAGTCCAGCCCTGCCAGAAAATAAAGTGATAGGACACGACCTATGTAAGAAGCCAGCCTGGAAAGGAGAGAGGTTTCATGGCCACAAATCAACAAGGACTCCTTAGGAACAGGAAGAGAGAAACAGGAAATGTACATAAGATACCTCTTAGAAGTACAACTATCATGGATCCATTTATCTTTTTCTTATGTTTTATTTTTTAAAATTTTGTTAGGACTTTCTTTCTTTCTTTTATTTTTGAAACAGGGTCTCACTTTGTCACCCAGGCTGGTGCAGTCACAGCTCACTGCAGCCTCAGCCTCCTGGGCTCAAGTGATCCTCCCACCTCAGCCTCCTATCTTCCCACCTCAGCCTCCTGAGTAACTGGGACTACAAGCAAGCACAACCACGCCTGGCTAGTTTTAAAATATGTTGTAGAGGTGAGGTCTCGCCATGTTGCCCAGTCTGGTTTCAAACTCCTGGCCTCAAGTGGTCCTCCTGCCTCAACTTCCCAAAGAGCTAAGATTACAGGCGTGAGCCACCACGCCTCGCCTATATAACAATTTCTTAAACTTTTTTTGTTTTTAAAAAAAGACCTCACTTAGGATATCTGTATTTCTGATCTATATGTATTCCTTGTCAGTATCATTTTCATTCCACAATATGGCTCTTTCTCAGTCTTTAAAAAATAGCATATATTTATTAATAATCCTTATGACATATGGTGTTTGGTTCTGGAGGCACTACCAAGAACAGTAGATATAGTCCCTGTCCGCTAGTCACAGCCATGTAGGAAAGCAAGAGATATTAAATGGCAAGTTACAAGGGCGATGAGTAGGAAAGTTGAAGTAGATGGGCTGCAGTTGCAAAAGAATGAAAATATGTCTGATGGTGGTAGTGACACTGGTTGGGGGTTAGGAATAATTTCCAACAGACCATTTTGTTGACTTCATGAAGTCTTGAACTAAATTTTCTTTAAACAAATCAGCCAGCTGTCAGGGTAGGTAGCTACCGAGACTAGATGAAACTTGCTCAGTTCCTACACAAATGCAGGTCAGTGGCTCCCACTGACTAAGGCTGCAGTAGGAATTATAAGCATCTAGAGGTATTTAAAGGATGTTTATTTGAGTGTGGGACACCACAAAACCATCCCTCTCTTCTTTTGATAACGATATTCTGATTTCAGTTAGGGGAACCACGCCTCCTGACTCTCAGTTCGTGAGCTTTGGGAGGTCTGCAGTACCAGCTGTAGGGCAGATCATGTGACCCAAGACTTGCCAGACTTCCAAATCTCCATGGCTACAAAAATTGGTTCAGAGTGGGCATGTTGTCCCAGCCACGTCAGACTAAATTCCAGGAAAAGAGCAAGTCTGGTCTTCTCCTACTATATTGAATCTGGAAAGATGTGGTTTAGAAGAGTCAACATTTGTCATAAGACCCAAGGAGTGAGCTTGTTACAAAATGGTGCCAATGCTGAGGAAATAAAAGCAAGGGATGAGAAGAGGGGAACCAGGTCCTGAAAGTTTAGCCTCTGAGTCAAGCTTTACCTGATCCCCTTACCACACCTATATCTTTCAGTTAATTAAGCCTGTTTGAATGAACATTTCTTCTACTTGCTATCAAAAGAGTTTAACACTAGCAACTTCATACAGTAGAAAATTGAAAACTGTTTTCCTGACCCTGAGTTGTAGCAATTGGATAAACTTTCCCAGAATTTATCAGACATTTAGCTTAGAGTTTATCCTAGACAGGATCACTTTGATTTTGTTTCAAATCTGAGATATTGTGCCTGGGATGGAATTTTACTAACAGACAGAATGACCATTCATCTTTGCTCGACTAGGCCAATCCCAATTTATGTCTGTTGTCCTGGCATAATATTATTAGTATCTCATTTCTCTCTCAAAAGTATTCAAAATCCACTGGATGGTAAATTATAAGGTCACTCTACTGGTAATTCTCCTTTACAAAGCTTTTGCCTGTAGAGCAGAATCTCCCCAAATTCTTTTTAGCGATAATTGTGGCTAATTATACTCAGTGAATAATCTCATCTTGCCAGTCTTCCCATGTTTGACTTTTGGGGGATTAATCATAGCTTTACAGCTGTCGAACGAGCTTCTTGAAAGCATGGTATTATTGTTTTATCTAAAGGAAACCCCTCTGAAACAGGGTCTCCATCCATCATACCCCCTGCAGTAGAAAGGGCTGATTAAAACTTCCTGGCCTGCAAACTTGTTTGTTAACATGTCGCTTCCTCCCTACCGTCAGCATAAGGTCTTCCTCATGGAGCGTGTTTAGGATTCAGCTGAGAGCATTGTTTTATCAAGATGGGACGGTTATCTGCACGGGGGTACACTGTGCTGGGAATCTCACCACCTCTGTAAACACAATGATAACATCGTGTCTGCACACTCAGAGAAGACAATGGTTCCACATTCCCTTTCCCTAATTAGAGTTCAAAACAATAGGTGGGAAATCTGAGGCCCCACTATCATTATCTATTGGCCTTCATTTCTGGGCATTGATTGAGCTTAGGGTGTTTTGTGTGTGTGTGTCAAGAAACAGCAAATTAAAATTCAGGCTTCTTCCATTTTTCTTCTTTGAGTATTCTTCCTGTTATAAAGCTGTGGTGATCGAGATTAAAAAATTGGAAGAAGAAGATTTGAGAGTTATAAATACATGTGAACGATACCAAGTTCCTTTTCGAAGTGATTCCAATAAGCAAATGTTTGATCAAGGCAGATGATGGGATGAGAACTGGTGCAATATTTTTTTTTTTTTTTTTTTAATGGCTTTGGTCAGGGAGGCGAACAGACAAGCACTTTCCCCAAAAGGTAAGAAACTGTCTTCTGAGTCAATGAGTGATAACACTGTCTGTTATTTTGCTAATAGGAACCAGCGATGCCAAAGGGCAATTTTTCATTTTTTTTAAATCCTCAAATGCCCAGTACCCAGCTAACATTTGGCGCACCGATCTGCATGCGACATTCTGTGTAGGCTCATTGGCCAGCGTCATTAAAGGGACAGTCATTACTAGCAATCAAGTCATATTAAGTCGATTTACATTTATGATTGCCCTGTAGAGTAACAATTAAGCTATTTAGATGGAAAAATCTCCCAGCCTCCCGTCAAAGGGGTCTTTTGAATCACAGACACACAGCATTTACTTCTTATGGAGTTGAACAAGCCAAGATAAAGGACAGGCGACCAGATTCTCCGTTTCATGACTGGAATGGTCGTGTAAAGGGAACCCTCTTAATCTGTACAACCCAAATGAATCACGATCTGATTTGGGGTGAGTGGTGGTGGAGTGAATGGGGAGGCACATGAAGAAAACTGGAGAGTAATTTTTTAATTGCAACAGGAGTCCAAGCTGCCACTTGATCTCCATTTAATCAGCCAAGAGGTCTTCCGTCTCCTGCTCAGAGCTCTTTCCTGAACTTCTAGATCAGGCTAAGCGATCATTTTCTATGTTTTTGGTGTGAACCACTATCTTACTACCCAATACATGACCCTGGAATTAACTGATTCTCTGTCTCTCCACCAGGACAGACCACAGCCTGCTCAAGGGCAGGGCCATCTGGTTTCCCCTTTTTTTTTTTTTTGAGACGAAGTCTTGCTCTGTCGCCGGGGCTGGAGTGTAGTGGCTCAATCTCGGCTCACTGCAAGCTCCGCCTCCTGGGTTCATGTCATTCTCCTGCCTCACCCTCCAGAGCAGCTGGGACTACAGGCGCCCGCCACCACGCCCGGTTAATTTTTTGTATTTTTAGTAGAGATGGGGTTTCACCGTGTTAGCCAGGATGGTCTTGATCTCCCGACCTCGTGACCTGCCCGCCTCGGCCTCCCAAAGTGCTGGAATTACAGGTGTGAGCCGCTGCTCCCAGCCTGGTTTCCTTCTTATACTCATAGTGCCTAACAGTTCCTGATCCCACACTCTGTACTCAATACATTTCATTACACAAAGCATCCATTCCCATTCAGTTACTCACATAAGAAATCTTCTGCATTAAAAAGAGAGAAAATTACATGAAACTGGAACAGTCTCAAAGTACAGTGTTCAAACTGCAACTCCCTCATTCCTTCACTCCCTCATTCACTCACCTGTCAATATTTCTGAAGCTCATCCTACATGCCAGTTACTGTTCTAAGTGCTGAAGACATGAGTGGATAGGACAGATGAGGTCCCCGCTCTCTGGCAGCTAATAGTTCATAGGAAGGCAATACTAATAAATTAGCAATGAATGAATGGATGGATGGATAGACAGAAAATATCATATAGTGATAAGTGCTAGACAGAGAAATAAAAGAGTCACGGGATAGAGAAAATGTGAGTAGTGACTTTGGACAGGATAGCCAGGAAGGACTCCTGTGAGGTTGATATCGTACCTACATCAGAATGATACTATCACACTCCATTTCCAAATGCAGTTGTCAAATCTCAATTTCATCTCTGATGATCCTCAGACAGACCAATAATACCAGTGAATTTCGTGCTACAATTTCTTGCTGGAATAGCAGTACAGGCCAGGTGCAGTGGATCATCTATAATCCAAGCACTTTGGGAGGCCAAGGCCAGAGGATTGCTTGAGGCCAGGATTTGAGACCAGCCTAGGAAACACAGCAAGACCCCATATCTACAAAAAACACAAAAGTTAGCCAGGCATCGTGAAGCACACTTTACTCCCAGCTATTCAGGAGGCTAAGGTGGGAGGATGGCTTCAGCCCAGGAGTTGGAGGCTGCAGCGAGCTATGATGGTACCATCGCACCCCAGCCTGGGCAACATAGCAAGACCCTGTCACTAAAAAGAAAAAAAAAACTGTAGCAGTACGAGCACCGGTATTGGTTGTAGTAATGCTTCCTACTGTGATGCACTCAAAGATTTCTTACATAAAGTCCAAAACTAGTTCTGTATTTCTGATCAACAAGTAACTGCTCTGGGTGGTGACTCAGGGACCCTGGCTCTATCCAGCTTTTTTATGGCTTCCAACATCATCATGCTTGTTCACATCAAGCCTGCAGAGGAAAGAGCCGTGAGGGTTTTGCATGACAGGTTTTTACCGGTCAGGTTGAGAAGGATCTAACGTCTCATCTTCCAATAGTCCATTGGTCAAGACTCAGGCACCTGGCTGCACCTGACAGGCAGAGGCTGAAAAATGCAGTCTAACCATGAACCATGAAGAGGCAAAAAACGGGCTTGCTGATGTCTTGGGGCCTCTGCTTATGTGAAGCACTAGGCAAACTTGTAAAGAGAATTATTTCAAGCCCATTCCCTGCAAGTTCAGGGTCTCGGATCTCCTCATATTACCTCAGCGACAGCAACTGCCATGATCAAAATCAAAATCTATTTTGGCAGGAGGTAGGGTGGAATGTCGGATGTGGGAAACAAAAGCTAGGGGTGAAAT
The DNA here is from genome assembly GCF_009828535.3 of Hylobates moloch. NCBI lineage: Eukaryota > Metazoa > Chordata > Mammalia > Primates > Hylobatidae > Hylobates > Hylobates moloch. The sequence continues at coordinate 11,271,235 of NW_026652281.1, forward strand.
CCAATGGGTTAATTCGTTAAAGAAAAAAAATACTCAGACCTGTTGTGCTCTCAGACAACTCGAGAGATAGAAGGCTAATCATCCTTCTGGGATGCCGAGTTCTTTGTGGAGCCCTCAGAATGGACCGTTCGACCTTTTGAGTTTCTCTTGCTCTGATCTCTTGCTAATGGATAGTGTTTTCCAAGCTGATGGTGTTTTAAAGATACAGCATCTAACCAATGATAATACATCTGACCTCCTGAGGGAGAACCATGTACATCTTCCTCTCTCAGCCTCCCTTATTGGCTAATTACATAACTTGACTAGAAGTTGGTTTTAGAGAATCAATTTTACCATTGCCTAACGACAAGTAAAGGCCATAAAGTTTTACGAGAGCTGAAGGGACTGCCTTTTACAGAGGGGAACTTAAATGAAAATTAAAGGGGACATTAAATGATAAGAAATGAAATTCTACAAGGTGTTTTCCCCTGACTGCCATACTAAATTACAGTGCTGGGGATATAACCCTGCTGGTTTTGTCTCCAACAGGCAGTCAGGGAAGAGCGGAGGAGCCGGCATTTCTTGATCACCAGCAATGCAATTGACAGCTCCCGTGTTAGTGGTTTTCGGTGAAGACGCAGACAAAAACCCCTTGAGCTGCCATCTACTAATTGTGTGACCCTGGGCAAGTTCTCTGACCCTCAGATTTGTCATCTGCAAAATGCAGATGACAGTCATCACCTCCCACAGCTGTAAGAATGAAATAAAATAACACACATAAGGTGCTTAGCATAGTGCCTGGCACACAGTGAGACTTCAATGAATATATCATGATTACCTGTGTTAATGATGGGACATGCTTCAAAACAACTGGGGCTTTGTTCAGCTTCTATAAATAAGAGCTAGTATTAATTATGTGCGATACAGCGGCAACCTGTAATGGCACATCTCCGCTTTATACATGAGGAAGTTGATGCTCAGAGACATTGGAAAACTTGTCCAAAGACATAAGACTCATGAAGGCCATAACTGGACTCAGAACCTAGGTAGATGTCTTTGCTCTGCAGGCCAATATACTTGACTACTATGTACTTTTCTGGGTAAGGTTCACAGAGCAGTCTGCCTGTGGTGTCTGTTCATAATTTATCTTCGTTTATAACAAGCATCATCCATGAGTTTTGCACACACTAAGCTTGAGAATGATACATGCTGTGGTGTTTCCTTTAGTTTTTCTTTTTGAGATGGAGTCCTGCTCTGTCACCCAGGCTGGAATGCATCAGCGTGATCTCAGCTCACTGCAACCTCCGCTTCCCGGGTTCAAGTGATTCTCCTGCCTCAACCTCCTGAGTAGCTGAGATTACAGGTATGCACCATCACGTCCGGCTAATTTTTGAATTTTTGGTAGAGATGGGGTTTAATCATGTTGGCCAGGCTGGTCTCAAACTGCTGACTTCAAGTGATCTGCCTGCCTCAGCCTCCCAAAGTGTTGGGATTACAGGTGTGAGCCACTGTGCCCGGCCTGGTGTTTCTTACCACATTGCCATTGGGGAGAATTTTCCTAAGAGTCTTATTTCATTAAATTACCAAAGAATTGTCCATTTCTCTCCTTATATCTCCTCCAACTTCTGTATCTTTCACCATTATCATTTCTAGCACTTTAGTGTCTCCACAAAAGTTAGGATCTGGTCAACCCAGGCCATCAAGAAAAAGAAAAGATTACTTCTCCATGCCTAATAAAAAAGCAGGAGGGTACAGTTTACAAATATATGATTTATGGTAAAGATCAACTATGCACTGAAATGGAAACATGCCCCATAGGCAAGGAAGGTAGTTACAACGAAAAAAAGATTTGAATGGAAATCACCAATGTTGCTCTGGAAATATTAAATAAAAGATCCTTTTTGATAACTGGAAAGTGTGCTGGTGTGGTGCAGGGCCACCTTCCACTCTGACAAGGGCCCAGGAACACAAGCAGATTCCTGTCTGAGGTCTGCAACTGGGGAGAACAAGAAGGGAGGTCCTGGGGAGAGCCACACTGGGGGATGGAAATCAATAGACTGTGGGAAACCCATTTTTTAATTTTTTAAATTCATTTTTAATTCACAAATAAAAATTGCATATATATATTGTGCACAACACATTATTTTGAAATATGTAAACATGATGGAAAGGCTAAATTGAGCTGATCAACATATGCATAACTTTGCATCTGATAGGGTTTGGCTTTGTCCCCACCCAAATCTCATCTTGAACTGTAACTCCCATAATTCCCACATGTCATGGGAGGGACCTGGTGGGAGGTAACTGAATCATGGGGATGGGTCTTTCCCGTGTTGTTTCTGTGATAATGAGTAAGTCCCACGAGATCTGATGGTTTTACAAAGGGGAGTTCCCCTGCACAAGCTCTCTTGCCTGCCACCATGTAAGACATGACTTTGCTCCTTATTTGCCTTCTGCCATGATAGTGACACCTCCCCTGCCATGCGGAACTGAGTCCATTAAACCTCTTTCCTTTATACATTACTCAGTCTTGGGTACGTCTTTATTGGTAGTATGAGAACAGATTAATACAGCATCCTTAATTAAGAAAAAAAAAAAGATCCTGATACACTCTGCTAACATGAAATGCCACACTGTTCCAATAAGGATGAACAAGGTTCTGCTGCAGTGAGGAACAACCCCCATATCATGGTGATTTGATACAGAAAAAGCTTAATTCTTGTTCATACTACAAGTGCAGAAAAGGCTGTCAGGGTCCCTTTAGTCTCACTCAGGGACGCTGGGTGACGGAGGATCCATTTTGTCATGTGAGTCCATGATCATGATGTCAGGAGAAAGCAGGGAATCCACCTGCATTGGCTTGTAAATCTCCCCCTTGAAGTGACAGTTCATGCTTCTTTGCCTAAAGCAAGTCACCTATCTACGCGTGACTAAAAAGGGAGAAGAAGTATCATCCCCAGGAGGACAGATGAGGAATATTTGACAAAGCACCAACGATCACCACATCTATACATGAAAAATGACAATAACATAAATATATGACATCTGGGTCGCATGGGCAATTAAATCAAATGTAATTAAACTTTGCAAAAATTTGATCTTAAATCAAAATATAGGTGGAACTGCATCCTTTTATGTACCAGGGAGAGAAGATGAAACCCCAGAAATATCATTACAATTAGCTTGACATTTTATTTTGCTAAACGGATGCCTAAGGAATAGGCATGCAATGTGCCATTTGCCAAGCAGTATTTTTCAATTCCCAGATAGTAACTGGCCCTTTTCTCACACCCTTGTTTTCCTGACCATCTACATTTGGACTAAGGTGATGCATGGAACAACCTCCCTGTTCCATTTAAAATACGATGCATATGGTTTTGCTTAAAGAACAAACTATGAACTCCTGGTAAGAAATATATTACTGGGATGGACACAGAGGTCAGGGAATGAAAGATTTCTGAAAGGAAACTTTCATCTAAGAGGAGCATCATTTCCAGAAAGCCTCTGTGCCAAAAGATGGGTTTCACTCACAGGCCAAAGAGAGGCTGAAGGTTAAAACCGTCCAGAAGGCACGTGGGACCTAGAGGAGGACAACCGTGCACACTTTTCAGGACATGAAATACAGCTCCTGTTTTGACACTCGTGTAATAGCGTGGTCGTTCAACCTCCTTGTTTCTGTGGGGTTTATGGTCCATAAAGTTTAATAACAATCTTAACAGCTGAACAGAAAATACATGAGGCTCGAAGGCCACTCTTACCAAAGGGGATCTGGATTCTAAAATTCTTTCCCTCTTGGCATCTCAACATTTACCAGTGCCCGTCTCTTAATGTTGACTGTACAAAATAATCACGTGGCACAAGGAAACATGAACGACTGGCTGTTAGTAGAACAGCCTTTGCAAAAATTATAATGGGCAAAATTATGATGGTGATGGAGATCTGATGTAACTGATTCTATCTTGCTTCTAACCTCCAAGCTGTCTTGTTCAAAGTTGGTTTGGTTGTAGGACTAAGTAACTTTGATACGAACTGAGTTTACGGTTTAACTTTGAAACAAAAGATGAGAACAGCCCTTTCCCAAAATAAACACCCTTCCTGCCTGGGGACTAGACTGCCTTTGCAGGACTAACAAATTTGCCACCAGATTAGAAATTAGGGTTTAGGAGTCATGCTGCCGGAGGCTGGAAGATTCTGAACCTCCCCAAATTGCTCCAGAGGATAATGTCACTATGGTAAAACCGAAGATCAGTGCTTTAGATATTCTGCAGACCCTGCAACTGATGGATCAGCTGGCACCACCCAGTTCAACAAATTGACTCATATGGTCTTGTGGCTCCCACTCAGGAAATGATTCAGTGCAAGAGGCAGCTTCAACTCCCTATGATTCCATCTCGAACCTGACCAATCAATACTCCCCATTCCCTGAACCCCTTCTCACTAAATTCTCCTTAAAAATCTCTATCCCTGAGTTGTGGGGGAGACTTATTTGAGTAATAATAAAACTCTGGTCTCCCACAAGGCCAGCTCCGCATGAATTAAACTTTTTTTTTTTTTTTTTTCCTGAGACAGTCTCACCCTGTCGCCCAGGCTGGAGTGCAGTGGTGTGATCTCGACTCACTGCAGCCTCCGCCTCCCCGGTTCAAGCAGTTCTCTTGCCTCAGCCTCCTGACTAGCTGGGATTACAGGCACCTACCACTATGCCTGGCTAATATTAGTATCTTTAGTAGGGATAGGGTTTCACCACCTTGGCCAGGATGGTATCAAACGCCTGACCGCAGTTGAACCACTCTCCTTGGCCTCCCAAAGTGCTCAGATTACAGGCGCGAGCCACCGCGCCTGGCCCTAAACTCTTTCTTTATGGCAATCCCCCTGTCTTGATAAATCGGCTTTGCCTAGGCAGCGGGCAAGGAGAACCCATTGGGCAATTACACTGGCGCTAAAGTTGTGACACTGCCACACACTTGGCCATAGAATCCTGGTGTAAAACTTTGAGGAAATGAAGATTATAGAGGCTTGTTCTCCTGCAATTTGGGAACTATAAACTTTCATAGGGTTAGTAGGCCAGAGCTTAATCCAAATAACTGGACAAATGAGATAACCTCGAAATTCCTTCCCAAGGCCTGCAAAGCTGTGCACTGATCCCAGCCTCCTCCCCTTTTTCATCTGTTCACTGGGGTCACAATAGCCCCTTGCAGTTGGTGAATTCGTCAACCCTTGACATGCCACGGGCTTTGGAACTTGCTGCTCCCTCATCTTTGCAGGGCTGGGGAGGAGTCCTGGTAGTCCTGTCTCCCTAGGACTGGCTCCATTACATTTCTAGCTCTGTTTAAATGGGATCTCCTCAGAGAAACCCTCCTGGCCCCATCTAAGGTAAGACTTCCTCTAGTAACTTACCCAACTGTCTTTGCCAAATAGCAGTTATTAAAAACGCCTTTGCAAAAATTGTAACAGTAAGAAAATTATGACCATGAAAGAGATCTGATCTAACCAAGCCCCATCTTGCCTTTAACCTCCAGACTGCCCTTAGTGATTTCTGGGCTTGGGCCAAGCTAACTTTGGGGGATATTTAATACATAATTTAAACGATAATGGCCCTACCCCCAAACTAAACTGCCTTTGTAAAGCTAGCAAAACACCACCAAGTTAGGAGGAGGAGAGGAGCCTGAATTCTGCTAAGGTGTGGACATAAACGATTAGCAGCCATTATTCCAGAGGTTACAAGATTTGCAATTTCTCCAATTATTCCTGCAGATAACATCACTTTGTAGAACCTAAGGTTGGCCTTCTGAAACGTCTTTTCAGGCTTTTGTATTTTTGAGGACTAGTAGCCCCACCCCACTCAACTGGTCCTGTTCCCTGCCCCCCACCCAGAAGCAGGTTCAGGGCACAAGGGTTTTACATACCTCTATGATTGCATCCACAGCCAATCAGCAGTACCCATTCTCTTGTCCACACAACTATCCTTATAAACCCAGTCTCTGAATTTTCAGGAAAGCTGATTTGAGTAACAATAAAGCTCCAGTCTCCCCTTTAGCTAGCTCTACCAACACTAAACTCTTTCTCTATTGCAATTCCCCTGTCTAGATAAATCGGCTTTATCTGGTCAGCAGGCAAAATGAACCCATTGGGCGGTTACATTATCACCACCTGCCAATAGCTTATTTGCACAATTGTTTCCGTGTTTATTCACAGACACACACACAAGAACGAGAGCACCATGGAGTTAGGAAGCTTGATATATTGTTCCTAACTTCACCTACTGCTGGTTTAGAGCAAATGAAGAAAACACCCTGGGTGATAAAGGGTCAGAAGACCTTGTCACATAATTAAAAATAATTTCAAGTTAAAGGAACTTTCAGAGTTTAAACTGGGCACATCCATAGAGCTGACAGGATAAGGTCCTTCCCACACCACAACAAACTTCAAACTTTCATCCAACAGTAACCTTTACCATCGCTGAAGCTGACTGGTGTGGATTTGCTCTCCCGACTTCTCCAGGCTCTCCCACTTCCCCTTAAAGATGTGTATTTATGCAGCTCTCTTTGGAAGCCATGGACTACCTTGCAATCGTGGCCTGATTTTGCAGAGCACAAGTGAAGAGGTGGGGATTGGGGACGAAGACAGAAAACTCCCTGCTGATGACGGGTCTCCTGGGAAGAGAATTTTAGCTGCGGGGAGGGTTGGGGAGGGAAAGCACTAAGGAGAGGAAATTCTTATCAGGCTATATTTGCATATCAAAGAGCGCTTCCAGCTGGGCTTTCTCTGCCCAGTAACAAAGTCATCCTATTCAAGGCCAAGAGGCTTTCCTCTCAAGCTGTCTTGGGCTATGCCTCCTACTTCTTCCTGTGGAGACAAAACAGCATGGTTATCACAAGGCCCAGGGAGATAACTCACCTCACCGGTGGCTCTCTGCTGCCCCACATGTCCCTAGATGGCTGAGGTTTCACTGAGGATTTTGGGTTTACAGACTTCCCTGGCATTCCCCTCAGACTCCTCAGTTTACTCAAGGTCCCTAACTAAGAAGACAAAATACTGTAGCCTATGTTATTCACTGATTCATTCATTCATCCATCTTTGCATTCATCCCCAAAATACTTATCAAAATATTACTAAGTCGCAGGCATGCAGCTACTTCTCCCTTTTAGCTCTTTGGTCCTTTAATTAATGAACATATGTGGGAAGGAGCCAAGGATGGCTGGGTGCTCCAACACTAATGACTTTGGGCCACGTTTTGAGGGGGTGGAAACGTGTTTGATGCAACTAGCATTTGAAATCCAGATTCCCCCTTTGCTCGTGGTTCTAAGAAGTTGGTTTTAAACTACATCATATAAATGGGATACTATTCTGCTCACATTTGATCGGCTCATATCTTAAAAGGAAATTCATGGTCCATCCTTTTATTAATAGAAGGATTCTGGCTGGGCCAGGTGGCTCATGCATCTACTCCCAGCACTTTGGAAGGGGCCAAGGCTGGAGGTTCACTTGCATGTAGGAGTTTGGGACCAGCCTGGGCAATATGGTGAGACCTCATTTCTACAAAAAATTAACCATTAACTAAGTGTGGCAGAACATGCCTATGGTCTCCACTACACAGGAGGCTGAGGTGGGAGGATCACTTGCACCCAGGAGGTTGAGTCTGCAGTAAGCCATGATTGGGCCACTCGCACTCCAGCCTGGGTGACAGAGTGAAAGCCTGTCCAAAAAAAAAAAAAAAGAATTCTTCCAAGGGTCCATCAACAGTCACTTGATTTACATTTCTTTCTTTAAAGCAGAATTTTTCTGTCTTAGATTTGCTTCATATTGGAAGTAAATATGTGTGGGCTCAATATACAACTGCAATTAGCAGGCAATTTTCTTCTCCCCCTCCTCCTCTTCCTCCTCCTCTCCTGGGATTGGCCATCAACCTCACGCTCAGGCCAGCAGCTTGGTGTCCAGAAGTATAATCCCTCGTATAGGGTCAGTTCCAAATCAGAGTCAATGAAGGCCTCGTTACACAATATGTTTTAATTGACCCGAAGAATACAAGTCTCAGAGACTCACATTTCTAGCTGAGAGCATGAAGTGGAAGGAATGAAAATATATTTTCTGTAGTTATAATAACACTACAGGACGAGGTACTCTATTGGGAGGTAGGGCAAGGATGGGAAGACAATTTGGAAAACTAACAGGAGCACCGAGTGGGAAAAGGAATGTAATACCAATAAAAGAAAGGTGTGTGTGTTTCTTTAAAAGGAGAAAAAATGGTTATTTTCTTTCCTGCACTTAATTGAGAAGCATTCAGTAACAAAGAACTAAGGGTTGATAAAAAGAAGGTGCAAAGGCCCGAGAATTTTAGAAAGTACTAAGGGTGACAGATCATAGACAGGGTGACCAGAGACCTTGACATACGCCTATTGTCCCAGCACAATTACCTGCTTCCCATCCTCTCTCAAAAAGGTGCCAGTGTGGATGATAAATTATATGGTCACTGTAATCACAGCACCAACACCTGGGAGGCAGGCTGACCTGGGGAAGGGAGGGTTTATATTTCCAGTGACCATGCGCCACCCAGAAAAGACATTTATGGCCAGGCTGGTGGCTCATGCCTGTAATCCCAGCACTTTGGGAGGCTGAGGCAGGCAGATCACAAGGTCCAGAGATGAAGACCATCCTGGCCAACATGGTGAAACCCCGTCTCTACTAAAAATACAAAAATTAGCTGGGCGCAGTGGTGCGCACCTGTAGTCCCAGCTATTCAGGAGGCTGACACAGAAGAATTGCTTGAACCCGGGAGGCAGAGGTTGCAGTGAGCTGAGATCATGCCACTGTACTCCAGCCTGGCGACAGAGTGAGACTGCGACAAAAAAAAAAAAAAAAAAAAAAAGAAAAAGACATTTATAAGATCATCTAAGTGATGACATCACAAGCACCTGTAATTGGTAACTTCTGCTTTAAAGAAAACCCGTAACAGTTTGACTTTACATCAGTTGCTAGTTTAATAACTGCAACAGCTCTGCAGTTTTCTTCAGAAAGGTGGACCCTGATCCCTTTTGTAGATGGTGTTCCCTCATATCAGAAATGTTAATAACAGGATAAAGGTGTTGATGATATATGTTTATAGCTTATAGGGTTGCAGCCATTTACTACACACAAGGAATCTCCATTCATTCGCTGTGTGGCTGGCTTATCCACTCTGTACCTTCGCTGTGTGGAAAATGACTTATCCACTCAGTACCTTCAGACCCACCTCTGTAAAGCAGGAATAACAATAGTCCCCTGCCACAGAGTTCTGAAAACTAAACAGAATATTCCTCTATGAATTGTGTTATAAACGGACTGGACTCTCAGCATGATTGGGCTAGAAAGGAACCCACCGGTGACTTTTCTGAGCTCCTGTACTACACATAATGGACGGCAGCTTGAAGAAGCCACGTGCCTAGAGGGAAGTCTCCAGGTGCGTCTCAAAGTGAGCTTGGGGAACAGGGTCTGCAGGCAGGGAGTCTAAAGCCATTTCACTCTGACTTCTTAGAACCAAACTGAAAGGAAAACCCTAACCTTCCACGCCTAAGTAACAAAAGGAGGAGGGGCTACTCTTTTGCAACCCCTTACCTTTTCTGCGGGGCAGATGGGAAATGGAAAGTACCTCTAAGTGGTTGCTTTTTGCAACCAATCAGACATTTGCATAGGAGTGTAACTATGTAACTTCACTTCAGCCTCTGATGGGTTGCTGCCCACAACCAATCATACTGACTGGAGGTGGAGTCTTCATTTGCATAAAAGTGCAACTCTGTAATTTCACTTTAGCCTCTGATTGGTTGCTTTCCAAAACCAATCAGATGTTTGCATAGGAGTGTGATCTCCGTAACTTCACTTCAGCCTCTGATTGGTTGCTTTCTGCACCCAATCAGACTGACTGCAGGCCACCACTTCATTTATAAGGGGTGTACCCCAAGTGGCCAATGGGAAACCTCTAGGGAGTATTTAGACTCCAGAAGATTCTCTATCCAGGGCCCTTGAGTGGCTGCTTGGGCCGTTCCCACCCTATGGAGCATAGTTTTGCTTTCAATAAATCTCAGCTTTTGTTGCTTCATTCTTCCCTTGCTTTGTTTGTGCGTTTTGTCCAAATATTTCTTCAAAATGCCAAGAACCTGGACACTCTCCACTGGTAACAAAAGGACAGATCCAGGAATGTGGATCCTCGAATTAGCCAGGACTCCCTTGCAGCTTTACAAGACACTAGGAGGAAGTGTTTTGTCCTTGCTGTCTTTTCCCTTGTAGTTCAGATGGGAAGCTAAAATTGGAGGGGGCAAAAACCAGGCTGACTAAGGCTGAGCGTGAGGACAGGGCAGAGGAAAGCACAACAGATTTACTTCCATTCTTAGAAGACAGTGGATGGAAAAGTGGATTTCCACCATGAAAAGACCTGGTCTTTTTCCCTGAGCAGGAAATACCGAGCTGCTGTGGTCTTGCCCTCCATGCAGAGCCGGCCTAATGGTTTAGCCATAGTAAAAGGGTTGCAGCCAAAGAGAGCAGAAGAGAAAATTGCGAAGCTGGTGTCAGATTTTCTACTCGGGCATATCGTTGGCCTAGGCCCCCGCAGCAGTCACGGGGGAAGGCCTGGAGAGCCGCAGTCTAACAAGACGCCTGACACTGTGAAATGCCTTAACCCCAGCCTTTCATCTACCTCTTAGCCTTGCCTCTCCCGCCCGCCCCGCGTGGAGCTGCGGGATACAAGGGGCTTCCGATGTGAAGAGAAAAAGTCACCGTCCCCTTGACCTTGAGGTAATTAATCAGCAGTGACTCTTTACCCTGGGAATAATATGCCTCAGAACACTTTTCATCCCTGTAATATCAATTATGCTGCAGAGATGCAGTTCTGAAAAAGATACAAAGGCATTTGGTGCGGTTTGGTGGCAAAGTAAGCAGGCTAAGTTGTTGACACTACAGTACACAGGATGGTTTCAAACACCACCGGGTCAGCTGCAGGCTGACCGATTCTCCAGAAGAAAAACGTTTCCCTTGCTTCCTGCAGAGGTGGATGTACATGCTGTCTGCCAGCTCTGAAATCTGCGCCATTTCCTTCTCCAAGACGATTTTGCCCTCTCTCAACTCCCGCCAACCCAGTTATTTGTGTTGGTCCCTATTTCATCCCCTTCTTCCATTTCCTAAGGCAAACCTGCCGCTTAGAAATACACACATAATGGAGTGGGAATGGGATTGATCAGCCCAAAAGTGAGGTGCGGAGGGACGCCCCTCACTTGGTGTGCACTCAGATTTGTGGGAGATGCCCGTGAGAATTCATGCCATCCCTTCTCCGTACCAGGCAGCGACAGACTTGGATTGTACACCAGTGTTTAGAACACTGACTACCTGGATGGGTGCGGTGGCTCATGCCTGTAATCCCAGCACTTTGGGAGACCAAGGCAAGGGGATCACTTGCGCACAGGAGTTCAAGACCAGCCTGGGCAACAGGACAAAACCCTGTTGATACAAAAAAATATAAAAACTAGCCAGGCGTGGTGGCCCATGCCTGTGGTCCCAGCTACTCAGGAGGCTGAGATGGGAGGATGGCTTGAGTCTGGGAGGCACAGGCCACAGTGAACCAAGATCCTGCCAATGCACTCGAGCCTGGGCAACAGAGGGAGATCCTGCCTCACAGGAAGAAAAAGAGAACACTGACTACCAGCTACTTACGAAAAGAAGGAGCAAAATAGAAAATGAAAGAGAAGTGGTTGTGGTGGGAGGGAAAAGAACAGGAAAAAAAGAGAAAGAATTAAAACCAAAATTCCATCCGAAATATTTCTGTAAAAATATTCTATAATGTGTTGGATATTCTAAAGCTTTCATGACATAGTCTTATTTTCGCAAACACATACTTTGTGATCTTTTGCCCTCCCACAAACCTTAGGATTATCGCCAGACTATTGCTTTCAAAGCCTTTGTCTTCACTCCTTTATCTCCTCCAGCACCTACTCTCATGGACAGGAAGGGAACCAAACTCTGCATTTTGCCCTGTGAAAATGGACTCTGAATCCCAGCTTGAAGGAGAAAGGTAATGAGAGAACCGGAACTTCTAGATGTGTACAAACTCTGATACAAGGGTTGCGTCCGAAAAGAGAGCAGTGGTCCATTCTGTAGAACATGTTCTCGGAAACTTTAAAATATGAACGCTCAGGAAAACTGTGGTACCTTCTAGAGAGATTAATTAGTGCTCTTCTTGAGAATAGAACATTAAAGAGAATATGGGATGAATCTGTATTGTAGCAGTCGCCCACAATATCAACTTTTTTTTTTTTTTCAAAAAAAGCCTCTGATTAAAAGTACAATTTTATTTAATATCCGTCAAATAAAAAAGATTATTAAGTTAGCATGATCACTATGAATATTCTTGAAACTGGTACTAGCAGAATTGTTTTTTATGATTCCATTTATTCAAAATGAAAAGTGGCACTTGCCAAACATATGATCTGATGAGTAATAGATTTATAAAGCAACCAAAGAGGAAAGATAGGCTGGAAAGAAAATCTACCTGATTATGATTTTGTGGTTTGTGTGCTGGTTACAAATAACCTGAAGTCCACGAAATATCCAAATTGGAACCTCTGCTTAGAAAACTCTTATGTGAATAGGGTCCTCTGTGGGTTTCTTGAAAGTTGTGAGGCAGGATCTTCAGTGTTTCATGAATCACTGTCCTAACAGAAAGTCTCATTTTTAAGGAAGAATAAAAAACAAATTATTTGGGTGCCCAGCAGATTACATGCATAGTTTTTAATAATATGAGTGTGCATGCTTGAGTGAGACTTCATTTGGGCTTAAGGCATAGATTTCAACATGTTCAGTGTATGGAGAAACCAGGCTGGAAACTTTCCCCTTCAGTGTCTGAGCTGACACAGAACAGGAGAAAAGACTTTAATCTCGTCATAAACAAATGTACAGGTCTGCATGAAGGTTTACACCCCACTCTGGCAAAATGATGAACGGTTTGTTACTGACTCTGTCATTTAAAAAAATAGTAATAAAGAAATAAAATAGAGAAGGAGCAGCAATGCTCTCTGCAGAAAAAAAAATTAAAAAAAAAAAGGCAGGAGGGCTTGTATATTGCATATCTCTGTTTTGGTAGCCCAAAGAGGGAATATAAGCTTAAAGTCCTGAATTTAACAAACCTAATTATCAAGGCTTAATTAGTACCAAGGGTACAGCTTCATGGAACACCTGCAGACTTAATTTATGTCCTGACAGAGAGGAACAAGTGTTAATGGGCTGTATTTATGTTAATACCTGAACCTTAGGAGCCAGTGGAACAAAACAGACCACGCACATGTTTTCCAAGCTACAACACTAACATAAAAGATTTTCGTCTTAATGCTGCTTTGCACACAGTTCTTCAGGGATCACACAGATCTATTTAAACTTTTAAAACTAAAAAGTGGAATATGAAAAAGTAGAGCCGTTCTAGGTATCTGTAAAAGTCTTACAAGATCAACTCATCAACTAGTCATCGTATCTTTTATTTAAAATTGACAGTGGCGGATGTGGCCAATGTTCCCATTGTTCAGGATGAGTGTTTCTCAGGACGCTGAAATATAAACCCATTGTTTCCACAGATGCTGCAATATTAAAATAATAGCTAACATTTATGGAGAACTCACTGTGTGTCAGTCACTGTATCAAGGTCTTCGTACACATTTTCCAGTTACAGATAAAGGAAGGTGACATACAAGGGAAATAAACAGGCAAGGTTTCCAGGAATTTCAAAGATTTGGAGTTAGGTTTCCAGAACAAATCCCTTTAACCAATGAGCTAAACTCCCTCTAATATGCAGATAGTAAGAATAAGAAAAATATAAAACATATATATGAACACATTTATAAAAGAACTCTCAGCAAACTAGAAATAAATGCAAACTCCTCAATCTAATTAAGAATAGGTACAGAAAACATACAACCAGCATCACATATAATGGAGAAGCCCTGAATAAAGCAATGTTGTCTTCTCTCAAAATCTCTGTTCAACACTGTCCTACAGGCTATAGCCAGTGCATTAAAACAAGAAAAAGAAACAAAAGCCATAAAAATTGGAGAAGTAAAACTATATTCAGAGATACAGAAAATTCTACAGAATCTATTTAACAAAAAGGAAAAGATGAATAAATAAATTTTAAGGTCACAGGATATGAGAGCAGTTTGCTAGAATCAACTGTATTTCTATATATTAGAAACAAACAGTTGGAAAAAAGAAATTTTATAATGTATTTACAATAGAATAAAAAAATCAAATGTGTAAGAGTTAATTTAACAAAAAAGTATAAGACCTCCACATTCAAAATCATCAAATATCACTGAAATGTTTATAAATTAAAGAAGATTTAAATAAATGGAGAGATGCATGCTCATGGATGGTAACACTCAACACTTTAATTTGAGTAGGATCAAAGTCCTAAATCAACAGTTTCAATACCAAAGCAAATAAACTCCCAGCAGGGCTTTTTAAAAGAAATGGAGAAGCTGATCAGGAAATATATATGTAAAAGGAAAGTATCTAAACTAACCCAAACAATCCTGAAATAAAGAACAAAGTTGGAATCCTTATTATTACGTAGCTTCCAGGCAATCCACCAGTAGGTATAAGAAAAAAAAATACATCAATGGAGTATAATAGTCTAGAAATATACCCACACATATACAGTCAACTGATTTTTGACAAAGATGCCAAGGAAATTGAATAGGAAGAGGATTAGTCTTTGACCAAATAGTGCTAGAACAACTGGAGAGTCTTATGGAGAGAAAAATAAACTTCTACCATTACCTCACACCATATACAAAAATTAATTTGAGATGGAACATAGATCTGAATGTAAAGATTGAAGTTATGGAGTGTCTAGAAGAAAACATAGGAAAATATTTTTGTGACCTGGTGATTGGTAAAGCTTCTTAGAACAAGAAAGCACTAAACAAATGAAAAAGATAAATTGGACATTATCAGTATTTATAACTTCTGCTTTTCAAAAGACACCATTAAGGAACAAATAGACAAGACACAGGAGAAAATTCACAGTACATATGAAAAAAAAGACTGTATCCAAAATATATATAGAATTCCTATAATTCAATATTAAAAACACAATCTAATTTTTAGAAAATGGCCAAATACATAAACGAGCAATTCACAGAAATAAAATATATGAACGGCCAATGAGTTCATAAAAAGATGCATTAGTCACTAGGAAAATGCAAAATAAAACTAGCAACAGATAGCGTTTCTCACCCACAAAAAGGCTATAATTAAAAAGACTGAAATTACAAGTGCTGATGAGGATGTGAAGCAACATGAACTCTCACACACTTCTAGCGGGGGTTTAAAATGATACAATTACTTTAGACAACTGTTTGGCAGCATTCTTAAAAGTTAAACACTAAGAGTCAATAATTTCACACCTAGGCATTTATCAAAAATACATAAAAATATAAGGACACAAAAACATGTATACGGTATTTATGAATATTTGTGGTGGCTTTATTCCTAATAGCCAACAAATATAAACCACCCAATGCTCATCAACAGGTGCACAGATATGCAAGTTGTGGTGTATTTTCACCACAGAATACTATCCAGTATTGAAAAAGAGAACCTCTAATACACCAATCAACATGGATGAATCACAAAAACATTATGTGAATCATTAAGCAGAAGAAGCCACATACAAAGCAGTAGGTATGATTTCTATTAAATGAAGTTCTAGAACAGGTAAAACAAAGTTACAGTGATTGAAATAAGAATGCTTGTCTCTGGGAATAAAAGGATTTTTTGGAAAGGAGAATCAGATACTTACTGAGGTGATGGGAATCTTCTTGGTGTTTTTTTTTTTTTTTTTTTGAGCCAGTCTCACTGTCACCCAGGCTAGAGTACAGCAGTGCCATCTTGGCTCACTGCAACCTCTGCCTCCCAGGCGATTCTGTAGCCTCAGCCACCAGAGTAGCTACGGTTACAGGCAGATGCCACAATGGCCGGCTATTTTTTTCTTTTTTTTTTTTTTTGTATTTTTAGTGGAGACGGGGTTTCACCATGTTGCCCTGACTGATCTCAAACTCCTGGCCTCAAGTGATTCACCCTCCTCAGCCTCCCAGCATGCTGGGATTACAAGCACGATCCACTGAACCTGGCCCTGGAATGTTCTATATCTTAACTGGGGCGGTGGATCCATGATTATGTACATGTGTACATTTTTCAAAATCCAGAGAACTTTATATTTAAAATATGCTAATTTTATAGAATGTAAATTAAGTAAATTATGCCTCAATAATATATGTATATGTTTGCATATAAATTCTCTCTCCCACACACATACTTCTGTGAAGAGAGTTATTTCACAGGTCCGATTTCATATTAGTAAAACAGACCTTACTTTTGAGTGCTACAATCCAATCCACAAAAATGCTTGAAAAGGTTAAGATTATTTATGAAATTGTTTATTAATTACTATCTGAGTACATCAAGCTTTGTGGAAACAGAGTAGGCTTCGGTGTCATATGTCCCAGGTCATTATGATGGGTTTGCTTCTCGTTAGCTATGTGACCTTATGCAAGTTAATGATCAGCCTCAGACAGTTTTTGACTGAAGGGGTAGGGGAAGCAACACTGGCCTCACAAGCTTGTGGTGTAGCTTCAACGTGCTAACGGATGTAGAATACACGATTAAGGGCCCCAGGTTTTGTTATTACCATCAGTAGTGCCAGCCCATTTTTGATAACTTTGTAAACACAAAGTGGTTTTGGGAAGCCAGTCATTCTACAATCCTTTTCCCAAATTCTTCTTTCTGAAGATGACTAAGCAAATTTATAAAAACAATTGGAAACAACTTGGTGACTTTTTTTTTTTTTTCAAATGAGTAAGTACATTCCGGATATAATTATGTTTAAAACATGATTTAGCACAGTTTTTTTCTTCTGAAGTATTTCTATTCCCTTCTTTAATAAAACCTACTATTTCTATCTTATTGTTAAAGATCAATTGCCTGCATGTTTTCAGAGCCCTTTCAGAAATATCGTTGGTTATTACTCATCTGTGAAAAGGAAATTTAAACAAAGTTTGAGAACTGTTCATTTCTCAAAAAAGAGAGTGGAATTGAGTATCTGTTTCCTGGGATGTTAAGTCAGCGTCAAGACCAAATTCATGAGATTGTTTTCCAAAGAGAAGACAGGAGTAATACGAAAGAATGACTGAGGTTTCATGAACTGTATCAGCTTCCTGGCATGACAGTACTCGACTTTATATAGTCAGATACTGTGAATCAGTTGACATCGTTCTTAAGAAAACTTGTTTTTGTTAGCATCTCAGAATTTGCCAGAGCCATATTACATTTAAGTCTTGCATTCCTCAATCAATTTGACCAATGAACTTTTTGAAGATCAATGGGCAAGATAATAGTAGTAGAAGGAAAACACAAGGGTAGTTATTTCTTGTTTGGGGTCAGCATTGCCAAGCTGCTCAGGGTTTCCACGGAATCATTTCCAAACACTCCTATTAAATTCTAAAGGGGAATAGATCTTTGCCTGTGGACAGTGTAAATTTGACAACAAATCCAGGGTTGATAGACTGGTGGACTAGAAAAACACAAGAAGCTACGGGATGGAAGCTAGGCCATCGTCACCACTGCCATGGGGCAGAACAGAAAGAAGCATGATGTTTTGACCCCACAGAGGAGACAACACAGAAATCCTCTTCAGTGAACGGCTGTGTCTCTAGGGTACCAGGAATCAGAAAGGAAGACGTTGTATGCATAGAAACTTGAGTTATTTTCTTAATGCATAATTAAGAAAAGAAAAGAAACCCACAGAAAAGTGAGGCAAACCCACTGATAAACAGGCAGGTTCTATTTCTGTTAATTGGGTAAGCCCAGATTCTTTAAAAGTGATTTTAAAGCCGGTGATGCTATCAACTTTGAAATGTGGTTTGAAAAAGCGGATATTACACTTCAGCACATGCCTAATAACTACCCTCGCCATGGAAACACAGAAGGCAGAAACCATTGTGTTTGTTTTCCTAATTGTACTACCAAGATAAGACATAGAGTTCTCGTAAACCAGTGCCCGGCGGCATGATGGGATCTCCAGCTTCTGTACACCTAGTTGTGGAGGTGGATCCTGGGTGGATCCATTAGAACTATGGTAATAAGAATTAGTCCCGTCATCAGATAATTTCTGATTGAAAATTCCGAGAAGTGAGTTACGCACGGTGCTTGGTTAGTCACTGTTTTTCTCATAATAGCTGCATTGTGGAAAATTGAAGCCCGTCTTGGGGTCTCGAGGTCAACTTCATATGGCAAACATCTTCAAGGCACGGTTTTAGTCCCGTCTTCTTTCTCAATCTTGTTTAATTGCAACGTGGCCTTCCACGCTATTCTATTGTTTCCACAGCCTCACTCTACCTTGAGATACATACAAGCAGGCTGGGTAGGTATAAGTACTACCTTGCTCCCTGGACACATTAATCAATTTGTTTCATGGAAGAAAAAAAGAAAACAACCATCTCCAGCTGAAAATTAGAATCAGGCTGGATTACAGCTGCAGCAATGAACTAGGTAGAGCAAAAAGCCAATCTCCAGCCTGTGTTTCCAACCAGTAGAGAGGCTGACTACAAACAATAATTTAGACAAAAAATAGTCTAGGACTTTATGATCTACATGCTTAAGCACCACTGAACATTACTAACCTTGAAGTTCAATATTACACTTGGAGGTGTATCCTTTGCTGTGCTGGAGAGAAGCAAAGAACCAGGCTTGAGTCTAAAATATTTCCATTAACCCAATAGCACAACAACTAGATGTGTGTGTATGTGTTGTACAACTCTTTAAAATTTAACGATCAAGGCTAACTATGGAAATAAACGTGAACATTAACAATTGCCACAATACACTTGTCTGCAGCTCCAGCTATTCAGGAGTCTGAGGTAGGAGGATTGCTTGAGCCCAGGAGGTCAAGGCTGCAGCGAGCCATGACTACACTATTGCACTCCTTCCTGGGCAAGAAAGCAAGACCCTGTCTCAAAATATAATAATAATAATAAAAATAAAATCCTCAATAAAAGACATTACTCTATGGTAATCAGGGATACTTGCTACGCAAATATATCACAGACACAATATCCGCTCAGCTGGTAACAAATCTGTCAAGGAAAATATTGTATATCAACTCAAAAGACGCATCTAGAAAATCTTGTGTTCTAGCTTGCTGGAAAACAGAAGATACTGTGTGAGTTTGATTTCCTCTTACCTGTGTGAAGCAAAAGTGTGATCGATGAAGGTGGGAGGGGCGGAGAAAGACAGATAAAGGCACGTAACGTATGACAGACATTTTCTGGAACAAGGGGAAGCGAATGAGTTCAAAGAAGTGCTAGAAGGGCCCCTGGAAAATACCAGGGAACCTCAGACAAAAGAGTCTCCCAGGCAAGGAAGAAAACAACAATACATGAAATATTGGCTGCAACATTTAAGGAAAAATTAAAATGGCAGCCATGTGGGCAGAAGTGGAAGGAGCTGAGTCTGAGAGAGGAGTGGGTGGAGGAGGAAGTGTCTTAGGCAGTGACCTCACCCTTCTCTATTTCAGGCATGTGTTCTAGCCTGGAGATGGTTTCCTAAGTAGCAACAGAAAAATAAAAGAGAAGTCAACCCAAACTATTTAAACATAAAGAAAATATACTGAATGGGGGAGCCTGGTGTGACAGCCTCTTGGATTCAAACCATGTAAGAGGGGACAGGCGAAAGGACTGGTATTTTTCGAGGCCTGACTCTGTGCTTACTGTGGCACCAGGAGGTTGGCAGATAAAAAAAAAAAAGAATGTCTTCCCTTATTTCAGGCATAGGATGGTCAAGAGGGGCCTCCCCACATTTTTTTTTTCTAGCTATAGTCATTCCATCTCATAGTCGTGTGCCTTTGTGACCCTGTCAGCCTGGAGAGCCTCCTGTTCTGTGTGGGTAACTACAGTTTACTCAGCAGTGTGGAGATGGAAACTCCTGACTCCGGCGCTCCTCTGACCTCAAGGTCTGCTTTGAGGACCGCTGCTCTGCTACCAGAGAAGCTGGGCTTCCTGCTATCACTCTTGAAGGAAGGAATCCAAGGCATTACTCTTAAGCTACCTGTGAGTGCTTGAGGACAGAAAAGACCCTTCACTGCCCTTTGTAACCAAGCCTAGGACTTGCTGTAGGAGCTACCAATGAATGAAGCCAACATGCTCAAACAGCAGAGTTCCTTAATCCAACTGGATCAGCAGCCCTCGGCCTAACTGCAGATTGGTCCAAATCGTGGCTAACAAAACTCTAAAACAGAGGGAAGAAAGTTGTGGGACGCCATCAACAGGACACCGGCTCCTATAGTATCACAATCACCCACCCAAAAGACAATGGATCCTCACCTAGCCCAAAGCTGCCCTAATTGTTTTGCTTTTGGCAGGTGACCTTGTGTTTCACTCATGCAGAATCTCAGTAGATAACACAGGTAAAAGTGGAGCTGCTTTGGATAAAATGTGAGGGAAGAATGCTTTGAACAAGAATGTTGTTGTCCAGCTCCCACTTCTTGACATGTGTTCTGGACAGCGGGGGTGACCTGTCCATGACCACCATTCCAACTAGAGGTAGAACCAGGCCTAGAACATCTCTTGCACCAACATGAAAGGATCTGTTTCCCTTATTAGAGTATTAATTTCTCGAAGGCATCTCATCAGCCATCCTGTGACCCTAGAGTCCAGGAACGCACACAGGTGCAGGAGCCATTTTATTTTAGCACGTGGTTCATTTTTTTTTATTTTAGCACGTGGTTCATTGAGTAGCTCTTGCCTCTTGATATGAAAGAGGAGGTAGGGTTGCTAATGGTTGACTTCCTCTTCTTCTTTCCAATCCTTGAATTTCGTATGCAATTTCCTAGGTTCCGCTGTTCTCATTGCTAGTAGAAAATTACTATGAAACAGAAAACATTGTTTTGCAAGTGACAATGTTTAGAGAGAAACAGAAGACATTCACTAAGCAAGGAAAATAACCCATTTTATCAAAGACATACTTTGTACTTTACTATAGGCCTGGAGTTTTCAAACACTATTACTGACACCTTAAATATCCTAGGTTATGATTTCTCAAGCTAGGGAAGACCTCCTCGACCTACACTGACCATATCAAAGAAGTGAAGCAAACTCCGGAAAACCAGCTCTGCTCCCTCATTCGTTAGAGCTGAGGAAGTATAATTGGTCATTATTTAAAGGTTAATTTTTTTTCCTTTCCCTTCATATATGAAATTTCTCATTGGGACATTTCAGGGCTCTTAGAAGAATACCCAGCAGTGGATTCGAAATCATTTGTCATCTTTCAAGATCTGAGAGTGTTTCTTGACCAATTTAGAAAAGAAGGATGTTAGAACAAACAGACGGCCTAGCTGCTAATGACGGGCAACAGTTCAATATTTTATGCCACCTTAAAAAAGTTTCAGTAACTGAAGGTGTTCTCACATTAATTCTTTGCATCAATTATTGACAGAGAATTTAATTTAAAGGCAACTAGTCAGTAACCTAAGGGTAGTGTTTTAAATAATTTATAATTGCTGCATGGGTGTAATCATATTGCTATTGATTACCATCCAGTCACTTCTACAGGTCCAGCAGGTCTTATGCTAATTACTTTTAGTGAGATCACCTTTTTAACTCTGTATTCCCTGGTAACAGGAACTCATTATAAAAAAAACTTAATGAAGTGCAATCGTTTAGAGTCCTTCCAGAAAGGAGGGAAGGGAGGAGGGTGAACTTACGAGAAAGCCAGGAGTTGAAAGCATTAGGCTGAGATTTACAGATCAACAATCCTAAACCTGAAATTTTACATATTGTTATTCAAATATCAGATGGGACTGAGACGACAGGGGTGAAAAACAGGGTATATGAAAGAAGGGGGGGGGCAGAAAAAAGAGAACTAAAGGAAGATTTAAACAATTTCAGTTTTGAGAAAAATTATCTAAATTTCACTTTATTCATCCACCTGGGATAATGTTTTATTCACTATGAAACAGACTAGCCATCATATTGAGGGATTTAGGAAAGGCAACCTGTGATTTACTAAAAGTTTGTCAGAATAAGGCCCACTGTATGCTCCCTTTTATATCCTCAAACAGTGTGAACCAAAGACAGGTTTGTTACCCTGATGAAAGGGGATTGATTCAGTTATTAAGTGGTGCAGAATGTACCTAAAGTCTTTATAATAACAGCTATGAATGCATTTTACTAAATATTGACAACACATGCTCGAAACCCATGATTTCCTGTATACTGTTACCTTGAACAAGGCTAAGGCTGGCATTTAGATAAAAAACAGAAAGTGAATGAGAAAGTCATCAGTAAATAATGGTGTAGGTGGCCCGTAGACAAGGCATGCTCAGATGCTGGACTAGGGAAAGACTGGCTGTGGAAAATACTGGCTGAGCGAGCAGACCACATCTAGACACTATCACTCTTCTCTCTCTTAATTTGTTCCCCTGGCAAAAAGAGAGCAACTACAAAGGTTGCCAAGGTGGCAGGAAGTGAAGACATCAGCACCATTTCAGGGAAGCCAGGAGGCTTGCCCAGTTCAGACAGCAACTTGTGGACAAGCCCTCCTGACTGTGGTTGGGGGAACAGTCTCAGAAGGCCCAGAAGGGGTGGGGGGGATGAACATCAAGAACATGAGGATTAAGAATGATGGAGAGACAAGAGGTCAAATAAGAATATGCAAATGGGGCTTTTATTTATTGATTTTTTTTGTATTTTTAGAACTTCCATTTTTAAGCAATTGCATTTCAAGAATAGATCTGCCTCATTTACAAAATGTATCTGTCAGTGTGTATATGTGCTTCAAAACTGTTAAGACATTGATGTTAAGAAAAAATATGTGTATGTGTACGTGTGTATATTTGTGTGTATGTGTATTTCCCTAGGAGCAATTATGTAATAAATGCAACGTTTTTATGCCACTTGGTTTCAAACTTCAGAAAATTCCTAACATTTAGGAGAGAGAGAGAGAGAGGAAAAAAAAAAAAAAGAGAGAGAGATTCATTTTCTGAAAGAAGAGACATAAGATGGTATACATCTAATTTAATACAAATAATTTGGGTGACTTATAAACAGTGGAAGTTTATATGAATAGAAAATACGTCATATACTATGGACTTTCTCCAGATACTGCAAACAGAACCCTTGTTCTGAAGGTGAGGACAACGGTATCTTTAAAGCTCGGGTGGCAGCTGTTGTGATAGAGATGGAACAAAACAAAGCAGGGAACTATATCGCACAAGTTAAAAGGGGGGAAAAATACCTGCAGAAATTGTCACCTGCCCACACTGAGAGTTTGCTCACAAATATTCTCACTTAAACCTAGTGAAAAGGAAACAACAAATTTCTAGCTTCTTCCATTTCCCCTGGGCACGCTTAGTACTTTCAAGCTTGGCCCGGCTTTCTCCTAGTGGAGACCAGTGGACACAGGCCAATTCTTATGGTGGTTGTATAGCACTAAAATACATTACATTTGAAGCTGCAACAGTCTAGCATCAACTGCCAAGGGCAAGAATTATTACTCTGAGACACACCAAGTCGGCTTGCGTTTCATTGCAGACCCTTAGATGGTGGACCCAGTTTGCAGGGTTTAGGCTGCTGATCCATAGTATAAATCGGGGAGGGGGGGGCGGTGGGACGGACAAAGATCTTCTTAAAAAGCCAGATAGAAAGCATTTGACTATGGGCCATTGCAGTGTGAAAATAATTAGATATGAACAATATATAAATGAATGAGTGGGGCTGTATTTTAATAAAATTTTACTTAAGGAAACAGAAAATGACTGTCATTTGCCACTCCCTGGTGCAAATCCGTAACATCTTATTATTAAGCCATATTCCTGAACGGTGGGACGCAGAGTCGGCTCCAAAGCGCAGGCAGTGAAACTGACCTCCGAGTTGAATTCAAAGAGAGACATCTTCTTATAAAGGGAAGAAGTCAGCCGGGATGAGATAAATGGTCAGTTTCTAGGGGGAGCTGGAGGTGGTGCAGAGGACTGACCAGGGAAGGTTTCTAAGGGTATCAGGGGGAGATTATGGGGTTTGGGGGAAAAGGAGAAGCTTGAAATCGCCACTGTGAGGAATGGAAGAGAAACTAGATCGAGTAAACAGAAAGACTCCTGGGCAGTCTTGAAACATAGTTGAGACCATGAATTAAAAAGAAAAAAAAAATCAATATCCCCTTACAACTGTACCAACAGTGACAAAGGGCATAGAGCTTAACACTGGGCTATTTTAGGGGAAGGTATTTCGTTGTCTAGTCTGTGTCTAGAGATGAGCAAAGCGATTCTACATCCAGCCACAAGAGCATCTCAAAAGACTCCTAGTGGCAACATAAAAATAAGTTCTGGCTCGGTCAGCAGCGACATGTTTAAGTCCATCATTAGAATGATAGCTGTCTCCATCCTCAAAACTAAGGATCCTCAAAACAAAAGCCGCCTTTGAGTTCTGTAAGACAGGGAAGCTGGGATCCTGAGAAAGGCTTTCTGCCTAGAGCTGTCAGTTACCACCAGCTAATAGCACCTAGTGGAACTTAGGATGTGAGAAACTAGACAACTACAAAAAGAATAGGAGTAACGCCTGGAACAACGGGGACCCAAGGGCCAAGGCGGCTGCCTCTGGGCAGGTACCTGGGATTTCAGTTCTGAGAAGGAAACAGCAAATCAAGGAAAGCTTTCTCCTCACTGTAATCACGCTAGCCCGAAGTGGGTTCTCAAGTCACTTTCAGAAGCGAGAAGCAAAGCACAAAGCCCCCAGTTGCCTAACACCTCGGGTAGGGTTAAATATTTTATGCAAGAATCAGCATCTTTAAGGAGCTCACCTTTTAAAAGGAGCCAGCTTTTTGTTGTAAATGGCACTGACACTACAACAAGAAAGTTGATTTCACAAAGATGATTCATTAAGAAATAAAATATTCATGGCTGACAGCTTGAAGGATCGCCATACAGTTATATTCTAATGCACCTGTCCTCTCTGTCAAGTCCAATGTGGGATGTCATGTCGCCAAAGTTTTATTTAGAAATTGTTTGTCAGAGTGAGCTTTCTAATGTGAATGAAAAATTCATCCCCTCATTAGGAAGATTTTACATGAAATGTCTAGGATTTTCAATGAACACCAGGACATGAACCAATTACTGTTAAACACTTAAAGAGACAGAGTCCTAAGCTCACTCAGCAAAACTCTTAATTGCACAAATGTGGAGAAAATTCAACACCCCGAAAGGCAAATGGGAATTTTGATTTGGAAATTTTCTTTCGGTTTGTCACATCTGGAAAACCATTATCTTTAAAAGACCTGGGGGAATTCAAATGCACTATTTTATGGAATCCACATATATCTTATCTGACCCTTTTGTGCTTACACATTGGGTGATGGATTTTGGGATTTTCAGCCACTTGTTCAACTCCCGAAGAAAATGATTAAAGTGTTTTGGAAGGCTGTTGAGGTGTCTGTAGTCATTTCTTATATGTGTGTGTGTGTGTGTCTTATATACTTTGTTGCCTTCATTGCCTTCCCACCTTACTTTTATAATTTGTGTAAATACCAAACAGGTGCCTTGGAAGCGAATGCACTGAATAATTCCAAAATGTTGGGAGTTGGGAGACAGGGGAAAGAAAAGCTACAACAGATTAAAATAGAGTTGGGCTGCATAGACAGTCAGGAGAAATCCACAGGGGAATTGCTTGTATAATGAAATAGCATTTTACAGTCACGACAATGGATTAAGTTGACATTGAGACTCTTTTTTGACATACGGTCTAGTTCAGTTTACCTTATGGGAGAAAACAGTTCCCAAACCTAGCCCTAGACTAGGTACACACACACACACACACACACACCACACACACACACCCCACACCACACACACACACACCACACACACACACCACACACACCCCACACACACACCACACACACACCCCACACACACACACACCCCACACCACACACACACACACATCACACACCCCACACAAACACCACACACCACCACAACCACACACACACAACACACCCCACATACCACACAGACACACACCACATACAGATACCCCAAACACACCACACACACACCACACACACAAACACCACACACCACACACACACAGACACACACAACCACACACAAATACCACACACCACACACAACACACACCATCAAAACACCCCACACAACAAAACACACACCACATACACAACACCACACACCACACACACCACACACACACCATACACACACACCACACACACACACCACAAAACAACCACACCCCTCACACACACCACACCACATACACACATGAATCACACACACCACACCCACAAAAACACACACCACACACAACACACACACCACAACCACACCACACACACCACACACACACCACACACACACCACACACCCACACACCACACACACACACACCACACAAACCATACATACACACCACACACACACCACACACACCACACACACACCACACACACACACCACACACACCCATACCACACACACCACACACACACATATAGCCAGACTGTCGCTTCATCACTTCCAATTTCAGAAAAGGTTTGAGATTGACAATATGAAAACTGAAATTTCTCCTCCTTAACCCAACAGACTTTATAAACTTTAATAATTTTATATTCACTTTCATATGATAGATGCTTTGGTGAACTAGTTTAAGGAAAAAGTAGCCTCGCCCCTGTACCTGTGCATTATAATCCCATAGGACTCTAACAAAGCTTTCGAAGAAGGAAGGACTCTGAATAAGCTTTCTACCATACAGCTGTTGTAGCTGGAACCAGAATTTCAATCTTTCCTTGTGCTTTAATTGGAGCTGCCTCTGCAGTTTCTTTTAGACGTATTCTTTCTCTATATGTTTTTCTTTTCATTTACATTTATTTCTCCCTTTGTATATATTATATATATATATATGTTTTTCTTTGTAATATTTTATATGATTTCTGGAAAGCAATTGGACAATACATATCAATGTGTACCAAGGGTATTAAAACAGTTTAGATGTGAGATGAAATTCTAGACATCTATCTTAAAACTTCTCTGAAGATCAGATAAGGAATTTTGTACAGAGATATTCAATGATGTGTTATTTAAAATTGGAAGCAAATGTCCAAAAGAGGAGGAAATGTTCTTTTGTGAAGCCACCATTCAAAATTACATTTAGCATTTATTTCTCATATAATATTGAGTAAATAAAGTAGAATACAGAACGCACAAAATGTACTCAGAGATTTATGAGGCTAAAAGTAAACACATTTTCTTTTTAAAGAAAAAGTACCAAATGTTTACAACGGGTATAGGTATACTTTAAAAAAAAAAAAAAAAAAAGTACAGTCAGGCGCAGTGGCTCATGCCTGTAATCCCAGCACTTTGGGAGGCCAAGGCGGGCGCATCACTTGAGGTCAGGAGTTCAAGACCAGCCTGGCCAACATGGTGACACTCCGTCCCTACTAAAAATACAAAAATTAGCCTGGTGTGGTGGCGGGCACCTGTAATCCCAGCTACTCAGGATGCTGAGGAGGGAGAATTGCTTGAACTTGGGAGGCGGAGCTTGCAGCGAGCTAAGATGCTGCTACTACACTCCAGCCTGGGCAACAGAGCAAAACTCTGTCTCAAAAAAAAAAAAAAATTCCATCCCCGTCCCTGTACGTGGATGTGATTAAAACTCAACTCTAAATGGAGTAAAATTCTACACACTGCATATTCATACAGCAGGTAAGGAAGCTATTCTTTAATACATAGACTTAAGTAAGAAGGGGGAAGAATCCGATCCTTCTATTAGGTAAATCAAACTATCAATTAAAAAAAAAGTTTCCCCCTTCATCTTCTGCCATTCGTGAGATATTAATGTATTGAGTTATCCCTATGGAAATTGCAAAAACTATTTACGTAAATTCTCCAGTCTACCAAATTGCAACTTGCTCAAATAAATCAGACACAGAGGCTCTAGTTTCTCTGAATTTTGGTTAGCAGAACTCTATGTTGGAAATCACATCCAATACATTTTTCACAATCTGCCCATAATTAGTTTCACTGGGAAAACAGTGAAGAACTATTTTGCTGCTTTTAAATTCATAATTTTGGTTCAAGAGCCCAGAATAAGATGTTTAGACAAAGTGAAAACTATTTTCTAACAAATCAATATTAATTTTTCTGACTGTTATGGTCTCAGGAGCCAAAAAGTGTTCTTGTACTGAGCTGACAGGAAAGATTTTATCCTGACCAAATGTTATTCAAATATTTATAAGACTAGATAATTTAGTAAAGAAAATACAGATGGAAGAAGGCAAGAGTATTTTTCTTTTTAGCGTTCCTTCTCCATTTACAAATGAAAAGACCTATTAAAAAAAAAAAGTAGAGCGTGATTGGTAATCCCCCACAACCATGAGGGAGCTCTGAGAAGGGGTGGCCATTTAGCCCACTCCACAAACTAACAGAGATGTTGAGTTATTTCAGAAGTTGCCAATGACACTCTCACCATTGAACCTGGGGCGCCATGTTGGTTAAGAACAAAACACTGCACAGTGGAAGAAACAACTTCCCAGTGACACAGCTGAGGGCTAGATGTCTTGGTGGAGCCTCAGAGGGTGTGAGTTAAGAATGGGTAACACAGATGGAGGGGAAGAGCAGAAGAATAAATGGAATGCATTGATTGTGCTTTATATTAATCATTTCCTTTAATTCTCGCAACAACTGTGAGATACGATTTTGTATGTGTCCATGAACTTTTTGTTGGAGTAAAATATACATGCAAAAAAATGCACAAAACATGCATGTGTCACTAAATGAATTTTCATAAACTGAACACACCCAGTAGGTGGATCAAGCAAAAGAACATTAGCAACATGGGGGAGGCCACTTCATGCTCCCATCCATTCTCTACCGTGACTTCTAATAGGAATAGTTTACCTTTTAGTGAACTCATTGTAACTATAATCACATAGGATACACTCCTCTGTATCTTCCTCCTTTCTCTCAACATCATCTTTGTAAGATAAATCCACACTGTTGGATTTAGTTGTAAGTCATTCATTCTCATTGGTGAGTAGTCTCCTCTTGTGTGGATTTATTATAACTTATTTAACCATTCCACCCTGGATAGATATCTGGGTGGTTTACCAGATGTCTTGAGTAATCGTGAATAATGATTCATTGTGTTATCATGAATAATGCTGCTAAACACATTCTTGTACTTGTCTTTTGGCAAATGTATGAGCACATTTTGACCAGTCATATTCTTAAAAGTGGTCTTTTTTTGTTTTGTTTTGTTTTTTTGAGACAGGGTCTCACTCTGTCACCCAAGCTGGAGTGCAGGGACCCAATCACAGCTCACCATAGCCTTGACCTCCCTGGGATGAGGTGATCCTCCTGCTTCAGCCTCCCAAGTAACTAGGACTACAGGCATACGCCACCATGTGTGGCTAATATTTCTGTGGAGATGAGGTTTCACCATGTTGCCCAGGCTGATCTTGAACTCCCGGGCTCAAACAATCTGCCTGCCTCAGCCTCCCAAAGTGCCAGGATTACAGGCATGAGCCACGGGGCCAGAAGTGAAATTTCTAGGGGATCAGATATGATTATATTTGATCTTATGTAGATCAAGTCTTCCAAAACGGTTATACCAACTGATGGTACTACCATAAAGAGGTTTTCTTTCCCTTTAAATTATCTTTTTATTTTAGAATATTAGTATTACAGGAACCTTACAAAGATAGTACAAAGAGTTCCTCCACGCTCTTTATTGTCTTTCCCCTCATGTCAACATCTCATATGACCATGGTACACTTATTGCAATTTTTTTTTTTTTTTTGAAACAGAGTCTTGCTCTCTCGCCCAGACTGGAGTACAGTAGCATGATCTCAACTCACTGCAACCTCAGCCTCCTGGATTCAAGTGATTCTCTTGCTTCAGCCTCCCAAGTAGCTGGGTTTACAGGCGGGCACCACCACACTCAGGTAATTTTTGTATTTTTAATAGAGATGGGGTTTTGCCATGTTCGCCAGGCTGGTCTCGAACTCCTAACCTCAAGTGATCAGCCCACCTTAGCCTCCCGAAATGCTGGGATTTGGGGCGTGAGTCACCATGTCCAGCTCGTGGAACACTTATTAAAACAGCATGTTAGGCCGGGCGCGGTGGCTCACGCTTGTAATCCCAGCACTTTGGGAGGCCGAGGCAGGCGGATCACGAGGTCAGGAGATCGAGACCACGGTGAAACCCCGTCTCTACTAAAAATACAAAAAAATTAGCCGGGCGTGGTGGCGGGCGCCTGTAGTCCCAGCTACTCGAAGAGGCTGAGGCAGGAGAATGGCGTCAACCCAGTAGGAGGAGCTTGCAGTGAGCCAAGATCGCGCCACCGCACTCCAGCCTGGGTGACAGAGCGAAACTCCGTCTCAAAAAAAACAAAAAACAAACAAAAAAAAACAGTATGTTACTATTAAGTAAATGACAGACTGAATTAGGATTTCACCAGTTTCCCACTATAGTCCTTTTTCTGCCTCAGGGTCGAATCCAGGATGTCACTGGATTGCATTTAGTGTTTCATCTCTATGTTACAGATGAGAGAGAGGGTCCAGATGGGTTCAGGAGCTTGCTGAAGTTCACAAAGCTTAAAGGGGAGGCTACTTTAATTTCCACAACAACCACAATCACAACTTTTATCACTGTTTTCTGAGTTATTTTGTGTCCAGGCATGTGTGGTGGTATCCACCAGGTGATCAGCTCTTCTTGAATATCTACACTTTTCTGGACCCTGGGCACACTCAAATGAAAGGCGAACCACTAAGGTGCTTCCTGTCCTCAAGCCTTCAATTTAGTTGCAGTTCCTTGTGTCGGGAGCAGTCAGAGAAACATGTTAGTCACAGTTCTGCGGCTTCTCCCTCAGCCTATGACATTGCTGGTGCCGGTTCTTGGAAGACAGGCTATGCACTGTTCCAGTTTGTGTCACTCGACCAAGCAGACACTGAGGAAGTCTTTGCTAAATGCATAAATGCCCAATTTTTTTTTAATGGTGGCATTGTAAAAACTTTATATTTAAGATGTATGACTGGGTGTGGTGGCTCATGCCTATAATCCCAGCACTTTGACAGGCTGAGGTGGGTGGATCACTTGAGGACAGGAGTGCAAGGCCAGCCTGGCCAACAAGGTGAAACCCCTGTCTCTACTAAAAATACAAAAGTTAGCTGGGCACGGTAGCACATACCTGTAATCCCAGCTACTCGGGAGGCTGAGGAGAGAGGATCACTTGAACCTGGGAGGAGGAGGTTGCGGTGAGCTGAGATCGCACCACTGCACCCCAGCCTGGGTGACAGAGTGACAGTCCATCCCAATTAAAAAAAAAAAAAAAAAGATGTATGGTGTGTTAACAGAACCTTCTCCAACTGTATTGGAGCTTACAATGATTTACTGGGAGGCACAGGTAATGAAATAGAGGATGGAAGACAATCCTGGCTCTGTCGGATTGCTGTGCTATTTTGGGCAAGTTGCTTAACTTCTCTGAACCTGTTTTCCAGGAACTATGAAATGAGGATACAAATACTGTCCTGGCTTCCTACGTATAATTGTCAAAGGCTTTGAAAACTGTAACATACTATACACATTTTAGGAAGTATTGGCTTTATGACACTTATTCTTAATAATTAAAAGTAAGTCACAAAACGGAGAAAACTATTTATTGTCAGTTCTTTGTTTCTGTTTTTGTTTTGCAGATGGAGTCTTGCTCTGTTGCCCAGGCTGGAGTGCAGTGGTGCAATCTCCGCTCACTGCAACCTTCGTCTCCCGGGCTCAAGCAATTATCCTGCCTCAGCCGCCAGAGTGGCTGGGATTACAGGCATGTGCCACCATACCACCTAATTTTTGTATTTTTAGTAGTGGAGACGAGGTTTCACCATGTTGGCCAGGGTTATCTCAAACTCCTGACCTCAAGCGATCCACCCTCAGCCTACCAAAGTGCTGGGATTACAGGCATGAGCCACCGTGCATGGCCTGTCAGTTCTCCTAATTCCAGAAGAAAATGCCTATATCCATAAAATCACTATAGAAACCAACTGAACAGAAGAACCATTTTGGCGTAGACAAGCCAGAAAGAAAATCATTGATCATTCTATTACTTCTTGAGTGATTAATGGTGAGCCAACCTATCATGTACAAATATTGTCTATCTGTATTTAACACAATGGAGCTAAGAAGAATGTAATACAAAGCAACACAAATACCTTACATCAAGTCACAATTACTCTTGATCTTAAAGCTAGGCAGCAATTGCCTTGAGGTTATAGACTATTCCAGCAAGGAGCCTGGCAAATAATTGGCCCTCTGAAATTGTTTGTTGAATATTTAATTTTCTAGTCTAAATGCATTGGAAACTTTTATCCTCTGGTTTTCCTTGAAAATATATTTTGGTGAAAACCTGTATATTAGTTTCCTAGAAGATCTGGTCTGCAGGAAAAATTTAACTAAACTAGACTGTAACATTTTTCAGATTTTGCCTTGGCAGCAACGGCTATGTAGACAAAAGTTTACCAGGGCCAGGCACAGTGGCTCATGCCTGTAACCCTAGCACTTTGGGAGGCTGAGGCAGGTGAATCGCTTGAGCCCAGGAGTTTTATGACCAGCCTGGGCAACATGGGAAAATCCCGTCTGTACCAAAAAATACCACAACAACAAAAATTAGCCAGGCATGGTGGTGTGCCCCTGTGGTCCCAGCTACTTTGGGAGGCTGAGGTAGGAGGATCACTTGAGCCCAGCAGGCAAAGGTTGCAGTGAGCTGTGATCCTGCCACCACACTCCAGCCTGGCAACAGGGCAAGACTTTGTCTCAAAAGAAGAAAAAAAAAAAAAATTACCAGAAGCTTTAGGGCACCGAAAGAGAAACTCATAATGAAAAAAAGTGTTTGGAAAACAGGAGTCAGGGTCCTATACCTAAGTCTGGCCTGATGTGATATCATATACAAGAAGGCAGAGCATTTCTCTGAATCGTGAACTGAGCCCAACTTAGAAACATACTCCCATTTTGGGAAAACACAGTGTCTTTCCATTTGATACAGTAAGTTCTTTGAAACCATCTTCTCCTAAAGGTAGTGTTGTCAAAAAATAGCCGCTCACACTTATGTGAACTCTCAGATGGACCATTGGCAAGAGTACATCAGCAAGTTCGGCAAGTGAATTCCCTCGCCAATAATAAATAAGGAGCAAAGGGACCGAAGATGGGCATTTTGGCTGGATTCCAAACGCGAAAACCTGCCTATCTACCTTCAAAATGATGCAAGATTGCAGTTTGTTTAATGTTCATCTTATGTGCTTAATTACCGATAGTGCTTGACTAATTATTTCTTGTTTCGCAGACTATTTAAACAGAGAAGGAAAGCAGCTATATACTTTTGTATACCGAATGAGGATTTGTAGCTCATTTTTGTAATCGCATAATTCCCAGAGGGCTTCATTACAAAGACGAAAGAAAACAGGATGCTAAAAGCAGGTGACAGTCTAATTTCCACAGGTACGGGTGAAAGCATTACAGTGAAGTAATGGAAAATAAAATAAAAAATAGCCTTTAGATGTTTCCATCCATGTAAGTTGTTTTCATGTTAATAAGAGAGAAAACTGCAAATACAGCAAAGATATCTTCGTTTGGTACTGGCGTCTTTTCTGATGTCTGATTTGATCCAACATCTCTGAAATAAACCACAAAACAGACGCCAGTTTTCTTATTCACAAATGTAAGTGTTTGGCAAGTTGCATACGGTATCATCAACTCGGATCATATCTCTGTTTTCACTCTTTTACTTTATCTACTTTTGACTATAAATTCTTGGTCATCTAAAGCCATTACACCAGATTTCAAAATGTTTACAAAAATGTGAGGCTTCAACTAAAGAACAATACCAGAGACCCTAGAGATTCCAGACTATTAGGAATTACTTCTTCTTCTTTTCTTTTTTTTTTTTTTTGAGACAGAGTTTCGCTCTTGTTGCCCAGGCTGGAGTACAATGTCGCAATCTCAGCTCACGGCAACCTCCGCCTCCCAAGTTCAAGCGATTCTCCTGCCTCAGCCTCCCGAGTAGCTGGGATTACAGTCATGTGCCACCATGCCTGGCTAATGCTGTATTTTTAGTAAAGACAGGGTTTCTCCATGTTGGTCAGGCTGGTCTCGAACTCCAGACCTTAGGTGATTCACCTGCCCCGGCCTCCCAAAGTGCTGGGATTATAGGCGTGAGCCACCATGGTCAGTCAGGATTACTTCTAAGCACAAACAATGTTGCCTCTTGGATGGATGTCAGATTTGGTGGTCATGAGGCCAAGGGCCAAATTTTTTTTTTTTTTGAGCGTCCAGGGTGGTATTAGATGTTTGGCGAAGTGAGAGCAGATCCTGAAAAAGTATGACCTGTGGATTTTGCCCTTATGGCATGAAGAAACTAATTGGGAATTTGAAATAAGACATTTGAAACAACAGCAAACACCATCTTTGACATCATGTTGTCAACATCAGAGGGGCCACCATCGATCAAGGTCTTACGGTGTCTCATACTGAGATGCAATTTTCACTTACTCTTACCTTGTCACAAAAGCCTGCCAGGCATGCCCAACCAGCTCCTTTTCCAGTTGTTGCAAGTAAGGTCTATGACCTTGAAAGATGAGCTCCTTGCCCTCAACTTCAATTTTCTTCTCTGCATTTTTCTGCCTTAACAAGTACTTAGGATTATAGAAGTTAATTTGTTTCCAGTAAATTCCTCCTTCCCTCCCTTCCTCCTTTCCTCCCTTCCTTCCAGATCCAGGGTGGAGTGTAGTGACACAATGATAGCTCACTGCAACCTCAAATTCCTGGGCTCAAGCGATCCTCCCACCTCAGCCTCCCAAATAGCTAAGACTACAGGCATGTACCACTATGCCATGCTTTTTTTTTTTTTCAATGTTTTGTAGATATAGTATTTTGCTATCTTGTCCAGGCTGGTCTCAAACTCCTGGACTCAAGGAATTATAGGGATTCTCCTGCCTCAGCCTCTTGAGTTTCTGGGATTATAGGCATACGCCTGGCCTCGTAAATTTCAAGCAAGCAATTTCACTAACATTGTTGGGATAGAAGCCAGACTACTACGTGTTGCAGGGAAGGGGTCTATAAAGGAAATTAAGCAATAAAATGGGTAACATTTACAGAATCCTCATATGTACCAAGCAATGTGCTACGTTCTTCATACATATTATCTCATGATGTACTCATAGCAACCCTGTAAAATAGGTGTAAATCATAATATAATAACAGTTAACATTTATTAAGTGTTAATGTGCTTCAGAGATTAAACCAAGCCTTTTATATGTGTTATTTCATTTGATGCTCCCCCAAACCCTATAAAATAGTTTTGATTATCAATCATCCTCATTTAGCTGAAGAATAAACTGAGGCTTAGAGAGGTCAATTTGTTCCAAAGTTACAATAATTACTTTACTCAATGACAGGGGCAGGAATTGAACCCAGGGGCCTGCCTGCCAAGTCCATACTTCTCAATGTCATGCTAGGCCATCATTCAGCATGGTATTTTTATTTGTTGTAACTCAGACAGGCTCAGTCATCTGCCCAAGGTCATGAGGCTAAGGAGTCGTGGCTCAGGATTCCCATCCACGGTCTGTCCTCCTGAATAGCATGCAGCACCACCCCGGAAGCAGGCATAGCTGCTCAAGAGGCAGGGCAGTGGTATTCCGAACCCCAGTGGATACTTACTGAGCCAGTACCAGTTATGCTAAAAACTACAGGGAATGCTTTGTCTTAGGGGATCTTCCTCTCTGGTGACGCAAAGAGAAGGGACCTGCTAGAGCCTATAAAAACAAAATCATCTGACCTGTAAAAGGCACAAGAGGGGATTTGCAATTGAACAGACCTGATTTCCAATCCCCTCTCATCCAGGAGTATCTGTGGATGCTTAAGTCATTTAGCTTTTTCGGCTGTTGGGCTTAGCTATAAAATGTATATAAAACTATCTATGTTGCTGTGTGGTAGAGTGAGTTGGACATTATACATTCAAGGATACTTCTAGATTCATTCACCTAATAAATATTAATTGTCTACCATGTGCTAAGCCTTCTTCTAGGCCCCGAAGTACAATAGTGAGCAAAAGAGACAAAAACCTCAGTACTTACAAACTTACATTCTTCTAGAAAGTGGGAAAATAAACACAAAACTCATGTATGTCTATGTTTCTATCTATGTCCACATCTATGTCTCTATCTATGGATATAATAAGTGCCACAAGTAATACAAAGCAGGAAAAGGAAGAAAGGGTGCAAGGGTCAGAGAGGCAGGCTGCCATTTTATAGTGAGTGGTGAGAAACAGCTTCACTGATAAAGTGTCGGCTGAGCAAAGCCCTCTGGAGAAGAACAGCTCATGGTGCTACATGGGAAGAATACTCCAGGCAGAAGGAACAGCAAAGGCAAAGTGTCTGAGACAGGAACACACTTGGCATGTCTGAGGAATGGCTGAAGAAGAACAAGAGAAGAGGACAGTAGGTGGAGACAGGTCAGAGGGAGGAGGCAGAAGGGCATATAGAGGGCTTGGTGTCCTACTGTGAAGATTTTGCCTTTTAATCAGCCTGAAATGGGATACAAAGTCTTAGATGGACGACACAGGACTAACTTTTCTGGTTTCCTTCCTCATCTGACTAAATTAAGAGATGAAGGAATTGTCAAAATACAAAACCTTCTTCCTTACTGAACCCAATGACCCAGGAGGGCTTGTAAAGAAAAGAATTTGTTTCTGGAAGAGGTATTTAAATGTCCTAGGGATCTTCGAACCAGCAGAAATAGGAACCAGTTAAGTTAACAGGCAAAGTAATAAGACTATACAGAGGAAACACATTTTCATACTTTATGCCTTAATTTTAAGTAGAGTTACACGATTTCCTGTAGGAATTCAGAGTGTTATCTTATTTTATGCCCCAAACTAGAAAGAGCGTTCCACTGGGTTTGCCAAGCTGTTAAGATGAAAATATCTGTTTGAGCACAGCATAATAGATGAGGTGTTTAAGGCATTTTCCTTTAGATTTTTGGTTAATCTTCTTTTAGTTAATTTTCTGAGATAAAATCCAGTTATAAATAACCTGAGGGTACCCTAACTGGGCTGTTCTGAGAATGGAAAATCTTTAATAGCCAGAACTTCTGCCTTTTAGAGATCTCTAGAGAAAGCAGTACTTTGAAAATTACCCGAAGCAAAATAAGTCGAAAGCATTAACAAATTAAAGAGAGTGGGAGAGAGAAGAAAGGAGAGAATGAGAAACTTCTCTGACATTCACAAGACAGCAGATCTTACCCTTGAAACTCCTTTAAAAAAAAAAAAAAAGAAGAGTCAAGCTTTCACAATCTATTTGTTGATTACAACAGAGAACTGGTGAGTTTCTGTCATAACAGATTCTTGGAAAATTCATCCTTTTTTACAAAAGGAAAGGAGAGAAAAATCCAGACAAAACACCCAAAGTGCAGAAGAAGGGGCATGGCCATAAGCAGCCATCACTTAGACTGAAGTACAATGGGTACCATCTTAAAATAAGAAGTTTTAGAACTGCTTTTGAAGACAGCTGATGGAAGAATTAAAAAAAAAGAAAGGAAAAAAATCTTAAGCGTTTTCCGTTGTTAAAACGTAAAGCAAAATTTATAAAAGGATTATAAGGTAGTGTAGGTAAGGAAGTCATGTAAACTAGTTGAAATATCCAGACTTCCTCAGCACAAAAAGAGCAGGTTGACTGCCATCCATCTGCAGTGTATATAGTACCACGGAGCCTGTTTATAAAAATAAGAGAGGGTGGGAGACCTAAAGCGGGTATAACTCAAAACAAATCTGTAGGACTAGATAAGGGAGGGTGATTATTCCCAAATACTCATAGGCTAAATAGTATCAGGAGAAAGAATTAGAACAAGTTTCTACTAAGCCATAAAAGGGTGGGAAAAACATTCTTTTAAAAAA
The DNA here is from genome assembly GCF_009828535.3 of Hylobates moloch. NCBI lineage: Eukaryota > Metazoa > Chordata > Mammalia > Primates > Hylobatidae > Hylobates > Hylobates moloch. The sequence goes on from NW_026652281.1 coordinate 11,309,214, forward strand.
CGAATGAGATGCCCTAGAAACCTGTAAGTCAATAACCCTGTCACCAACTGTAGGATTACCCAGGACATGCAGAGCCGACACTGACAGGCCAGTTGAAAGAGTAGACAGAGTTGTAATCGAGTAGGCAATTGCCACTGTGGCTTAGAAAAACCAAGTCTTGTTTATGGGTTTGCCTCCATCTTTCTAAGCTTCTATAAAAGGTGGCTGGTGAAATGTACCGGGATTCTGACGATACTCACCTTGAGATAACGGATATGAAGAGTCGGGAAGAGAGGCAAAGTGAATTCCATATAGCCAAGAAGACAGAGAAGGAAAAACAGATTAAATAGCAATCAAAACACTCTCCACTTAATGAAGAACCTGTCAAACTGATTTGCTATTTTTTTTTTGTCATTCTAGCCAGGCAGATGAGACACTCGAGAATTAGAGAAATATTAATTTGGACTAGACAGTGGAAATGTCTTATATACTGGGAGAATCATAAAGGTAGAGAAGGCTTACAAAGCAAGATGGCTGCCACTGAGATTGGCATACTGGGGTTTTTAACAGAAATCTATTACTTGATTTACTAGGAGTGGTAGAACCCTAAAGAAGCAGTGAACATCCAACACTGAAATTTGACCTGGCTGTTCCTCAGAAAGGTTTCAGGGGCTTAATCTCATGCAACCTTGCAACATTCCTGAATTCAAACCCATTAAGTAGAGAGTCAGCCCGAGACCCTCTTCAGAATCCACCGAGTCTGCTGGGCAGGAAGAGCTAGCTTGTTGAGCCATCTTGTTGCAAATGAAATAGTAACTTTTTCAGAAGCATAGGATATTGAAAGATTCCTTTAAGAGGCCAAGTCCTCAAAGGCATGTATGCAACGTGAAGTCATGGGGGCAGGCCTTCCTGGCTCAAATGCATGTTTTCACAGGACTGTGTCTCTACGTTTGAAGGGGAGCTCTTGGGCCTATTTGAGGGATCATTTACCACCTCCTGTAGGAAAGTCCAGTGGAAATCATTCTACTAGTGAGTCTCAGCCAAATATACTCCTATGTAGAAGGCCTGTGTAGGCGGTTATGCATGGAACAGTTGGGTAGATGTTCTGGCATCCCGTGATGGCCTTACTAAGTCATGACAGTCAGCCAAAAAAAAAAAAAGAAAAGAAAAAAATCTTCTGCTCACAGACTCAGTTCAAGTTGTTTCAATTTTTGTCCACTACCCATTGCCAATACGTCTTTAAGTCACTTGCCATCAGAATCTGTAGTGGAGACCATCCAGACATCTTTTGCCATGAATAACATCAAGCTCTTCCTGTATACCAGGCGCTGCAGTGAGCCCTGGCCAGGCACTACATCAGGCTCAGACAAGTTCATAATTTTTTGAAATCGACCCCGCTGGAGGTAGCAGAACCAGGACTGCATTCCAAGGGAGCGGGACTTGACAGCTTTAGCAACTGCGTCTGCTTTCCCTCCGCTCCTAGCCTCTCATTCACCCAAGATCATGTCTGTTCAGGATGCAGCTCTCTATTCAAGTCCCCATCCCAGGGCCTCCTTTCCTGGCAGCTCAAATGGAAGTTTTTTTTTTAAGACAGAGTCTCGCTCTGTTGCCCATGCTGTAGTGCAGTGGCGTCATCTCGGCTCACTGCAACCTTCACCTCCTGGTTCAAGCGATTCTCTTGCCTCAGCCTCCCAAGTAGCTGGGATTACAGATGTGTGCCACCATGCCCGGCTTTTTTTTTTTTTTTTTTTTTTTTTGGTAATTTTAGTAGAGACGAGGTTGGTCAGGCTGGTCTCGAACTCCCGAGGCCCGCCTCGGCCTCCCAAAGTGCTGGATTACAGGCGTGAGCCACCGCGCTCAGCTAGAAGCTTTCTTTAATTTGATTACTGTGGGTAGTTACACATTTTTTATGGCCACTAGAATGAAGTCTTCAGAGAGACTATGATCTTACCTGTGACTGCTCCTAGCTATACTCCCAGGGACCAAACACGTGGCCTGGCAAAAAATATAGCCTTCCAAGATCTCATTTTATTTTATAATTTTATTCACTTTTTGAGGCAGGGTTTCACTCTGTTGCCCAGGCTGGAGTACAGTGGTACAATAACAGCTCTCTGCACCCTTGAAGTTCCAGCCTCAAGCAATCATCCTCTTCAGTCTCCCAAGTAGCTGGGACGACAGGCATGCACCATCATGCCCAGTGGAGTTTAAAAAAATATTTTATAGAGATGAGGTGTCACTATGCTGCCCAGGCTAGCCTCCAACTCCTAGCCCCACGTAATCCTCCCACCTTAGCCTCCCAAAGTGCAGGGATTACAAGGTATGAGCCACTGTGCCTGGCCCTCCAAGTATTTAAAATGAATGGCTATCTCCCAAAGACTAAGCTGTAAATGGCTGAACAACTTACATTCTTACGACATCTGCTAGATGGTAAATATTTGTGCTCCTATTTAAAAGAAAAAAAAAATCAGCATAAGGAGAGAGTCAACTTGAAGGGTGACGACCAGAACTCTGATAATAGGAGCTAGTCCCTTATTAATTCCAATTAGGAGGTATAGGCTTGCAATTAGTGACATTCAAACCTCTATCTAAAGCATATTTTTTTTTTTTATTATACTTTAGGGTTTTAGGGTACATGTGCACAATGTGCAGGTTTGTTACATATGTATCCATGTGCCATGATGATTTCCTGCACCCATTAACTCGTCATTTAGCATTAGGTGTATCTCCTAATGCTGTCCCTCCCCCCTCCCCGCACCCCACAACAGTCCCCGGAGTGTGATGTTCCCCTTCCTGTGTCCATGAGTTCTCATTGTTCAATTCCCACCTATGAGTGAGAACATGCGGTGTTTGGTTTTTTGTCCTTGCGATAGTTTACTGAGAATGATGTTTTCCAGTTTCATCCATGTCCCTACAAAGGACACGAACTCATCATTTTTTATGGCTGCATAGTATTCCATGGTGTATATGTGCCACATTTTCTTAATCCAGTCTATCGTTGTTGGACATTTGGGTTGGTTCCAACTCTTTGCTATTGTGAAAAGTGCTGCAATAAACATACGTGTGCATGTGTCTTTATAGCAGCATGATTTATAGTCCTTTGGGTATATACCCAGTAATGGGATGGCTGGGTCAAATGGTATTTCTAGTTCGAGATCCCTGAGGAATCGCCACACTGACTTCCACAATGGTTGAACTAGTTTACAGTCCCACCAACAGTGTAAAAGTGTTCCTATTTCTCCACATCCTCTCCAGCACCTGTTGTTTCCTGATTTTTTAATGATGGCCATTCTAACTGGTGTGAGATGGTATCTCACTGTGGTTTTGATTTGCATTTTTCTGATGGCCAGTGATGATGAGCGTTTCTTCATGTGTTTTTTGGCTGCATAAATGTCTTCTTTTGAGAAGTGTCTGTTCATGTCCTCTGCCCACTATTTGATGGGGTTGTTTGTTTTTTTCTTGTAAATTTGTTTGAGTTCATTGTAGATTCTAGATATTAGCCCTTTGTCAGATGAGTAGGTTGCAAAAATTTTCTCCCATTCTGTAGGTTGCCTGTTCACTCTGATGATAGTTTCTTTTGCTGTGCAGAAGCTCTTTAGTTTAATGAGATCCCATTTGTCGATTTTGGCTTTTGTTGCCATTGCTTTTGGTGTTTTAGACATGAAGTCCTTGCCCACGCCTATGTCCTGAATGGTATTGCCTAGGTTTTCTTGTAGGATTTTAATGGTTTTAGGTCTAACATATAAGTCTTTAATCCATCTTGAATTAATTTTTGTATAAGGTGTAAGGAAGGGATCCAGTTGCAGCTTTCTACATATGGCTAGCCAGTTTTCCCAGCACCATTTATTAAATAGGGAATCCTTCCCCCATTTCTTGTTTTTGTCAGGTTTGTCAAAGATCAGATAGTTGTAGATATGCAGCATTATTTCTGAGGGCTCTGTTCTGTTCCATTGATCTATGTCTCTGTTGTGGTACCAGTACCATGCTGTTTTGGTTACTGTAGCCTTGTAGTATAGTTTAAAGTCAGGTAGCGTGATGCCTCCAGCTTTGTTCTTTTGGCTTAGGATTGACTTGGCGATGCGGGCTCTTTTTTGGTTCCATATGAACTTTAAAGTAGTTTTTTCCAATTCTGTGAAGAAAGTCATTGGTAGCTTGATGGGGATGGCATTGAATCTATAAATGACCTTGGGCAGTATGGCCATTTTCACGATATTGATTCTTCCAACCCATGAGCATGGAATGTTCTTCCATTTGTTTGTATCCTCTTTTATTTCATTGAGCAGTGGTTTGTAGTTCTCCTTGAAGAGGTCCTTCACATCCCTTGTAAGTTGGATTCCTAGGTATTTTATTCTCTTTGAAGCAATTGTGAATGGGAGTTCACTCATGATTTGGCTCTCTGTTTCTCTGTGATTGGTGTACAAGAATGCTTCTGATTTTTGTACATTAATTTTGTATCCTGAGACTTTGCTGAAGTTGCTAATCAGCTTAAGGAGATTTTGGGCTGAGACAATGGGGTTTTCTAGATATACAATCATGTCATCTGCAAACAGGGACAATTTGACTTCCTCTTTTCCTAATTGAATACCCTTTATTTCCTTCTCCTGCCTGATTGCTCTGGCCAGAACTTCCAGCACTATGTTGAAAAGGAGCAGTGAGAGAGGGCATCCCTGTCTTGTGCCAGTTTTCAGAGGGAATGCTTCCAGTTTTTGCCCATTCAGTATGATATTGGCTGTGGGTTTGTCATAGATAGCTCTTATTATTTTGAGATACGTCCCATCAATACCTAATTTATTGAGAGTTTTTAGCATGAAGGGTTGTTGAATTTTGTCAAAGGCCTTTTCTGCATCTATTGAGATAATCATGCGGTTTTTGTCTTTGGTTCTGTTTATATGCTGGATTACATTTATTGATTTGCGTATGTTGAACCAGCCTTGCATCCCAGGGATGAAGCCCACTTGATCATGGTGGATAAGCTTTCTGATGTGCTGTAAAGCAGATTTTTAAACTTCATCAAAGCATAATTACATGCAGAAAAGCACATACATAACAAGTGCACATCTCAAATTTTTCACAAACTGAATATGCACATGGAACCAAGACCCACATGGAGGAAGACAAAAGGACCAGCCATTTAAAGAAGGCCTCTGGGCCGGGTGTGGTGGCTTACACCTGTAATCTCAGCACTTCAGGAGGCCAAAGCAGGAGGATTGCTTGAGGCCAGGAGCTCCAGACCAGCCTAGGCAACAAGGCAAGACTTCATCTTTACACAAACACAAAAATTAGCCAGGCATGGTGAAATATACCCGTGGTCCCAGCTACAAAGGAGGTCGACTTGGGATGATTGCTTGAGTCCTGGAGGCCAAGCCTGCACTGAGCTGAGATCACACCACTACACTCCAGCCTGAGGAAGAGAGTGAGACCCTGTCTCAAAAAAATTTAAAAAAAAATAAAAGGGGCCTCTGCATGTGAGGTAAGTGTTGATGCTTCAATAACCACCAAGACGGCAGCTTTGGAAGGCAAAGAAAGAGAAACGCGGAGAGTGGCTGGGGACAGCACCTGTCTATGGTTTTGAGCACTGGCTGCAAGCAAATGTGAGATAAGCAAAAGGATGAGAAAGGCAATGAGCATTTACTGAATTCCTACCATGTGCCCTAAGGTATTTTAGTTTATTATTTTTTAAAAAAAGAAATTGAGGCTTAGAGTGATTAATGCACTTTTTCAAGGCCACAGATGCCAGGTCTGTGTGACACCACAGTCCCTTTATCCCCCACTGTAACTCACTGTCTCATCTCTCAGCCTGGCATTTCCTTCCTTTAACTCCCTTCTTTAAAACAAGATGGCTATTTTCTAATAATGACGTTAGTAACAGCTTTAATTATCACAATGTTGAGTCCTCAGTCTGCAACAGGCATTTTTCCTACATTATTTCATTATGCCCACCTTTCTTATGAGAAAACTGAGACTTGGGGAAACTAAGAAAACTTTTCTGAGCTCTCATAGAGATCTCGGTAACAGCAGAGCTGGGATTTGACTCCAGGCAGCCTGATTCTATGGGTTGCACTGTTAGACACTGTCTCTAAAAGTGCATGCAATTATAACCAGAATTCCTTTATAATTCCGTTCCTCTAATTCCTCATTAGAAGTGGAAATAGAACGTCTGACATACTTCAAACACTGGTTAGAAGGGTTGACAGATATTTTGTGCCCTAGACTACAGATTTCTCTCCAGTTGGCCCTTGTCGAGTGGCCTCTGAGAGGGTCTGCAAAGCCACAGCCAGGCTCTCTCTAGGGCATGGCTGTAAGAAAACAGGTTGAGGGACCAGAAAGGAGGGGGCCGGGGTAGGGCCTAGGGGCTCACACCTGTAATCCCAGCACTTTGGGAGGCCGAGGTGGGTGGATCACTTGAGGCCAGGAGTTGGAGACCAGCCTGGCCAACGTGGTGAAACCCCTTCTCTACTAAAAAAGATACGAAAAATTAGCTGGGTATGGTGGTGCCTGCCTGTAGTCCCAGCTGCTTGGAAGGCTGAGGCAGGAGAATTGCTTGAACCCAGAAGGCTGAGGTTGCAGTGAGCTGAGATGGTGCCACTGCACTACAGCCTGAGCAACCTCCTAATAGCCATTTCTCTAGAGCCTGTCACCTAGTGCATTTCCTAGTAAGCCTCAATTTAGGATTTAGATTGTCACCACAGCTCCAGAGTCATCCAAGAGTGAACTGGCTCCTTGGAGATCTTGTCACCTGTGGCTTACAGGACTCATTTCTGACCACCCAGGGGCAGAAGCATCGGAAACTGTGGTGGACACAAGCTTCATCAAAGCCTTTGCCAACCATTCAGTTGTGCCCCTGATGCTTTGCAAACATCATTACAAGGCTTTAATCCAGGCATCGAGGCTCAAGTTCACCCAGTCCCTCTCCTGCCACTGTGACATGGTTATTCAGCAAGTTCAGCAGTGCATACAGGTTATAAGAATAAGGACAAAGCCATGTGGGGAAAAATCCCCTCTCTTTCTGTCTTAGGACAGCAGCGGGTGTTTTCACCCCTGATTGCCTCATTAAAAAAAACAAAAAAAAAAACTCTTCGGGAATGTTGGGAATTACTACATTCAATGTAGAATGCTATTTGTTCATTCAATTGATATTCAACAAATATTTACTGAATTGCTTCTATGAGCAATAGGGGATAATTTAAAAACTTGTTTTACCTTGAGAAATTAATTTCCCCAGAAGAATTAATCATAAGCAGAGTCTATGGGACCCTGGCTATTGGGACACTTAAGACTCCAGAGGTTGTATTAAACCAGAATCAGGCAGACGGTTTTAGATTTAAAAGAATTGATTAGATTAGGCCGGGCATGGTGGCTCACGCCTATAATCCTAGCACTTTGGGAAGCTGAGGTTGGCAGATTGCCTGAGCTCAGGAGTTTGAGACCACCCTGGGCAACATGGTGAAACCAGGTCTCTAGTAAAATACAAAAATTTAGCTGGACATGGTGGCATGCACCTGTAATCCCAGCTACTTGGGAGGATGAGGCAGGAGAATTGCTTGAACCCAGGAGGCGGAAGTTGTCGTGAGCCAAGATCGCACCACCGCACTCCAGCCTGGGCGACAGAGTGAGACTCTGTCTCCAAAAAAGAAAAAAAAAAAAAAAGAACTGATTACATTGGTAGGGGTGAGCAGAGAGACAAGAGGAGAAGAGGAGGAAGAATTACATATTTAAAAGATCAGTGAGGGTTGTTTTTTTTTTTTAATCTGATGCAGAAAAAATGAGCTCTGAATCTTGAATCAAGACATTGTATCGATTCTGGTTATCCCCACGATGGCAGGTCATTCAAGCTTGGACCTTAGTCTTCCCATCTACAAAATGGGAAGGTCAGGGGAGACGTCCTTTAATGGACCTTGTGATTCTAAAGTTTGAAAAACTTACGATGCTTAGAATGAAAATATGTAATGTGTGTCTATACATTTATTTAGTCAAAGAAATTGGGTGATTGTCATCAAGCAAAATAGAAACCACAGTCCTGGATGTGTATCAAGAGAATCTTGAGGAAGCAGATGAACTGCCATCCAGGGTCTTAGGGTTAGGAGACGGAAAGGAATTTCCCCCTTCCTGTTTGAGGATTGAGTCATGCCCTGTCAGAGCACTTAGGCCTGGCCTTACACATGGACAGGTGACAGACCAATACTTTGATCAATGATTTGTAGTTGACGTAAGAAGTCCCCTTGAGGACTGGAAGACAGATCAGTGGAGAGACTTTGATCTGTGCCACTCAGCTTCCAAAACCTTTAAGCTCACATAAACATAGACTCCCAAGGCAGGGAGGTAAATGATAAATCCCATGTTCCCCAAATGTGCTGGCCCCTCAGTTATTTGGAAAAAAAGAGCCCATGAGTAAAAGGGAGATAAACATACACACACACAGTTACTCCAAAGCAAATGCTGAGTCTTTTCTCTGCTGGCATTTCGCTCTGCTAAGAGGCTATCTGGGGGCAAGACTTACTGTTGTTTAGAAACTAGAAATCTACAACTCAGCAGCGCTTGCTCATCTAAATCAGAGTGGGCCATGCACTGTAAGTAGGCCACCACTCCCCACGTCCACAAAAATACCGCAGAATCAGTAATCTATCATGACACCCTTTCCCAACAAGCCCATGTGCAGCGTCAAAATCCTTTTCAACACAGCACTTCAATCAGTTGTTTCAACTGACCAGACTTGGGTCATGAAATGAATCCTATTTTGTATCCTTCATCTAAATTGTTACCGGATGAGCTAGGAGGGAGGGCTGTGTGCACTTCTTGTGTATAAACTTGTGTTGGTGACTGTAGTCCAGGCAATTGCCAAATAAGAATACAATCCATAAAAACCATTTTGAGTAGGAAAGACAGGTTGCAGTCTGGATGCTTGGAAAAGTAGGCACTTTCCGACTGAAGATGATCACAACGAACTCTCGGGCTTTCCTGGATCCCCTTCTAACCCCTGAGTGTTTCATTCCTAGCAGGGTGACAGCATAGAGATCTGCTTCAGGGAGGCTTGGACCCCACCCACCACAGAGTCCACAGAATACGAATAACGCGGCTGATGGTCGACTAAAATGTATATACAATTTTAATTACATATACTAGTTTTTAAAATTACATTCTAAACTAAGGTAATCAAAACTAATGTAAATAAACATACAGTAGTTATCTCTGAATGATAGGATTATGGGTCATTTTTATTTTCTTCCTTTAAAACTTTGGCTTTTCTGACTTTTTACAGATCATATGTGTGTGTGGGTGTGTGTGGGCGTGTGTGGACGCTTGCATCCAGGTGTGTTTTAACGGAAAAAGGGGGGAAAAGGTGCACATTTCTCAGAGATGCAAAGACATATTAAAAATCCATGAGAGAATGAGATAGCATAAAGACTAGAAGAGCTACAGGTCTTTCCTCTGCTGCCAGACAGATTCTTAATGGTCATTATTTGAGGGTTAGGGGCATGTGAACCTTAGACATACATACTGAGCCAGAGCCAATGAATGGCTCATCAGCAATGGTTCCAACTTTCCCTTCCTCTCTTCAATCTCAGAGTGACTCTTGCTAAACTGTTGGACAGATAGTAACAGCATTTGTCTAATTATACAGAATGGGTGAAAACCTTTCTATGTTCCTATAACTATTCGCTCAGTCACCTCATTTAATGGTCCTGGAATTCATTTTTTATGACTTCATTCATGGGAAATTCTCATACCATATGATTTAACCATTGTAAATACACAGTTTGAGGATTGTTAGTAAATTTATCCAGTTGTGCAGCCAGCACCACAGTCTTGTCCTAGAACATTTTCTTCACCCCCCAAAATTGCCCCACCCTTTCCAGGTAATCCCCTCCACTCACTCCCAGCCTCAGGCAACCATTATTCTGCTTGCTGTCTATAGACTTTCATCTTTTCTAGAAATTTCATATAAATGTTATCATATACTATGTGGGCTTTTATGACTGGCTTCTTTCACTAAGCATAATGTTTTTGAAGTTCATCTTTATTATTAAATGTATCCGGAGTTAGTTCCTTTTCACTGCTGAGTAGTATTCCATTGTGTGGATAGACTACATTTGTTTGTCCATTCCTCAGCTGATGGACATTTGGGTATTTCCAGTGTTTGGCTATCATGGATGCTGCTGCTATGAACATTCATGAACAAGCCTTTGTATGAGCATTTGTTTTCTTTCCAATAGGATCTTAGGAATGGAATTGCTGAGTCATGTATGTGTGTGTTTAACTTTTTAAGGCACTGGACAACTGTTTCCAAAGTCATTGCACCATTTTACATTCCCACCAGCAGTGAATGAGAGTTCTAGTTCTTCCACATTTTCGCAACTCTTGGGATAATGAATCTTTCTGCTTAGAGCTAAGCTAGTAGGCATGTCATGGTCTGGGGCTAGAATTCATTTTACAGTGGCAGCGATGAGGTCAGAAAAGGTCTCAGATTGGCAGTATAAAGATTAGTTCCACAATTTACAGCTCACAGCTCACCAGTTGTAGGACTTTAAGAAACTCACTTAATTAGCCAGGCGTGATGGCAGGCACCTGAAATACCAGCTACTTGGGAGGCTGAGGTGGGAGAATCTCTTGAACCTGGGATGTGGTGGTTGCAGTGAGCCGAGATTGCACCACGGCACCCCAGCCTGGGTGACAGAGCAGGCTCTGTCTTTAAAACACACACACACACACACACACACACACACACACACACACACACAAACTCATTTAACTTCTCTAAGTCTCAGTTTCCCCATCTATCAATTGGAAACTATAATAGCTCTAGATTATGAAGAGTCACCGGTTGAGGTAACATGTGTAAAAGATTGTGCCTAAGTTCCCATTTATTTCTAGAACAAAAAGTATATCGATAAATATGTACATAAAATAGCAAGGGATATGAAAATAGATTGGGTTGTTCTTTTTTTTCTGTTAACCAAGCCAAAATGTCCACTCAGTTTTCCTTTGCACCTAAAGTTCTTGCTCTACCCCACTCACCAGTGTGCCAGGAAGATGAGTTACAGTTTTCTTGGTCTCATCCTCTCCACTTTTCTTGTCATTGACCCACCCCTTCTCATCATTAACCACTTTTAGTGAGGTAAGAACATAACAGAATGCACCCTTCTCCAATTGCGAACATTTCCTCAAGCCTTCTCCTTCCACAGAGTTAAGAAGGACTAGACCCAGCCTGCAATAGGAGCCTTTATGACAAATCACATATTGGAAACCCTTTGGCTATCATATTTATGCAGCTGGTGGCAAGGGTTCATACGTGAATTTTTAGACCAAAGAAAGAGTTTGTTCCTCAACCCTGATGCTGCAGGCTTGGCTTCTGAGTGTGGTCACCTACTGACCCTATTTAAAGAAAAACTGGAAAGGCCAGTAATTTGGATATGGTCCTAGCTCAAGATACATTACAAACTGTCCCCACTTCCCTGGATAGCCCGTGGCTGGAAACAGTGCATTCCTGGTTTATTGCCAATGTCCTGGATTTGCGTGCTCTGCCACTTACTTAAAACAATCAGGCTACGTTGCAAGACAGGGCAACACAAACACCGCCAGGAGCCAAACAGACTCACAGGGGATGCACCAGTGCCTTGGTGGCCCTGAACACTTAAGTGATTTTGTTCCCCTTCCAATTTCATGTGGTACATTAACTTTTATTGATAGCTCATAGCTTCAGCAACTGGTCTTGGTTTTACTAACCTGAAGGACAGAGGAACAAGAGGCACCCACACAGCTGATGTGAAAGAAAAAAAAAAAATAGCATGGGATGTCTTGATCAGTCTCAATGATTTTTTCCCTTGCTACCGCTTTTCTTTAATGAGGGAGTCACAATTATTGCAAGTTAATCATGTCTCAGGCCCCCAGAGGGAGAGAAAGCGAAATGACCACTTGAAATCTGACTATGGCTCCCTCCAAGAGAATCCTGGTGGCACAGCGAGACATTCGTGAAACTTCAGGCTCTGATTTACATCACTGCGATGGAGACTGGCAGGATTCTTGGGTGTTTTCATAATACAACTATTAAACAAAAGTTAGCCCAGGAGCTAGATGGGAAATCTATGTAATGGAAGAGACAGAGATCAGTTTTTTCATTGCTCTAAAAAACTTAACATTTCCAACTAGAATCTGCACCTTGGAGCAATGTGGTGAGTCTACGCTGTGAATGGTGTAACTGCTTCCATTTCTGTGTAGTATGTGATCACCTTTGGTTTTTAAAAACCATTATTATTAAAACCAAAACAATCACAGATATGATCTGTTGAGTACCTATCACAGAGGCCAGACACAATTCTTGTTTTTTATTTTTTGAGATAGAGCTTCACTCATCGCCCAGGCTGGAGGGCAGAGGTATGATCTGGCTCACTGCAACCTCTGCCTCCCGAGTTCAAGTGATTCTCCTGCCTCAGTCTCCTGACTAGCTGGGATTACAGGCGCTTGCCACCAAACCCAGCTAATTTTTTTGTATTTTTAGTAGACATGGGGTTTTACCATGTTGGCCAGGCTGGTCTCGAATTCCTGACCTCACGTGATCCACCCACCTCAGCCTCCCAAAGTGCTGGGATTACAGGCGTGAGCCACATTGTGCCTGGCCGGCCAGACACAATGCCTTGCACTTTACCTACCTTGCCTCAATTCATGTTCACAGCAATCTAAGGAATTATAAATTTGTATTGCTATTTTGTGGCAAAGGAAAATGAGGTTCACGGAGCATTTGAAATTGTCAAAAGCCTCAGCAAGGAAAAGAAAGAGCCATGATGTGAATCAAAGTCCACTGGAGTGTAAAGATTTATCTATGGTGTTGACCTCTATTTGCCCTTCACCTGACGTACTTCTTTTAAGGAAATCAGTCATTTAATAAGAGTCTTGGAAGCTGTCTTACATCATTTATGAGATTGGCAAGGAATAACAGAGAAAGTGAAGAAGGGAAAAAAACAGAGGAAGAGACTAAGTCAAGGAAAAAAAACTGATCGCATCCTAAATCATTCTCTTAAACATATCCATCTGCACAAACATACAACCTTTAGCACTTTAAAATGTAGGGAGATCGTTTTACATATTAACATATGTACTATCTTAATAAGGGTGTTTAACATATTAAAGCATTAACTTTAAAAAATGGAATTTGAAGGCTAGGCGCGGTGGCTCACGCCTGTAATCCCAGCACTTTGGGAGGCCAAGATGGGTGGATCACTTGAGGTCAGGAGTTCAAGACCAGCCTGGCCAACATGGTAAAACCCCAACTCTACTAAAAATACAAAAATTAGCCGGGTGTGGTAGTGCACGCCTGTGGTCCCAGCTACTTGCCGGGAGGAAGCAGGAGAATCGCTTGAACCTGCGAGGTAGATGTTGTAGTGAGCCAAGATCACACCACTGCACTCCAGCCTGGGCCACAGAGTGAGACTGTCTCAAAAAAAAAAAAAAAAAAAAAAGGAGTTGGAGAAAAATAGCCACACGGCTCTGTTTTTAATTACCAAAGATCCATTGTTCATCTGTGATATGTCAGACCCTGTGCTAACAGGGAATCTCAGAGCTGGGCCCATTGGGACCTCAGTAGACACAGCCAGAATCACATTGTGGAGGTTATGTGCAGCTTTGTTTCAAAAAGCCAAATCCAGGGCTGGGTGCAGTGGCTCATGCCTATAATGCCAGCATTTTGGGAGGCCAAGGCAGGCGGATCTCCTGAGTCCAGGACTTTAAGATCAGCCTTGGCAACATGGAGAAACCCTGCCTCTACAAAAAAAACAAAATTTAGCTGGGTGTGGTGGCATGCGCCTGTGGTACCATCTACTCGGGAGGCTGAGGTGGGAGGATGGCTTGAGCCCCAGGAGATCGAGGCTGCAGTGAACCATGATTGCACCACTGCGCTCCAGCCTGGGTGACAGAGCAAGATTCTTTCTAAAAAAAAAAAAAAAAAAAAAAATCTGTAAAGTAAAAAAGGCTCCATTTTGTATATCCAACATCAAAAATTTATAAAATAATTCCTGATGAATAAGCCATAGATTTACCGTATGACCCCGTAATTCCACTCCCAGGTAGTTAGGTAGGTAGGTCGTTTAGCTTGATATAAACACATATCCCTAAGAACTGCAAATAGGTGTTCCAACAAAAACTTACACAGAAATGTTCAGAGCAGATTTATTTGCAATAGTCAAAGGGTGAAAACAACACAAATGCCCATCAGTAGATGAAAGGAGAAAAATATTTGGTATATTCATACAATGCACGTCCACACAAAGAGTGATGGACATGCTACAACTGTGGCTGAACCTCAAACACACGATGCTAAGTGGAGGAGGCCAATCACAAAACGCCATATATTGTACAATAACATTTATAGGATGTGGACATAGTTTCTTAAGGGCCATCATTCCAACCCACTATGCCTGTGATAATTTGTTTATGAAGCAATAGAAAACTAGTACAGTGACCACCCATTAATTTATTCATTTGTTTGTATTGCCGGTTCAACAGACACCTACTGAGTACCTGCTGTGTGCAAGGCACTGTGCTGGGCTGCAGAGACACTGAGTAAATAAGAGACTTGGCGCCTGCCTGAATACAGCTTATGGCTGGGAGATTCATTCTTAGGCCCTTCTCACAAAGGTAGCCACAATGCCGAAAGATCACGAGGACTAGTGATGGTTTTGAGCTGTGGCACTAAATCAGCAGCGACCAGTGGGCCATTGGTGACTCTCTGATGAAAGACAAGTACACTCTTCCCAGGCACAAATGGAATATAATGCTGCATATTATTTCAGAAGATTCTAAGACACTCAGAGGCCACTCATCAAGGTCCATAGTTAAGAACACTTGGCCTAGAGATTTTTGAGATGAATCTTTGATAAAGAAATATACTAAGTAGAGAATGCACTGGGAGTGTCTGCTTATTGTTTCCAAATTAAAACTTACTTGGCTGGCTGGGCATGGTGGCTCATGCCTGTAATCCCAGCACTTTGGGAGGCCAAGGCGGGTGGATCACCTGAGGTCAGGAGTTTGAAACCAGCCTGGCCAAAATGATGAAACCCCATCTCTACTAAAAATACAAAAATTAGCCAGGCGTGGCAGTGGCGCCTGTAATCCCACCTACTTGGAAGGCTGAGGCAGGACAATCGCTTGAACCTGGGAGGCGGAGGCTGTGGTGAGGCAAGATTGCACCATTGCACTCCAGCCTGGCAACAGAGCAAGACTCCATCTCAAAAAAAAAAAACCTTGACATAACCACCTTGACGTCTAATTGTGTGTCCACTTGACTGGGCCACAGGATACCCAGATATTATGGTAAACATTATCTCTAGTGCGTCCATGAAGGTGTTTCTGGATGACATGAACATTTTGATTAGTAGAATGAGTAAAGCAGATTGCCCTTCCCGGTGTGGGTGGCTTCATCCAATCTGCTGAAGGCCTGAATAAAATAAAAGGCTGAGTAAGAAACAATTGGCTTTCTATGCCCAACTTCAAGCTGAAACATCAGCTTCTTCTGCCCTTGGACTCAGATTTGGATATGGAATGGAACTGATGCCTTTTTATCTCCTGCTTCTCAGGTGTTCAGACTCAGACATGAACTGTACCATTGGTTGTCCTGGGTTTGGAAGTCTCAGTCTCCGTAATTTCATCAGTCAATTCCTTATTAAAAAATCTTTATATATATCTTTATACATATACATATACAGAAAAATGTGTGTGTATACACATATGTTTATAGATCTATATTGAATACTATATACATTATACACTGTATGAGTATATAGTGTATAGTATATATTCTATAGTGTGTATATGTATACTCTATATGTTATAGTGTTTATATATACTATATAGTACATATAGTATATACAGATATACACACACAGGTGTGTATAGATATAGATATACACACACAGGTGTGTATAGATATAGATATACACACACATAGGTGTGTATAGATATAGATATACACACATAGGTGTGTATAGATATGCATATCTCTATATATAACAGATACACGTGTGTATCTATATCTATACATACACACACACACACACATAGTATTAGTTCAATTTCTCCAGAGACTCCTACTACAACCATCGTTATCACCAACAACCAAATCTTTCTCAAATGTTTACCACCAGAAAGCAATTTTACCCTTGCACTGGATATTACAACCTTGACTAGAAAACATTAGAGCCTGGAAACATGGCGTATTTAATTTTTTTTATGCTTTACCTATTTCAATGATTTCTGGACTTTTTAAGACAGAAAGTATTCAACCAACTTTTGAAAAATCAAAAGAAGGAAATGAGTTAAAGGTTTTTACCTGGAATTCAAACAAACAAATGAAAAGTGACATTTATAATATTTAGAGAATGGTTGGAAAAATAGGCCTTCACTTGATAATGATATTAAATAATTTGTGATGTTTTTGGGCGTGATGATGATACTGTAGTTACCATTTTATAAAAAGACCTGACTTACAGTGACTCAAAATGTCGATGAATAAAAATATATAATGTCTTGGACTTACTGTGGTAAATTTTCAGGCATGGGGGAAGAGGGTGGGGAGAGATAAAACAACTGTGGCCACATGTGATAATTACTGAATCTGGATGGTGGACTCATGGGATTTAATTATACTATCAACTTCTGTAAATGATTTTACATTTAAAAATAATAAGCTGGAGCCAAAAATAATTTTAAAGCCAGGGTGAATAAGTTAATAGGTGGATGGATGGATGGATGGATGGATGGATGGATGGGATGGATGGACGGATGGATGGATGGATGGGGAGAAGACTGATGGCCCAGCTTGAAGTCAGGCAGAGAGAGTCAATTGTTTCTTACTCAGTCTTTTATTTTATTTAGGCCTTCAACAGAGAAGGAAAAAAGGAAAGAAGCAAAGAGAGGAAGAAAGAAAGAGAGGGAGGGAAGGCAGGCAGGCAGGCAGACAGGACCTCTAAGGCTGTGCACAGTGCCTCACACCTATAATCCCAACACTTTGGGAGGCCAAGGCAAGCAGATTGCTTGAGCCCAGGAGTTTGAGACCAGCCTAGGAAACATGGCAAAATCCCATCTCTACAAAAAAAAAAATACAAAAAATTAGCTGCGTGTTACAGTATGCACTTGTACTCCCAGCTACTCAGACGGCTGAAGTGGGAGGATCGCCTGGGCCTGGCATGTCGAAGTCACTGCACTCTAGCCTGGGCGACAGAGTGAGAACCTATCTCAAAAACAAAATGAAACAAAACAAAACAAACACCTGGGAGAGAAATCCTCCCTATAGCCTGAGCTGATCTGGATCATTTTAACTCCCTAATTTTAGCTAGTTCCCCGACCTTCTCACGAACATCCACACATGTGGCAGTGCAGCAGAGAAATACAGCATATGTTGGCAGTGCTAACAGGAAGAACATTTCTTTTTCACACATTAGCATTACCTGAAATTATATTAAGTATTTATTTTGTGTTTGTTGCCTTACCTTCTCCAAGATAATCTAAGATCCACCAGAAAAGGGATTTTTCTTTTTCACAGTATCTTTCCCTCTTAGAACAATGTCTGGCACATGATAAGAGTTCCATTTTTTTTCCTTCCTTTTTCTTTGAATGGCAGGCAATTTGCATAAATGAATAAATCAAAGTCTAGCCAATTCATTGTGATCTTCATTGACTGCCTACTATATACTAGGTCTATGTGAGGCATCAAGATAGTAAACGGGAGGTGCTCAGAACAGATGTTATATCCAAAGGGGACCCAGTGTGGGAATTCTTCAATTACCTTCACAGAAGTAGGCCACTATTCATTCATCCATCCATTCACTGATTCCCAAATATTTATTAAGCATCTACTATAGTGGAACTGACAAACAGTATAAATAATAGCACAGTATAAGTAAATATTTGGTAAAATTTCTCAACTAATACAATCTACATTTTAGGATATGGGCGATGGAATAAGGATGGGAGCTACTTTATATTCCACAATTCCAGCCAAAAGTTTATGTGTTTGTGCATAATGCTAATATGTGGCTAGAAAATTATTACAATGTGTCTTTTGAGAACTAAAATGTTTACTTGTGAAAATGCTATTTATCTAAGCCAGTATAGTTATTTGCTATAGCTATCTGGATATGTCACCAAATCATAAAGTTCATTATGCTTTCTCATTCAAGCAAGAAAAAAGTATGTCTACTTGGAAACCACCTGTTTATAAGTAAGTGAAAATAGGAGATGCAAATAATGTCTTTAAAAAAAATCGCTGTTAAATCACATTAAATTTCCTCCTCATTTTCTTCCTTAAAACTTAACTATCAATGTCCATCCTTTGAAAATAACCATCAATAACTATCAATGTTCTCTTTGCCAGCTGTTATACCCTCTAACCCAGAAGGCTGTGGGGAAATATGTGAGTATATTACTTGCCCTGCTCTTAAACCAACGGAATCACAGAAGATCATGAGTTTTAGGAACTGACATATAAAGTGCTGAACGTGAAGGTATTTTCCCTAAAACCAAATCTATAATGACAGAAAAAATCTGAAGTTTTACTAACAGCAACACGCCCTCTGGAATGGGTGCTAATGATAAAAATCGAGCTTTAACACATTCCATTTTTAATTAATTTTTAACATTTAAAAAAAGCTTTTCCTTTGCAATAGAAGACTCTGTTCTTCCTGGTAAGATTCCCAAAAGTACTGCAAGGTACCTCTGCTCTTTTCTGGAAGGCAGAGCTCTTCTAATTTATTAGAAATTGCAGGAAGGGAGTAGGGAGAAGGGGAATTCAGCAGGGGGGAAAAACCAATCCATTCCTACCTTCTCCACTTCCCTTTCATGCAGCTGAGCCCAAGCTTTATGCTAGGTAACGAACAGTTGAAATCAGTTCAACTCATTTTAGGCCGCTTTATCCTGCTTCTCTGCAAAGGGCGAGGGTTCTCCTCAGTGTCTCAGACTGCCCTGCGAACATCAAGGGGCCACTTCATCAATTATAGTTGTGCAACTGAAATCGTTTGTCCTTTTTTTCATGTATGTGTATATATATATATATATATATTTTTTTTTTTTAATTTCAAAACTAGTAGATGTTGGCCAGGCATGGTGGCTCATACCTGTAAGCCCAGCACTTTGGGAGGCTGAGGTGGGAGGATAACTTGACCCCAGGAGTTCCAGACCAGCCTGGGCAACAAGCTGAGACCGCATCTACAAAAAACTTCAAAAAATTAGCCAGATGTGGTGACACATGCCAGTGGTCCCAGCAACTCAGGAGGCTTAGATGGGAGGATCACTTAAGCCTAGAAGGTTGAGGCTGCAGTGAGATGTGATTGTGCCCTGCACTAAAGAGTGGATGATGAAGTAAGGCACTATCTCAAAAAAAAAAAAAGGACACGTTGATGGAACACAATTCAAACATGACAGATAAAGAAAAAAGAAAGAAAATTTCCTCCTCAAAGCCTTCTCAGCTCCGAAGCTACACTCCATGCTGGTGATAGAAGTTATCTACCACTATCTATAATTAATGTTTATCACCTCAACCCCAAATCATTTTATGAAAATACACACAAAAACATTCAGGTATGTGTATAGTTTTTTTTTAAAGATGTGATAATACATGTATTATTCTTCAATTTGCTTTTTCTCACTCAAAATTATATCATGGACAGCCATTATACATATACAGATACATACATATATATATACATACACACACATACACACACACACAGACACACACACACACACACACACATATATATGTATATGACTACATATTGGGTACCGTGTATGCTGCTCAGATGGGTACACTGAAATCTGACAAATCACCACTAAATAACTTCTCCATGTAATCAAAAACCACTTTACCCTTAAAACGATTGAAATAAAAAATTATATCATGCACAGCCACTTTATACACACACACACACACACACACACACAATGTCTGTATATAGAGCTATCTCTTTAATTTCTTTCATTTTTCCTTTTTTTGCTATATAGTATTTAAAACTTTGGAAAATCTGTAACTCAAATATCACTTTATTAATATCAGTTTAGAATGTAATAGGTCAAATAACTAAATATGTATGCATGTATGCATACGAAATAATGCTAAAAAATCACTGATTCTTTTAATTGGGTGTCCTGGCACATTCATTCAAATACTTCTGTATGTTCTGGTACAGAACAGAATTGCTTGATCAAAAGGCATGTGTTTAATTTGGGTCAAAAATGCCAACTTGTTCTTCAAAATAACCAAAAACAATTTATGCCCCTATAAACAGCAGATGTTCTTTTTCCCTGTAAAGGAAAACTTTCTGGAAAATCGAGTTATGAGCATGAGTCAAAGTTTTATTATAATGTTACTACTAGGGAAAAGGCCTCTAGTGATCAATTCAAAGATTCAGTCTTGGTGGAGGCATTTTATAAGAAAATGGAATGATAAGATAGTCAATGTTAGGCTAGATACAAAAAGAAAATAACATTTGGTTTAAGGTCACTAGACTCTTGACTGACAGTCAGCTTGGGTAGATGGGTGACTGATTTCTCAGAACAAGTCTTAATCCCATTAAAGTTTATCAGAAAATTGCTTAAGCAATTTATCAGGAATGAGGCTGTGAATTACATCATGGGAAAAAAGGTTCTATTCCAGACCAGATTCAGGACAACTCTTCTTTTTTATACCTTTTTATATTTACATGCTCACCGACATGGAAATTATCCGCCTTCTTAACTTTTGCCAATGTCATGGTGAAAAATGGTATCTCATTGTTCAATTTCCATTTTTATGATTAAAAATAAAGTTGAGAATTTTTTCATGTTTGTCAACTCTTTTCAACGAATTTCCTGTTCATTATCTTTGCCCATTCCTCTATTAGGAGGTTCACATTTTTCTTCTTCCTTAGCCAAAACTCTTTGTGTATTTGAGACAAATTATTTAAGCACAGTCACGCACTGCATAATGACATTCTGATCAACAAGGAACCACATATACAATGGTGATCCCAGAATACTGTAATATCATATTTTAACTGTACCTTTTCTATGTTTACATATGCAAATACTTAGCATTGTATTAAAACTGCCTACAGTATTCAGGACAGAAACATGCTGTACATGTTTGCTGCCTAGGTGCAATACACTCTACCTAGCCTAGGAGTATGGTAGCTTATACCATCTAGCACTGTGTAGGTACACTCTATGACAGTGGCACAATGACAAAATGGCCTAATGAAGCATTTCTCAGAGCACAACCTCCTCTCTAAGCAACGATGACTGTATATGTAAATGTGTATGTTCGCGAATACGTGAATTAAATTTATGTACACATATATTTCCTTTTCATAAGATAGTACATTTTTTCAAAGTACTGAATTATATGCCCCCTCCCATTGTACTGAAAGAGATCTCTTCGATTTCTTTCCTCTTTCTGAGACAGACTCTTGCTCTGTCACCCAGGCTGGAGTACAGTGGCATGATCTGGGCTCACTGCAATCTCTGCCTCCCAGGTTCAAGGGATTCTCCTGCCTCAGACTCCTGAGTAGCTGCTATTACAGGGGTGTACCACCACACCCAGCTAATTTTTGTATTTTTAGTAGAGATGACGTTTTGCGATGTTGGCCAGGCTGGTCTTGAACTCCTGACCTCAAGTGATCCACCCGCCTCAGCCTATCAAAGTGCTGAGATTACAAGCGTGAGCCACCACACCAGGCCAGATCTATTCAACTTCTACTTCGATAAAAGTCACTACAAGCCGGTTACACCCTGCTTTAAAGCTTTCGGTGCCCCTACTTGCCTACAAACAATGTCCAGGCCTGTTGCAAGGCCTTTCCCAATGTAGTCCCTGCCTAAATCTTTATCATCGTCCTCTGTCATTCTGTTCTGGCCCTTTATGCACCAACAAAATTATCTCTAGGGACCAGACTGACTCTTCATCCCTGAACTCCTTTCCTATGCTGATCCCTCTGCCAGGAACATCCTCCCTGGATACTCATATTTGCCTTCCCCTGTCTGGAGGAAACTTTCCCTAATTACTTGCCTTGCCCTGCAAGTAAAGTTAGATAAAGTTAGTCACCTCCTTCTTGGGTACCTTGTGTATGCACCGACTTTTTTCGTACAAAACTCATTTTGATTCATTTGTTCCCAAGTCTGTCTTCCATAAAAGACTGAGTTACATGAGAGTAAGGACTGAGCCCCAATTTTCCCTGGATCCCCTGGGCTTCACACAGAATCTGACGGACCCAAGGAGGAAGCCAGGAAATCAATGACGAACGAACAGGCTATCTTTTCTGATGCACGCAGCATGAGGGAAGCAAACACAGAAGTTAGGAGAGGTGATGTGTCTCTCTCCAACCCAACCAGTAAACAAAAACACCCTTAAACCTTGAAAATGATTAGGTCTATACAGGCTGGAAACTGGGAGAAACAGGTTGTCTTCCGTCTTTGGGTAGCTCTAGAATCTGATGGGCTACAGCTCTGAGAGGGAAGTGTTAATACAAGCATCATCAAAGTGCTTGGGGAAATTTTATTGTCTGCCAGATTTACAAATTGGAATCGATCTTCATTCAGCCAGTTTCGCCAAAGTTTCTGCGAAGTGAACACAGCAGAAGATGGGTGCCTTTCAGATCACCTGTGATTAAACTCACTGCATTTGTCTTCAAACAAAAGTGTTTTTTTTTTTCCTTCCTGCAACATATAATTTTAGTCAGCTAACACTAAATTAGACACCCACTCAGATTTATTATGATAAGAACATTCAGTAAGCTAATTTCAAGATGATGACTCCTCTAAATTCTTGTAATTTATTATTTAGTACTTTGGTTTTTAATCATTAAGTACGTGAAGACTTTGTAGGTCAAACCTGTATTAATGAAGACAGTAATCTATTTTTCAAACTCTTCTCCTCACCCACCTTTCAAATTGTAAACTAACAGAAACAGATTTAAACACACTTGTAAGAACAAAGGTAGTAATTGCGGGGTTAGGGGGTCAACATCCCCACTTTCCTAATCTTTCTAGGTAGACTGTCAATCATAGTCCTGACTTATTTATGATGAATCATACTGATTTTTCTAAAATAAAATAATGGAGGGTAAATTTGAGAAGCCATTACTTCACTAAGAAAATAAAACACATAACCCATTTTAAAATTGTGTTAAAAAAAAAAAAGTTGCTGTTCAAAAATCAGCAAATAGAGCTGGCACAGTGGCTCACGTCTGTAATCCCAGCACTTTGGGAGGCAGAGGAGGGCAGATCACCTGAGGTCGGGAGTTTGACACCAGCCTGGCCAAAGTGGTGAAACCCCATCTTTACTAAAAATACAAAAAGTTGCTGTGCGTGGTGGCATGTGCCTGTAATCCCAACTACTCGGGAGGCTGAGGCAGGAGAATCACTCGAACCGGGCAGGCGGAGGTTGCAGTCAGCTGAGATCGCGCCACTGCACTTCAGCCTGGGTGACAAAGCAAGACGATGTTAAAAAAAAAAAAAAGAAAAGAAAAAAAGAAACAAATCAGCAAATACAGATATCATTAGGGGTTAATCTCAACAGAGCAATTTTTATGTTCCGGGGATGTTACAATTTGAGAGATAAACAGACAGAAGTAAAATATTAACTGGCTACATATTTTAGAAAGCTATTGATGTTATCTAAAGGACAGTCTTCATCTCCTGAACTCACTGCCAAATTAAAATGTGTTTCATGACAATTTCTAACATTTGGTGCTAAAAGACTTAAAGGTTTCATTTTGCTGAACCACGGAATTCTATCTGATAAACTGCATGCAAATAATAAATAAAGTTACCTGCATAGTAATATCTTTTCATTTTCTCTAAAATAAAATGAAGTTTTATTATAATACGAGCTCATTATAAGCAACATGAGTAGTTAGAGCAGAAAGAACAATGTTCACAATTATTATTTTAATTGAGAAAAAACGTCAAGATGCGAAATGAAATAACTACTCAGTAAAGTCACCACTATGTAAAAACGATCGTGTAAATGCTGAGAGAAATATAGAAAGAAATATAGCAAAATGATAGTAGTGGTTATCTTCAGGTGGTGGTACAACAGACAATTTTATTTTTCATTTCCTCTGTTCATTTTTTAATCGAACATTCTGGAAATTCCTTCAGAAATAAAAAGGCATATGTTCGCATCCATGATACGAAAAGTATTTTAAATTACATCAATGTCTGAATCTTCATACAACAGACAGACAGTCAGCATCCATTTTACCTGAAGATCTATTGCTGAGAGGTTTGCTATTAAATTATTACACCAAGGACTGCTTATGGCATCTCTTAGTTCAGTGAAAACCTCCCTGGGACGTAGATACATGCTTACAAGCTGGGCTTCCTAACAGGAAGCCCACTATATTCCCACCAAGCAGGAGAGTGCATACTACATTACTTTAGAAGTATTTATCCGCCCCTCCTCTCCACCCAGGGAAATGCAAAGTACTGCAGGTTTTCAGATAAAATCCTTGATGAGAAGAGCATACAAAGATTCTGCCTCATGGTCAAGAAGATTCATGAAGAATGGAGAGCAGTGAGGGAGTTTTAGCACACTGGGTTATGGAATGTTTGCTGAAAGTGGATTTCTGGGTTTTGATGATCAGTCACTAAATAAATAATGATAACCACAATAATGAAAACAATACCAGCCTGGTCAACATGGCAAAACCCTGTCTCTACTAAAAATACAAAAATCAGTCGGGCGTGGTGGCGTGCGCCTGTAATCCCAGCAGGCTGAGGCAGGAGAATCGCTTGAACCCAGGAGATAGAGGTTGCAGTGAGCCGAGATCATGCCACTACACTCCGGTCTGGATGACAGAGCAAGACTGTCTCAGAAAAAACAAAAAAGAATAAAAAAAAAATTACACCTGCTATTTACTATGCGTTTGCTATGGCTATATACGGCAAAATATTAACATATTGTTATAACATATAGTATAACATATTGTTATGCAACAAACTAAACATCTTACAGATATTAAATTCCCACACTAACCCCATCAGGTATTCTCATTTCGCAGATAAGAAAACTGAGATACCACACCACTATTATCTGTATGACCCTGGGCAAGTCAACACTGGATGGGGGCAAGATATAAATTGCAGTTCATCTGACTGATCTCCAGTATATCATTTAAGGATGAGAAGAAAGAAGCCTGTCACTAAACTACTTTTTGAGAAAGTGCTACATGCAGAGGGAACAATGAATTTATTAGTGTATAAAAGTTTCTGTGCACAAATGTGTACATTTTTAACATCAAGAAAAAGGTGGAAACATTGAGGAACTCCAAGATTTTCTTCCATTTTAACAGTTATTAAGCTATTGGATTATTTATCCCACAGGCAGTGCAAATGGACTCTCTATTAGTATTGGTGGGTAACAAATTACTCCAAAATGAAGGATCTTAAAAATTAATAAATATTTACTCCCTCACATAGATTCTGTGGGTCAAGAATTCAGGAGCAGCTTAGCTAGCTGATTTGGCTTGGGTGTCTCCTAAGTCAAGATGGTCATTTCATCTGTGGTCATCCAAAAGCTTAAAGGGGACTGGAGGAACTGCTTCCAACATGGCTCACTCATGTTGGCTGGCAACCTGGTCTGCCTGTTGGAAGCCTGATTCCTTGCTATTTAGATCTCCCCATGGTGCTGCTTCAGTATCCTCACAACATGGCATCTAGCTTCTACCACAAGGAGTGATCCTAGAGAAGCACAGCAGAAGTCTCAACGTATTTTGTCACCTAGCTTCAGAGGTCATGCGCTATCATTTCCCCCTGTAAGTTACACAGGACAATCCTGTTCAGAGTAGAAAAGAAATATACTGCAATGTAAAATCCAGGAAGTGAGGGTCACTGGAGGCCATCTTGACCCCTGGCTATCACAGAATCTCATCTCCCTTTCTCTAGACAGTCCCATGCTGTTAAGTACTTAAGGATGAACTCTAACATTTCAACAACGAAATGACCTCAAAATGAATGAGATGAGAGAATGAAAAGTTGCCTTGAAGAAATACAAATGTGTCCCAGTTCAAGTCACTCTTGATTGTGGGGACAGCATTATACAAGGATCCCAAAAGTGCTGTGTTTCAAAGAGCTGAGGAATGAATGAACATTACAGGTACAGAAACCAAGAGGCTTTAACAATGATGCTGAAGATGGGCATGAAGGGTTTAAATGAAATTATTTCATAAAGGTAAGGATATATAAAAACTACAGTCTTTTAAAATGAATATATTACTTGTGAAAACACATTAACAAATGAAATCCTACAATAAAACTTTTGAACAGTTCATCTACAGCCCCTGAAGTTTATAAACTGGGCACAAAATTTAGGGGAGGTCCACTTCATTTGAAAATAAAAAATTGCTTTATATTTGGAGTCACCTTGTATTTTGAAATGTATTGACTCAACCAAGATTTGTTGAGCATCTCTATGTGTCTGACACTGTCCTAGCTTGGACAAAGTAGTGAATGAGACAGATAAAGTCCCTCACCTTCTAGTGGGAAAGATGGGCAATAAACAAATACAAATGTGCAATATAGCTTCACTGTGAAAGTATCACACTCATTATCTTCTGAGGCAACCAAACATTTGAGTCATATAGACAACGACCTTTGCTTTAATCATTTGCCAATTAAATAACTTATAATGTCACTTGGCTCAGTACCTGTACTTCTGTATATAAGTAAACTCTTTTTCTGTAGTTCTACCTATAAGAAAATTCTCATCTCCTCTTCCTATTCAGATTAACAAGAGCATTTCAAACTATGTGATAGTTATAGCTCCTGTTGAAAAGTATTGTTTATGACCCTGTGTTTACACATCAGTTTCTGTGAATTTGGTTATTGTGAGTCTGCACCTAACAGAAAGACCTACTCTTAGTGGGCTCACAAAATCTAATTTCTGAATGAGCAAGTTTGAGGGTGAAAGCCATATTGTTAATGAACTCATCAAGGTAAATATCACAGGCAAGCTTTGGAAATTAAGTCACCTGGCCTCACTGTCCACACCTACCCTCTTTCAAATAACTCACACGTAATACATTTAAAAATTTATCTCTAGGTGCTACAAAAGAAACACTACATGCAGAGAGACCCAGAATACTGAGAGAGGTGTTGGCACATTTGCAACTTCTATCCCGATTCCTTATTCATGACTGATCAATAATTGATCACAGAAATCTTCCATGTTGAGCCAATATGGCACCGAGTTCTACTCAATCACCAAAAATAGACACTAAGAACTCATCACTGTGAAAAGACTGGGGCTCAAAGACCAGGGGTATTGATATCTGTTTGTCCCAATAAGATTGGGTTCTTTTTGGAATTGAGCCCTGAGTCCACACACCCCTGGTTCACAGGCAGTGACTGACACAGAGACACACGTAGGTCCTGGATGAGGCTCGTCATTACATAAAACTTTAACAATGGTGAACGAGGATGGTGATGGTAAACATGAAGTAGGAGTGGAACTCCAAGGAATGGTAAACAATTGGGGACAGGGGACTAAACAGCGTTATATACAAAAGTTTCATTGCAACATTATTTTTAGCAGTAAAAAAACTATAAACAGTATAAATTCCCAGTTATTGAAGAGTGTATGAGCTATAAGAACTTTCTATCACTTGATAGCTTTTATCTCACTGATGTTTGACATTAATAATCACTATGTTACAACAGGGGAAGACAGTTGTACTACAATGTTAAGTGAAACACTCTGGATGTAGTATCAATGTATTATAAGTAATATTATGGAGGTGAAAAAACTCATTCATAGGGGAAAATCTGAATGGATTAACCAAATACTGACAGTGGCTGTTGTCTGGAGTGATGACACATTGGCTAGTTATTATTTTCTCTATTTTTTTGTTTTCTCTTTTGTATTTTACAGACACGCGTGCACACACACACACACACACACACACACACACACACAAACTGGTAGTGAAAACTTCCGTAGACTAAAAGCCAAATTCTCACTCTATTAACCGTTTTTTTTTTTTTTTTTTTTTTTTAGGAAGGAATGTTGCTCTTGTTGCCCAGGCTGGAGTGCAATGGCATGGTCTTGACTCACCACAACCTCCATTTCCCAGGTTCAAGCTATTCTCCTGCCTCAGCCTCCTGAGTAACTGGGATTACAAGCATGTGCCATCACACCCGGTTAATTTTGTATTTTTAGTAGAGAATTTCTGCATGTTGGTCAGGCTGGTCGCGAACTCCCGACCTCAGGTGATCCGCCCACCTTGGCCTCCCACAGTGCTGGGATTACAGGCATGAGGCACCACGCCCAGCCTATCCCTCTATTTCTTATGGGTCCTTTGACTCAAGTAGGAACAATACAAACCTCTCCCTTTGCTCACTGCATCAAGATTAGAAATCTAGACTAGGGAGGGAAACAAACAACAAAAGTATTGTGTTTTGTCCTTAAACACAGAAACCAAATCAAAGTTTGCCAAGGAAGGCCTATCTCAAAATGTGGCTGTGTGTGGCTTTTTTATTTTTATTTATTTATTTATTTTATTTTATTTTATTTTATTTATTTATTTTTTTTTGAGACGGAGTCTCGCTCTGTCACCCAGGCTGGAGTGCAGTGGCACTATCTCTGCTCACTGCAAGCTCCGTCTCCTAGGTTCACGCCATTCTCCTGCCTCAGCCTCCCAAGTAGCTGGGACTACAGGCGCCCCCCACCATGCTTCGCTAATTTTTTTTTTTTGTCTTTTTAGTAGAGACAGGGTTTCACCGTGTTAGCCAGGATGGTCTCGATCTCCTGACCTCGTGATCCGCCCGCCTCGGCCTCCCAAAGTGCTGCAATTACACGCGTGAGCCACGGCGCCCGGTCTGTGGTTGTGTTTTTTGACGACTTCGTGACTTCGCAATTCCTAGGAATGAGTGACTCTGTAGAAACATGCCCAAAGGTGAGTGCTCCCAGTGGTAACAGAGACTTACACCGACCGACTCTTGTATATTTGGGCAGAACAGTGGCCAAGCTGGGAGGGGTACACAGTTAATGTTGAATTGCTGTACAGACTGTCCTCCGTGGGACACCAAGTAGACCCTGGGAAGCTGTGGCAAGATTGTCAACTTTTCTGCAGTGACCATGCCCATGGCAGCATGGTGGCCACCCATCCTACTGCTGCTCATGGTAACTATGTCTTTGCGAGTCATTGCAGCAAATGGTTTTCAGCACCTTCACCTCTAAATAGAAATATGATCACAACCAGCAGAAAAAGAAGCGCACTAACTTATCTGCAAGGATAAAAACTGGGCTAAATAGATGTATCGGGTCATTAAGGAAATACAGAATCTCAGAGGAATTAAAAAAAAAAAAAAAAAAAGAGGTCTCTGTGTAACTCCCGTCTATTTTGGGAATCTCATGTATGCGATTGAGAACTGGTGGTTCAACCTCATCATTACCCTGTTGGTAGGAGGAGAGCAGACTGATCTAGGCTTTGCTTTCTGCTTCAGGGTCGGCCCTAGGCAAATCTGTTAATTAGGCTAAATTTGGCCACTTAGATACTCCTGCACTTCCTATTCTGCACCGTGTTTCCTCCCGACACCAGGCCAGGTTCCCCGTACCCTTAGGCAACACCAGATAAAGGACTTTCCATTTCCCAGCATTCACAGTGCTCACTCCACCTCATGCCCAGGCTCTCCTGAGCTCTCTCTTCCTTGGTGTGAGCTGATAAACACTCAGAGCCTTACATTTTAACAGTGGTTCTTTCTCGAGGTGCTGGTCTAGTCCAAAAGCCAAGTTCCAACAGGTAGCAAATACAGTGCATTTAGTTAGACTGTCTGTGAAGGTGTATGGGGGCGAACATGACTTGAAGATTTTCTCAACATTAACAACAACATCAACAATGAAAAGCAGCACTGATTGGGAACCCACGGTGTACAAAGTTACTCTTACTTGTTTTCCATATGTCAACTCTAATTCATTGGCATTTGCTGGATATTAAACCCCTGCAAAACCCAGTGAGTAAAAACAGTGACCATTTTTCTTGTATTTAGTTTCTGAGTCTGTGAATGGGTTGTGCTCTTTCTCTGGTGTGGGTTGTCTCGGCTGATATCTGCTGGGCTCTCTGGTGTGTCTGGGGTCAAGTGGTAGCTTGGCTAGTAACTAGATGACTCTAGAGGGACCTCACTCATATGCCAGGCACTGGCAGGCTATCAGCTGGGGCAACTACTCTCCGTGTATGTGGCCACCATCCTCCAGCAGGTCAGCTCAGGCTTGTTCATGCAGTGGTCACAGGGTTGTAAGCAACGACATAGAAAGTTCCAGTATCCGAACGCTTGTCATGCCTCTGCTGCTAAGATTCCACTGGGCAATGCCAGTCATATAGGATGGGTGTTGATGTGGCGAGGGAAATACTGTTTTCCTTTTTCTTCTTTTTTGTTTTTAAACAAGCTACCATTTTTACAATTTACCATACCTTCCCCAAATCCTAACCTTTAGCTGTTATTATTTCCATCTTACAGAAGAAGAAACTGAGAGTTAAATAACATCCCAAAGAAAGGTCAGAATAATGAACCCAGTTGTGGCTAGATGCAGTGGCTCAAGTCTATAATCCCAACACTTAGGGAAGCTGAGGCAGGAGAATCGCTTGAACCCAGGAGTTTGAGACTGAGCTGGGCAACATAACAAGACCCTGCTCCCCACAAAAAGAAAAAAAACAAAGAAACAAGTCTGAAAAAACCCACTTGTTGTGTTGGATTGCAATGAGGTACAAACACACATTAAAATGTACATATATATAATTTATAATAGATACTGATATGTTATAAATTTATGAATAAATAATGGAATGTGTCCAGAAAGAAATATAAATATATGAAAATTATAATATACGCAGAGATACAGGAATAAATGGAGATAGGTGTACGTGCATGGGTTAGAATAATATACATATTTCTAAACTCTGTTGAGAAGTTCTAGAAGCGATGACACCCCAGCAGTAATGAGCACAACTAGCACCTAGATCTTCGTTCTAAATATGATTCTACAATCAAACGAACCAAGGCTCCGTGGAGAATGAGTTAATTCCGAGACTGAGGTAGGGAAGTCCAAGATGACAGTGTAAAGCCTCTTACAGTGCGAAAAAAAAAGAAAGTGCTCAAAAAAGAATGGGGCGTGACAAAAGGGGGCAGAAACCTGCCTGAAAGACCTCCTATGGGCCAAAGCTGGAACAATTTGAGCAACAAAATATATCACAATACGGTTGTATTATGACCTACAGAATAAAATAAATATTCACGTATCCATACTGATATAAATGGAGAAGAAGAAACAGCCTTCCCTGTAGAAGAATTCCAACCAATAAATAGAAGGCATGAGAGAAAGACAATATCAATCATGAGAATACCACAGTATTAATCATTGCAGGCAAGATCCCCAGAGGGATACAAAAATCAATGGATGAAAATTTGAGAAGTAGTCCCAAAGTGCCTCCCCCAAGATATTTATTAATTACAAAAGGAAAAAATGATCCTTTACAGTGGAGAAATCTGGCAGATACCACTTTAACCAAGAGGTCAAGGCTAACATCACTAGTAATAAGATATTTTCGTATTATACATCCACTGACTTGATGGCCGAAGAATGCCATATCACTTAGGTATATTCCTCCCAAAAATGCACCACTTCATTCTAAGCAAGAAAACATATCAGACAAACTCAAATTACAGGCATTCTACAAAATAACTGACCAGAACTCTTCAAAAATTTCAAGGCCATTAAAAAAATAATTCATGAGAAACTGTCCCAGACCAGAGGGGACTGGAGAGGTATGACAATAAATGCCAGGTGGTACCTGGTTGTAAAAGATGGAAGAGGATACACCGTCAAATCCAAATAAAGCCTGTTAGTCAGTTATAGTCTGAGTTTAGTTAACAGCATCATAACAAGGTTAATTTCTCAGTGTTGAAAAATGTATCATGTTAGTATTAGAGGAAGCTGAGTGAAGAGTACATGGGAAATCTTTGCAGTATTCTTTATGGCTTTTCTGTAAGCCAACATTTATTTCAAAATTTTAAAATTGTAACAAACAAACAAACCTTTCCCAAGGTCCCACAGCTCCTGATGACTAAGTCTGAATTCAAATCCACTTGTGCCAGATTCCAAAGTCCATGCTTTCCGTCCTGTGCAGTGCCTCCTGCATCCACGCTACCATCTTAGAATTGGTTCAGACTGGAGTAGGCCACCCCTTCCAAATGAATTATTTTATGGGAAAAACTGGTGGCACAATTAGACATAAACCCATCTATCTTAAATGGGGAAAATGAGGCACAGGCTCATTAAAATGGACGTGGAGAATATTCACTCTCATATTCACTCTCAGCTCCATGTCTTAAGTGCCCAGATAAGCCAGCTTATAATGTCGTTTCTTGATTCCATTAAATTAGTACAGGACTACATATCTCAACCTTCAACCATTTTGTCACTTAAAATGAGTGTCTGGAAGGCCATCCTTCCGGAAATATTAGTTACCTTGTCCATTACTTACTTAATCATAGCTTAGAGTTATTTTTTGCCTTGTGGAGGCTGACTATAAATTATGGACTATTACACAGCAAAGCCACACTTGGTAAATTATATGGCATTGGAAAACCCTTCCTTTGGGGGGAAAATTACACATTTCTTTAAAAATATGTTTTATAAAATATTATGTTAAGCCTATAAAACAAAATCCATGAGCATAGTTTGTGGCCTTAAGGACATATTTGACAGTTGACTCCAGTTTCCAGGCTGCTGCTAAACAGGGTTTGGAATGGAAAACTTCTCATTTGAATTCATGTCAGAATGGCCGTGGTCTGTGAATTTCTACATGCAGACAGATAGGAGGAAAGGCTGCAAACCTTGTTGGTCTTCACCCACGATGCAGTAAATAAATTAGCCATGCAGTCTTAAGTTTCATCCTGAGCCATAATAGCAGACTAATAGGCAGTATTTTTTCACAATTATGAATGGATTCTTTTTTTTTTTTTAAGAGCAGTCCAAAGAAGTACTTTGGTATTTGACTTAAAAAAAAAAAAAAAAAAAAAAAAAAAAAGACAGCAAGACAAAAAAGTGCATGAATACAGGGCTATTAAATAGGAGGAGACAACGACCCTTTGGAATGAAGGTTTTCCATTTGTCTGTAGCTTTTCCAAGCGCTTCACTGGGCTGTGTCCGCATGGTTGGAGACAGCCTTTCAGGCTGGCCAAGGAAGTTAAGACTTCCTGCCTCAATAGGCCAGTCTTTGTTGTTCTGTCAGGGCCACAGATCCTGAGAGTCAGCCACCACTAGGTCTGGCCACTTTGGTGTATGGTCAGTCCTTGGTGAGCTAGAGCGAGGTCACTGGGTCAGCTTACACGGTGACACTGCTAGACTGTGCCCCAGCCAACTCTGGCCAGGGATAAATAAATATACAAGACTAAAGAAGGAGGACGGCAATGGGGTTTCCAGATGCATCTTGTAAGGCAGACAGTTGGCCAGCTTAAAAGTCTGCAAAATCTTTCTTTAAAAACGTATGTTTTAATTTGAGGATATTAATTGCACATAAATTATTTGACTGTATGATTTATAACCCCGCCAGAATTCTGCGGTCTTTCCCTCCATATGTGCTGTTGCCATTTTCCCTTTTGTACACCTATCATTTCCCATTGTTTATCTTCCCTGATTGATGTTCGGGCTCGAGATGTTTTCTATTATGAGATTCATAATTATCACTGGTAATAGAGAAGGCTTCCCTATTATCTTCAGTGAGACTGCCCAAATTATTCATCGTAACCCACTGGTACCACACGGCAGGAAAATAAGAATTTATTTCCCGTCCCAGGCATATGGTAGATAAGAGGATGTATTTATTTCTCTATGTTTCAAAAGGATTAAGCTTTGAAAAAATAAATATCACTTAGGCTGTCAGTAAGCAGAACTTTATGGTTCTGAGCTTAGAGGGCCTCTCTTGGGCTAAGAATAGCACATCTAAACTCTGGTTTCCAAAAGAGGGGAAGGTATGGAGGTGGCGAATCACTTACAGTTTTACTTGGCTAAATAAACAAACGCGACAGATTTCAACCACGGTATCGGTCTACAAGGCACCCAGCATCACCTTAGACCCCCCACGTTAAATAACGCACCAGCTTATTTATAAAAATGTTACCAAATTCCAGCAGTCTTTAACCCTTGGCTATTCTCAGAGCATGTTGAATACATCATCTGGGTTTTGCCTAATTACACATAATTAGGAAATGTAATTACGCTTTTTGGTGTTGCTCTGCCATTAGGAACCGAGTGGACAGCTGAAACGCTACCAAGGATGCAGCGCTTCAGAGAAAACAAATTAAAAATATGAGCCAACCTCTAAAAATAGGGATTGTGCTGAAGGTTAGTAAATCAAACTTATTCAAAAAAACATAATAAATTGCTTTTGGCTCTGGCTAAATATTTGATGCAACAGTTATGCTGGCTGTCTTTGTATTGGGGACTTACTTAATGATACATTATTTGCATCCATGCTGAGCCAGGGAGAGGGAATGAATTATTTTGCTCCTCGATGAGTGTGATTTGCTCACTTTCTCATATATTTATGCTTTTTTATTTTTACTTCCTCCTTTACACTGGATCCCTGCTCTAGCCAAGGAAGTGATTTCCAATCATACTGTGTCAAAGAATCAAAACATTTCATTCGTGGGTTTGTTGCATATGGAGGGTGCTAACGCCCAAAGCTTAGGCAAAGCTGACAGTTGTCTCATCCCCTGAGCTGGGCATTCGCATCTTAGCAGCATAGAAAGGGGCGATTGGCTTTGTAAGTCAACAAAACAGGCACCACAGTAATCAACATTTTACAGATCGGGTTGGACATGGCACTGACCTAGGTGGCTTTACCACCCCAAAAAGTAAGAATTTTGCAGATGGAGAAACAGAAAAATTGCATTCTTTAGAGGTACAAGCTCACGAAGGATCTGGAATTGGAAGCTTTCTATGTTCTAATCTTTGCTTTTGTGTTTATTGAATTTTCCTCTCCTGGGACAGTGCCTGACAGTAATAAAGTAACACACTCCATTAAATGCACTATTTATGGAAACATTTCTATGGTGCCAAAAAAAATTAACAAGAGAAGTGATTGCCAAAAGCAAAGACCCAAACATTACTGCAATGTTTGCAGCACTTAAAGTAAAATAGCCAGCCCTGTTAACAAACATCCTCTCCACCTGCCAGTCTTGTGATTTCTTTACATATTTCTTACTTTTTTCTAGAGAGTGTATTTTAACCCTATATTCATCCCCCCTTGTATTCTATTTTTATTTGAGACAGGGTCTCACTCTGTCACCCCCGGCTGGTGTGCAGTGGCGTGATCTTAGCTGACTGCAACCTCCGCCTCCTGGGCTCAAGCGATTCTACCACCTCAGCCTCCTGAGTAGCTGCGGCTACAGGCGTGAGTTGAGTTTTTTACTTTTTGTAGAAATGGGGTCTCACTATGTTTCCCTGGATGGTCTCAAACTCCTGAACTCCAGCAATCCATCCGCCTTGGCCTCCCAAAGTGCTGGAATTACAGGCATGAGCCAGCATGCCCAACTCCTCTTGTATTCTATGTACACTCTTTCCAATCATCTTAGATCCTTTCCCACTCATTTCCAACTTTTTGTTTTTTCTTTTTTGAGACAGGTGTCACTTTGTCACCCAGATGGAAGTAAAGTAGCGTGATCCTAGCTCACCATAGCCACACACATCCAGGCTCAAGCAATTCTTCCATCTCGGCCTTCCGAGTAGCTCAGACTACTGGTATGTAACCACCAAGCCCAGCTAATTTAATTTTTTTTTTTTTTCAGAGATGGGGTCTGGCTATGTTGCCCAGACTGGTCTCAAATTCTTGGCCTCAAGCGATCCTCCTGCCTCAGCCTCTAAAAGAGCTGGGATTACAGGAGCGAGCCACTGCACCCAACCCATTTTGAACTTTGGCTTCCTCCTCTTCAAGTGTTCCATTGCTGAATCAGTTAAAAATGAACTCCTCCTGGATTACTTTAAGAGATACATTGCTGATCTCTCTAACCTCAGTTCAAAACACACTTCCACAAAGGCACCCAGGCAGCTCAGATCCTCCTGGTCACCTTGAAGGGGAGATGCCAATTACCATTCACCTTTATAGTGTGTCTCTTTTATCCCTTCCCTTCCAGAGAATAGCTGGGTGTCCCATACGTCTGCCAGCTCTGCCCAGTGCATTAATCACATCAGGACACTCAAGCCCAACAATCAAGACCCTTGTTTCAAAAGAAATATTTTATAACCCCTTACCAAGGTCCTGAAATAAAATTCATGAATAACATAAATCTACTCACACACATAATTAGCAAATGTAATAAGTCATAATTATAATTTTTTTTTAAGAAAACATAATTGACAATAAAATAGTACGCATTTTCAAAGGTAACTACTCGGACAGGAGTATATCAGAAGCCTATAATGAAATAGTCAAATGTTTGCACCTAGTTATAGGTTTCGATTCAAGAAAAATAAGACAAAAAGTTCGCCAGAATTTTGTTAATGTATCCTCATAATACTTAACATTTTGAAAGCAGCATTACATATATTTTAATACAGACATCATATTGGTAAACCAACTCTGAAAATTACAAAGTGAAAACTACAACAATCATCCTGACTAGTAGCATTTGCCACTTTCCATGATGTAAATATTCCCACCATGGTCAGTTTCAACCTACCAACATGATATCACTGAATGTAGATTTTGGAAGAAATAGGCAAAATCTGCTCTCATGAGCTGCTCGCTGAGGGCAGCTCTAGCACACAATTATTTAATCACCATGAATAAAAACAGCTACATATGTAGACAGCTCACATGTTATGGTGACTCAAATATTATGAGCAGCGTTGCATGATGTTTCAAGATAGTATTGAGACCTTGGTAAAGATTGGAACAAAACACCACACAATCTTCCCTTGATTTAGAAGGCCCCTGCATTTCTGGAAGACTCAGTGCACATTGTGTATCTGTGTAAGCACAGTGAATTCTGGGGTCAGATCACTGGAAACAAGTTTTTTATCGAAATAAATGTCCGGGGGCACACGTGTATGTTACTGGGACGAAGGCAGTTCTTTGTTATATTAGACTGCCTATGGCATCACAGGATGGACCCGTGGACCCCACCTGCTAAGTGCCAAAGGCCACCAAAATGCCTTTCCAAATTTCCAAAATGCCTCCTCCAATGGCCGTAGTCCTACTGTTGAGAACTACATCTACATGTTTGCTACTCGAAGAGTGTTACCCGGACCAACAAGGCAGGCATCCCCTGGGGGATCACCAATTTATAAGAAACACAGACTATCTGAAGATATCTATATATATATATATATATATATATATATATATACCTACTATGTACCCACAATGTTTTTGAAAAAAACCACATATATATATATACATATATATACATATATATATGTACATATACACCCACTAGGTACCCACAAAAATTAAATAAGAAAAGGAAACAAAGAATCTCAGGCCTCACCTAGACCTACTGAATGAGGATCCAAATTTAACAAGATCCCTGGGTGATTTGTGAGCACATCACAGTTGGAGCAACTACTAGAGTAGATAGCGAATTTTAAGACTTACAAATTGTGTAAGAATACTGCTTAATGCTGACATAAACAATGCAAAATAAACCACTGGCTCTGTAGACACTATGAAATAAGCCTCCCTTAGTGGCGGGATCATGCCATACCATCACTCCTCTTCATTATAACTGTGCTGCAGAGGCATGAGGACTTTTGCATGGACTGTGGGCCTAATGAATTTGTCAACCACAGACGAACGGTGTCCTTACCATGCCTCATGCCTCCTCTCCCTGAATTCACACAAGAATCGCTCTTCAAAACTAGAACAAGACGTGAAAGAAATCAAGGCACAGAGAGGTTCAGGATTTTGTTCAGTGCCACAGAGTCAAGAACGTGCACAGTTAGGATTAGCGATGGTAATTATTTTATATTAAAAAATTATTCCACAAGTACACACTGAGGGTCCACTGGGAGGCAATGTCCACAAAGGGTTTCTCCCATCCCACAATGAAAACTTATTTTGCATACAACTTTGTTTGTGCAAAGCATGTTCTCATGTGCTAACTCATTTGATCTTTCAAACAGCCAGTAATTTGTTAACTCTACTCAAAGACGAAGAAACTGTGGCTCAGAAAAGGGAATGGAAGATCAGAAAAATGAAGCAACTTGCTCAAGTCACTAGCTAATAATACATGGTCAACTAGAAAACGTAGGATTTGTGCGCTTACCTGCCTGAAGGCTTCGCTAGTGCCTGGGGTTGGGAGGTCACTGGAAACAAAAGCACTTGGAGAAATATCTCTAGAGGATGATGAGACAGTTTTGGGAGCTGGGTTCTCCAAGCCTTCTCCTAACCCATTCCTCAGTCCCAATTTATCATCACCAACCAAGTATATCACTTGGTAGGAACATCACCAGGGATGTATTTTCCAAATCAGATATGCCCTCCAGCCTAACCTTATTCTACCCCCTCCCCACCCTCCATAACAGTGAGAACCTGGAGAAATTAAAATGAGAAAATAAATATGTGCTGACAGTCTGGGATACAGTTCAATTCGCAGACATAAGTAATATTTATTGCAAAGTATTGACACCTATTAGCATGAGGAAGGGAGAAAAAAAAAAAGGTCACAGCCCTGTACATAAAATGCATCCTTTCTGAATCCATAGTAATCCACATGGGTTCCTAGAAAGGGGATCTTTTTGCTGTCTTTTGTCAAAATCAATGCCAAACCAACAAGTTTCAGCACAGCCTTTGGACCTCTCTGAAGACATGCAAAGGTTGGATATTACCAAGCCAAGGGAGAGTTAGATGTAATTACATTTTAAAACCTCTCCATTTTATATCTAGGAACAGAAGAGAGAGACTGGAAGGGAGGAAGACAAAATATATCAAAATAGAAGTGGTGACTCTCTCTGGGTGGTGGGCTCGTGGGTGATTTGAATTTACTTGTTGATTTTTCCGCCCAAATGTTGAGCAGTTATTTGATTTTAATGAAAGTTTTTATTTTTGAGATAAGTGTAGATTCGCATGCAGTTTTAAGAAATAATACAACAATCTCATGCACCCTTGATCCAGTTTCCCCCAAAGGTGGTATCTCACAAAACTCTAGTATGATTTCACAACCAGGAAATTGACATTGAGACAGTCAAGATGCAGAATATTTCCATCTATACCAGGATCCTCCAGTTGCTGTTTTACATCCACTCTGGCTCCCACTCACCTCCCACTCCTCTCCAGTCCCTGGCAATCACTCATCTGTTTTCTTTTCTTTTCTTTTGAGATGGAGTACCACTCTGTTGCCCAGGCTGGAGTACGCGGGTGCGATCTGGGCTCACTGCAACTTCTGCCTCCTGAGTTCAAGCAATTCTCCTGTTTCAGCTTCCCGAGTTGCCGGGATTACAGGTGTGCGCTACCACGCCCGGCTAACTTTTTGTATTTTTAGTAGAGACAGGGTTTCACTGCATTGGTCAGGATGGTCTCAAACTCCAGACCTCAGGTGACCCATCTGCCTTGGCCTCCCAAAGTGCTGGGATTACAGGAGTGAGCCACCGTGCCCAGCCATCTGTTTTCTATTTTTATAATT
This sequence comes from Hylobates moloch, assembly GCF_009828535.3. NCBI lineage: Eukaryota > Metazoa > Chordata > Mammalia > Primates > Hylobatidae > Hylobates > Hylobates moloch. The sequence continues at coordinate 11,348,823 of NW_026652281.1, forward strand.
TTCTAATTTCAACAACGTTATGTAAATGGAATCTTACCAGTGTAATCTTTTGGGATTGGATGTTTCACTCTTTTATAATTCTTTTGCAGCCAAACAAAATATTCTTATTGTATATATGTGTAACTCTCAACATTTTAAGATGCAATCGTGTCATTAGTTCTCTAAGAATCAACATGTAGGAGCACCTAACGTCTCTCTGAAGTCAGCTCTTTGACCCTCCAGGGTGTGGGGTACTGTTCCTGGTTCACTGTCACTCTGCAACGCCAGGGTCCAACTACTCTTTTTTTGATGCTCGCTTTGCTTCCTGGGAACGATCAAGGCACAGCCCTCCATGTACCTTGCTTTGCATCCCTCTGCTTCACCACCATCCACCACAACCTGAAAAGCTACCTTCCAATGTGCATGCAGCCTGACAGAATGGAAGGAGGAGTCTCTCAAGCTACCAACCTTCCCCACAACCCCAGAGACAAAGCAGAAGGCACACGGCCAAGATGCGTTCCTGGCCTCCAACTGTGCCAGTCTTTCTCAAAATGAGAACAGCCTTGGGAGGTGAAAAGACCTTTGGAGAAACCTTTGGAACAACACACAGTAAATTTACTCATTCAAGCTTTCTGTGCCCTTGAGCAGGTAGGTCCCTGGGACTCCGTTTTCTCACCTGTAAAACGAGGACAATAACACTTACCTTTATATTTATTGATATTTCTACACAGGATGACTATGAAAATTAAGTAAAATAATAAATATAAGACTCCTAACACCATGCCCAAATCTAGGAAGTACAGATACATGGTGGCTATTGTTATCACAAATTACCAAGTCAAAGTAATACATAGAAATTCATCTTGGATTTCTAATCACTCAATCTTTGTCAGCCCCTCTTTCTTGGTATATCATACAAAATATTTGGTTCACCAATAAATAGTTTCTAAAACTATTTATGGAACCATGCAGATGCCTCACTAAGAGGTGTGTATTAAATCTTCGATCTTGCACTGCTAGAAAATAAAAATTAAAATTAAAAAAAAAGCATCTCACTCCTGAGGAGTGTTCAGGCTTTGAGCGATGTCAAAGACCTTTGAACAAGCCTTCTAAGTGACATCCATATTTGTCCATTTTTGACTTAAATTGCTTTCGGTTCAACCACTGCCATGAATTGCCTTGATGCAATATCATACAGAATGACACAAAACACAGAGGAAGAGGCAAGTTGCCGGGCGAGGGTTAGGGAATAAAGGAGTCATTGCCTCGCTCACTTCTCTAAGTGTTGGAAGAAATGAAAATGAAACTCGCGTTGAAACGTAATCTCTATGAACCGTGATAAGAGCAAGTGACATTTTTACATAGCTCAAGTCTTCTGGTTCAGCCTAGCAGTTATAATAAAAGCCATTTACATGCAGCTAACCATTTTTTTTTTAAGTTTCCACCTGCTCTTTTTCTTTTTCTTCTTTTTCTCCTTCTTCTTCTCCCCCCTCCCTAAGCAGCAAAGTGCCATCTGCAATTCTGGAACTTCTCGTTAATATCATCTGGGCTCTGGTTTCCATTGTGTGGGATGAAGAAGCGGCTTCTGTGTTCTAGAGAACAACCTCCACTCTCCCTGTTTCTCTCTTCTGCTGCACTTGACCTTCCATCTCTCATCTTTAGCTGCCAACCTCAGACTCTGAAAAAAAAAAAAGTTCTTCACAAAAGCCCATCTACTGCTTGGCCCCCTATGCTAAGAAATTCTGTTTCATCTCAGTCCTGCGATTAGGAATCCAAACCACAGGGGCTTTTGGTGTACAGAATAATTAAGGAGATCAGAAATTAGGTCAGAAATCCTGGGGTCCAGCCTCATCTCTGCCACTTACCAGCTGCCTGATATTAAGTGAGCTGCTACAGTATCTCTGCATGTCATTTTCTACACCCAGCAAATGACCTAATGCCAGCCACCTCAAGGATGCTAGCAAGAATTAAATGAGGTACTGCATTGGCAAGCCCTGGTGCAGTGCAGGAACTGAGGGATGCTCATTCTCTTTCCTCCCAAACAACACAGATGACTTATTGAACATGGCAAGGGGCAGAAGTGTCTGAAAATACCAACGTGAGATCCTACTAGAACAGTGGATGCTGCCCTTCAGGTCGGTCCACAGTAGTATGTCTTTGCAGGAATAAGTTTCAGGAGAGCTCAACCCCAGGGAAACCACTGTCGAAATCACAAAAAGGGTCTCCTATCTCTGCCGGGGCCACTGGCTTTGCAAATGGAGCACGAGGTTTTAGCTCCTCGTGTGGCCCTGTCAGTTGTCCATCCCTAGGCCACAGTGGTACAACTTTCCAAGGAGCCCTCCCTGGATCCCACATCAGTGTGCTATTAGTCTATGCAAAGTAAAAGTAAATGTAAGTGTTAAAAAAAAATGCATGTTAACCACTGTTGTTATACCCTTACAAAGAAGAGGCCAGGCGGTATATATAGATCTCTCCATTTTCATGCGTGGATACAAGGTCACTTACTCAACAAATCAATAGAACAATCTGAATACACAATTTTCATGTCACTATGTATTTTGGAATTGAAATACATTGAAGGGAACAAGAATAACGAGGCTTTGAAGAAGTGGCAGCTTAGGTAGTAATATAATTTTATATTTCCTTGTTGTTAGTCTCAAATACATCTGAGGATACAACTCAGAGCTTTGCTTACGTAAAAAGTCAGAAGCAAAAAAATAAATATGTTGAGTTCAGATTTGAATTTTTCCTCTTTTCCTATCAAAAGAAGTTGAAGACATTTTTCTAGATGTCTGCTAGCAATATTTTGGCAACACATTTTCTGTTGTTGTTTTTGTTTCTCCCTCGAGCCTAGTTTGCTCAATTTCTTCAAGAGATGAGATTAGCACAGGGTGAGTTTCAGAAGTGCTGTGTGTTCTTAGGCAAGTCACATCGCATCTCTGTTTTCTACTCTATAAAACGCATTCATAATAACTGATCTAGCCAATAGGACTGCTATAAGGTCTGATATCAATATGTGTGTGAACAACCGTGTGAACATTCTTAAGTGCTGACTGTGTGATTTCACGGGGTATTCGGTATAACTCCACCTTCTCTTTCTTCAACACACAACTGCTCTACTGACATGCTCATGGGTACTTGTAACATTGAAGGAATATTTCTTTTTTAAAGTCATTTTTATTGCTGGCCCCTTTAAGAGGATTTGGCCATTATCAATGTGTGGATTTTAAGCCTCTACTTACTACTAGAATATTCTGCACAACGCTTTGAATGTTGTAGCTAAAGGGATAAAAGCTGCAGACTAAAATATTAAATAATCTCGGTAGGTGAATAAATTTTAATAGAATGCTGGCACTTGTTTTCTAGGTAGTAAGAAGGCCACTAGAATAATGACAGCTAATGTTGGATAATGACAAAAGCAAGGCTTTCGGAGCAAGATACACTGGATTCAAGCCCATATATTACCTTAAGATCCTTGGGCTTCAGTTTTGGAGCTTCCTCCTCCACCTCTGTAAAATGGGCACATTAACGCCCTCCAAACCCCCTTAAAAATTTGAGTGGAAACTGAACAAAACAAAAACAAGACTGGAAATAAAGTCTGTAGAACACTCAGCACAGTGTCTGGTTCCTGATAGCCCTTCAATAATTATGAACTGCTAATATGATTGCTCAGACTAAGGTGGTATGCATGATTATTACAAATAGTCATTATCATAATAATGTTATTATGAACAATCATTAAAAACTAAAGCTTCATATTTATACATTGCATAATTTTTTTGGTTCTGGGTAAACTAATGTAATGATTTGACATATGCAACATTCTGAAGTTAGCCTTCCTCTTTGTCTGTATCCCCTTTGTACCTGTATCTATAAATTATCTCTGCAACATACAAAATCTTTATTCTGTTGAGACGTCAGTGGAATGTTCAAGAAAGATCAAGAATTCCTGGAACCCTGTCTCCATCTGCAATAAACTACACTGTACTTTCTGATCATCGGCAACGGGGATTTTACATTGCGGACCCTCGTCCTTGCTGCCAGCCTTCAGACCTTGTTTACAGACCCCCTGAGGATACACTTTTCTCATTTACTATGTTTCTTTGGATGGCAACCTACACACCTCTCAATAAATTTTGGTTTACCTAGGAGCTGACGGGCACAGAAACCTAGATTCAATTTGTGCCGATTTATGAGACACATGCGCGACAATCCTGGAAACTTTCCTGTAGCTCACTTTATAAATTAACCCCTTATTTAAATATTCTGCAGACTTAGCACAGGGCAGCGTTCAATGGGGACGTGGTCCCAGATCAGCCTTCTGGGCCTCTCCGTGTTTGCTCCCAGAACACACGGACCCTGTTCAGCAGAAACAAAGCAAATTTACAAGAATTTATGAGAAGAAGGGAATGATCCTATCCCGTTGTTATTCAGGCCACAGCATCGCTGGTCTTAACAGGCTCCATACTGCTCAGTTCCAGATGTTCGACAGCTGGACTTGGGATGCATGTGTGAGCAGTGTTCTGATTTGACTGATGGCTTCACTCATTCACTCATTCACTCATTCAGCTGAAATGTTCCAAATGCTTAATAAATATAAGACAATGAGGCTGAAGCCAAAGGGATACAACACAGAATGAGACACAATCCTTGGCCTCAAAGAACTTACATTCCACTGCGAGACAAAGTGCCTGGATGGTACGATAGAAAAGGCATGAAATGCATGAGCCAGCAAACCTTGGCTGGAAGCCTGCACTTGCTTGTGAGCTGTGTGACTCTGGGTAATTTACCGGATCCTCTTATGCCTCAGTTTCCCCATCAGCAAAATGGGTGTAGTCATACCCAATTTCACAGAGGAGGCATTGAGGTAATAGCATTCAATAAACTGCTGTGAAATCTCTAAGCACCATATAGATATTCAAGATTCTTACACATGTCAGTAATGCACAACAGAAAGGATGTGTGCAGTAAATTAACAAATGAAAGACTATGAAAAATCAGATTCAAGAACCATAAGCCTACTGGGGTTATGATAAAAGAGTGTCCTCACTGCATGTTGTAGGTATTGTAACCCAACTTTCTGAACTCACAGAAGAGGAGAATGATGAGGAAGGAGAATAGAAAGCAGGAGGAGGAGGAGGAGTAGATGGCAGGGCCATTAAGTAAACGTGAGAACAACAGCCACATTGGAGAAACAAGCTGTATGCAGGAAAGAATGCAAGTTGAGGACTGGTATAAAAAAAAGAAGGAGCTTGTCGTCCCAGTGCTTTGAGAGGATGAGGTGAGAGGACTGCTTGAAGTCAGGAGTTCAAGACCAGACTGGACAAAAAAGCAAACAAGCCCTATCTCTAAAAAAAAAAATAATCAAAATTAACCAAGCACAGTAATGCATGCTTGTAGTCCCAGCTACTCAGGAGGCTGAGGCTGGAGGATTGCTTGAGCCTAGGAGTTGGAGGCTGCAGTGATCTGGGATTGTACCACTGCACTACAGCCTGGGCAAAAGAGCAAGACCCTGTCTTAAAAATGGAAAAAAAAAAAAAATCGAGAGAAAAGGCTGAGCCTGGCCACTTTGCTTTTCTGTATCCCACCAACTGACAACACCAATGGGGACCTAGTACATTGTCCAAATGGCAGAAATCCTTTAAAGAAAGTTTCTTACTTTCAGAGAGAAAAATAAATAGAACTGCTTGAGCTCAAAAGTCACTGCTGAAATAATTATAAATGGATGTCATCTGTCTTTGGGGGAAGTTCGCTAATGAATATCACAGAGGAAGCTCCAAGGTTTCCACTCTAAAGGCATCTCCCCCACTCACCTCCTGGCCTCTAGACTCCACCGTGACACATGATTCCCTTGGGTTGTCCATTCTTTAATTGCAATCCCTCCTGAGAGGGCCGCCACAGGACAAGGATTCACACTAGTAGGGTGATAACTTTTCTAATCCAGGAAGGAGACAGGGACTCATTTTCCTACCCTCCATGCCACTGCCAATAGCCAAACCAGTGAAGCAGGCAGGTATTAGGAGAGTCAGGGCATGCGGAGTGGCAGAGTGTGGTGGTCTTAGAATATGCCCACAAGCTCTTTGATAGACCTCCCTTCCAATGGTGGAGGCACGTTCCCCTCTCCTAACTATGATCTTTCCTAGTATACTTCCAATCAACAGAACTTAGCTAAAGTTACAGTGCTTGACAGGGCATGATGTCTAAGAATGGGGCTTAAAAGGCCATGCCACATCTTCTTCACACTCTCTCTGAGATCATTACTCTGTGGGAGGCCAGATGACATATTGTGAGGCTGCTCAAGAAGCTGTACAGAGAGGCCCCCATGGTGAAGAACTGAGGCCTCCTGCCAACAGCCACGTCAGTGACCCCTTGGACATGAAACCTCCCCTTCAGTCAAGGATTCTGAGACTGCAGCCCCAGCCAACAGCTTGCTGGCAACTTCAGAAAAGACCCTGAGCTAGAACCACCCAGCTAAGCCACTCCCTAATTCCTGACCCACAAAGACGATGAGATTCTAAGTGCTTACATTTTGGGGTAATTTGTTAGGCAGCAATGGAGAACTGTTGGTGGTGAGTTAGTGGATCCAGGCAAAAGTGACAGGAGCAACACAGGTAGCTATCACCAAAAGTGAGGAAAGAGGAAGGGTATTTGAGAAAATTACAAAGAGATCACCAACATGCGAACGTGCCAAGGAGGTTTTCATCCCCCATGTCTCCTAAGAGACTGCATTCTAGCTCGGCTTGACATGCAGTGCTACAGATAGATGCTCAGTAAAAGCTTCAGGAGGTCATAGTTATAATTATTATTTTCACTAGTATTTACTGAGTACTTATTGAATACCAGGGATTATGCTTTGTGCTTTACATAAATTATCTTATTTCTTCTTCTCAATGGAAGTAGTATTATGATCACTCTTTCACAGATGAGAAAAACTCAAGAAAAGACAGACTGAGTGACCCACCTAAGGACTTGCACCTCATCATCATGTAGCCTGCCTCCTGGTGTGCAGGTCACTGATGCTGGCTTTGTGCACCTGGGCATGGGCACCGGGGTCTCCCACGTAGGGTACCAGTATATACTCAAAGCCGCAGGATAAACCCACTGCATCTCCCTAGAGCATCCATTTTATTCACTGCTAAGCAACTTAAGACATCATTTTTACATTTACATGAACAAAGATATTTTGAGTTAAATGTAAACTTCCATAGGAGCTTTTAGGGTACATCTTGGAGGCTGGTCAGGGGCTACTTCAGGGGATATCAATCCTCCAGGAGCCTAAGGGTATTCTTTGCTGAAAGCACTAGCTAAGACACAGCTTATCAAGGGGGAAATGAGGGCTGGAGGGCAAACATGACCTCAAAAGTCACAGAGATGGTACTCAGAGAGCCAGGGTCTTCAGCCCCCAAATTCTGAGTGGTTCTCAGCTCTGCAAGCCCCTCCACCAGCCAGACTGTGACAGCTGCAAGATCTGGGGGGCTTGGAACGAAGTCCCTTCTTCTCTTCCAGAATTCACTGCCAAAACATCACATTCTGCCCTCCCCTTCCACTAGCACTGTGATGACTGCTGCATCATTAGTGCCCTTTAAAAGGACATGGTTTCCAAATCCTCCTAAACATGTTTGCAATGATTGCAATGGCCCTTTTGATAAATAATTGAAGATGAGGCACCTGACCCGGCAGCTATAGAGAGTGAGGATGGGGCTGTAGGAGGAGAAAGAAACGGATACTCTGCAAACGACAGAAATAGTCATTTACAGTGGCAAGGAGGTAAGGAACTCTCTGACTCCCAAGGGGCCCCGAGCTGCTCAGATGTTCCCTCCAATACAGGCTGATGCTGTCCTTCTTGGCCAAATCGACCTGAACAGCCCAGAAAGCTGCACGGCCGTACCTGTCAGCCCCAATCGGTGCTGCAGAAATTTTGTTAGGAAAATAGATGTACTGAGATTCAATTTTTCGATTGTCTGAAGGCTTAATTTAGTGACCTTGGAAAATATCTCCTAGAGGTGAAAGAAGATGCTGGGAATCTGCTGGGGGGAAGGAGGCTTCCCTGGTAATGGGTAATTTGTTTACTCTAATTTTGCGGCCTCTTCAGGAAGCCATGAAAACAGTCAGATAGGTACTACCATTTCTTACAAAAAGTGGGGGAGGGGAGAGTCATAGAAACCAGTGAGAGAAACCCCCAGCCATATGGCCCTACTTTCTCAAGAGCAGGTAGGCATTATGATAATATGTACATATATGTTTTATGTGTGTATATATAAATACGCTTATTTTGAAAATTTTAAACATACACAAAGGGAAGACAATAACCTCATATAAATATTCAGATGCAAACATTACTAGAATGTTAACACTGCTTCTTTCCTTTCTTCATCCTGTCCCTCCTTTTCTTTCTTCTTTCATTGCGGCAGCTCTTGCTGCTGCTGTTGCAGAAGTGTTTTGTTTACTTTTTTTTATTTAAATTTTTTATGGAGATGAGGGTGTCCCTATGTTGCCCAGGCTGGTCTTGAACTCCTAATCTCTAGTGATCCTACCACTTCAGACTCCCAAAGCACTGCGCTTACAGGTGTGAGCCACTGTATCTGGCCCCAAAGTATTTTAAAGCAAGCCCCAGACCTCATGTCATGTTTCCTCTGTTGAATGTAGATGTCAGATGGTATTCGTTAGAGGCAGGGTTGCTCTGGTGCTCAACAGCTTGTCTCATTAATAAAACTACTCAAAGAAAAATGCAAGCAGGAGGGAGGAGCTCTGGAATTAGGAATTCCAATTTTGGCTACAATCTGCAATTCCTGTAGGATCTTGGGATACTCTGAACCTCTGGGTCTCTGTTTCCTTAGGTTGGGGAGGATAATGACTCCTAGACCTGTTAGGGGAACTGAATGAGACATGATTTTCTAAAATCCTTGGCACAGAATCTAGTACAGGCTAAGGGAAAGGTGTGATGATTGACTGTATGTGTCTTCAACACAGGATGACAACATCAAAAATAAAAAGAAGGCAAAAACATTGTAGGTGTCAATTTGACTGGGCCACAGGGTGCCCACATATCTGACTAACTATTATTGCTGAGTGTGTGTCTGTGAGGGTGTTTCTGCAACGGACTAACCTTTGAATCAGTAGACTTAGTAAAATTGATTGCCCTGCCCTGTAGGGGTGGATCTCATCTAATCTGTTGAAGGCCCGAATAAAACAAAAGTCTCAGTAAGAAAGAATTTTCTCTCTTTGCCTGACTGTCTTCAACCTGGGATGCTTGTATTCTGCCTTTGGATGAGGTTTCTACCATAGGCCCTTCTGGACCTCCAGATTGCTAGCTACACTTCTTGGCACTTCTAGCATTCCATAATTGTGTGAGCCAATTCGCCAGTTTCTAAAATCTCTATCTGTCTGTCTAGCTATCTGTCTGCCTATCTGTCTAGCTATCTGTCTGCCTATCTGTCTCTCTCTCTCTTTCCATCCATCCATCCATTCATCCATCCATCCACCTTCCAGATAGACCCTGACTTATGACGGTTCTACTTATGATGTTTGGAGTTTATGATGGGGTGGAATGCCCACGAGAAGAAGGCAAAGGTTTTAAATCCCAGCTTTGCCATTCATGGCTCTGTCGCTTTGGCAAGTCCCTTTAACCTCTATAAGTTTTGATTACCTTATCCGTAAAAGGGGGAAAACTACATCTACATTTTAGCATTACATACAAGAATGCAAATAGAATGCGGAAAATGCTGCTCAAAAGACAGTGGCCTGAGAGTCCCCATTACATAGCTTCCAATCCAGCTGAGGCTAAATGGCAATTGCAATAGAGAAATAATAATTGGGCCCACTTTATAGGGTTGGAGGACTAGAGACAATATTGCTAACTATGATTAATCAAGTTCCCTGCACATAATTGGCACACACATAATTAATAAAGGTCAGAGTGTGAAGTTTTATAATGATAGATTATATCATGTTTATTATTAGGACATGTGTCCGATAGAATTTGGTATATAGTAGGACCTTAATAAATATCATATATTGTTATAAATTAAATTATTATTATATATAATTATATACTAATGATAACAAAAATTGCCCAGTGCAGTGCTGGACTTTAGATGGGGGACACCCCATAGACAGATGGTAGGAAACAGTAACACCAGTGGTGACGATGGTGGTAGAATCCGGAACATGGTCGTGTTGCCTACATATTGGTCCTAACCGTATTCCTTCTCCTCACTCACCTACAGCCCAACCTCCTATTCTGCATCCCCCAGTTTCTGCCTGGCCCCTGGATTAACACCCAGGTCCATCAAAGGCTCTTCTCTCTGGAGGCTGTGCTTTTATTGTCATTGTCTCTGCCACTGTGACAGGGAACAGAAGCCAGGCCTTGGAGTCCCCAGCCCCCAACCCGCGTGGGGCATTCAGATTAGATTAGCTGGCCTCTCTCGTTCCTACTGTCACTTGCTGCCTCCTGTAGTGTTGGCAGGGGTGTCATTAAGGCCTCACGGCCTGAAGAGCTAATAGACACACCAGGGCTCCCAGTTGCCAATGCCTGCAGCAATTTGCACCTCTTGACACCCAGCAGCTAATTTCCCTTCATAACCTGACAATTTCCACAGCAACTCTGTTCCCTGTCACGTCAGCCAGCTTAGCCCCCTTACTCTGACTCCTAATGAGGAGGTGCAGTACCTGGTTCCCATCCTGAAATAACAACACTGGCTGCTGGATCCATATTTTTTTGTTGTTGTTGTTATTGTTATTTTTCTCTGAGATGGTGTCTTGCTCTGTCACCCAGGCTGGAGTGCAGTGGCGCCATCTCGGCTCACTGCAACCGCGGCCTCCCAGGTTCAAGTAATTCTCCTGCCTCAGCCTCCTGAGGAACTGGGATTACAGACATGCACCACCATGCCTGGCTAATTTTTTTTTTTTTTTTTTTGGTATTTTTAATAAAGATGGAGTTTCACTATGTTGGCCAGGCTGGTCTCAAACTCCTGACCTCAGGTGACCCACCCACCTCGGCCTCCCAAAGTGCTGGGATTACAGGCACGAGCCACCACATCCAGCCCCTTTTTCTCTTAGACCTCGCTCTTCCAGCTCCTTTGAGCCCTGGGGTCTCCTTGCCAGAAAATGGGGCTGGAAATGTGTTAAGGAGAAATGGAGAACAGAGGACAGCCTTGGAGATTACATACATGACCCTGGAGCCACACAGACTCCAGCTCCACTTCCTCTGTGAATTTATGTCACCGAGCCTTACCTTCCTCATCTTTAAAATGGTCAAGATCATCGTGCTTCCCCACACATGGTGTTTTGATGTCATCTGTGTGAAGCTCTTAGCACAGAGCCCAGCACTTGGCCAGTGAGCAAGTAACATCTGCTCTCACTGTCTTAGAGGATCAGCCATTCAGGTTTTCATTCATTTACCCTTTCACTTGATGCCTATGTACTTTGCAGTTGGGGGAACAGCTAAATTTGATGTAGCTTCCACAGAAAGGCAACCTGGAGTTCTGGAGAGGAGAGCAAGTTTGTGACCAAAGAAACCAGGGATCAAAGCTCTCTGGTTCCCTTACACCATCTATAACATGTGGGGGCAGGAAAGCGATATGGGGAGGAAATCATCTAAACTCAGCTGCTTAGTCCTCAAGAGGGAAGGAAGAAACATATTCAAAAAACATAATAGCTTGCTGTCCGGCATGTAGTGTGTGTGATCAATGAATACCACTTCCACTTACAGAGAAAGGGACACTGACACAGAGGACAGCTAAGGGAATCCAGAATTGTCACACAGCTGCTGAGAGGGGCGGCTGTGACTGTGACCTCATACCACCCCTCAAGCCTCACCACTGTACTCTTATGTGGGTTGAATGGTGGCCTCCAAAAAGGCAGTTCCATATCCAAATCCCTGCAACTTGTGAAGGCGAGCTTATTGGGAATCAGGTCTTTGCAGATGTAACTAAGTTACAGATCTTGAGATGAGATTAGCCAGGAAGACCGTAAATCCAAAAACAAGTGTCTTCATAGGAGAAAGGTAGAGGGAGATTTGAGCAGACAGGAAAAGAGAACACAGGAGAAGAGGAGAAGGGCATGTGGCTGCAGAGGCAGGGATTGGAGTTATATGGTCACAAGTCCACAATCACCAGCAGCCACCAGAAACAAAAGATGCAAGGAACAGATTCTTAGCTAGAGCCTCCAAAAGAAGTGTAGCCCTGCCTTGATTATAGATGTGTGGCCTCCAGAAGTGTAAGAGAATACATTTCTGTTGCTCTTGTTGTTGTTTTGAGACTGAGTTTTACTCTTGTTGCCCAGGCTGGAGTGCAATGGCACGATCTTGGCTCACTGCAACCTCCACCTCCCGGGTTCAAGCGATTCTCCTGCCTCAGCCTCCCAAGTAGCTGGGATTACAGGGCACGCCTGGCTAATTTTTGCATTTTTAGTAGAGATGGGGTTTCACCATGTTGGCCAGACTGGTCTTGAACTCTTGACCTCAAGTGATCAGCCCGCCTTGACTCCCACAGCGCTGGGATTACAGGCATGCCCGGTTGTCTTTGCACAATATTTTATTAAATGTCTTTACATAGTAACATCCAGACTCCAAATACAACTGCCAAGGACAGCCCGTTATGCTATGGGGACTGGCTGGGGCAGAGGAGGCGGCTCTGGCTTCCCACCCTTCTGTTCTGAGATGGGAGTGGTGGGCAGTATCTCATCTTTGGATTCCATGATGCTCACGTGGTCAGGCAGAGGCCTCTTAGGGCCAGTCTTACTAGCTGGGTCCCAGGACAGCATGACCTTCACTTTGATGCCCAGAACACCCTATCTGAGCAGCACATGGCACACAACAGCACCAATGTACTAGTTAACAGCGTCCCCACTGGGGATCATCAGGCCATCCACAAACTCATGGATTTGACCCTCTGTCCTCAGAGTCTCCCAGAAACCACAGCTTTGCAGCCTTTGGCCCCGCTATTCATGATGAACCACAGCCCACCATCGCAGGCCCTCAGCACAGCAAGCCCTCCTAAGAGTTTGTACTGCAGACTCTGCCTGGGCAATGGCACACAGACCTCTGGGGCCACCTTTTCAGCATAAAGCTCTACAATGCCCTCTGGGAAGCCAAATCTCTTCTGAACTACAGCAGTCAATTCCAGAACCCCCAGCTGTTCTCACCAAGAACGTTTTGTGTTCTGGTGACTAAGATAATGGTTTTTGCCCTAATGGGTGTAACTTGAATCTAAGCTTCAGAGTAGCATCTTTAGCCTTCTCTTGAGTAACAAACTGATTCCGTTCAGCTTTGAAGATGCCATCAGTGACCAACATCCTCTTCTTGGAAATTCGCGCGGCCATCATGCTGCTGTAACACCATCAAAAGGAAAGCATGTTGTGCCTTTCTTAGATCTCGCTACAGCAAGTCAGGACAGTGCAGTAAGAGGCCGCCCATGGAACAGACCTGGGTGGGAGTCAGCCCTGCCACTTGGTTGCTCTATGACCTTATGAAACTCACTTGACCTCCCCGAGTGCCAGCATCCTCATTTATAAAGTGGAGTTGTTCATGAGTATTACCATCTTCCCCTAGCCTTGTAGGGTTTAGGGGATGGTGAGAGAGAAAGCACAGAGCACTTTGTTTATGGCTATAACACTGCCATTTTCTACTGTTACTATTACTACCAGGAATGAAAACAACAACAAATAAAAACAAAAGCAACCCAAAAATTGCTCCTAAAGGAAAGGTGTGTCGCTTCCTCTCTCTTCTGTTTTCACACAAAGTTGCCTAGGACCCTGATACGGTTTGGGTGTGTCTCTACCCAAATCTCAACTTGAATTGTATCTCCCAGAATTCCCACATGTTGTGGGAGGGACCCAGGGCGAGGTAACTCAATCATGTGGGCCGGTCTTTCCGGTGCTATCTTCGTGATAGTGAGTAAGTCTCACAAGACCTGATGGGTTTACCAGGGGTTCTCATGTTCCCTTCTTCCTCATTTTCTCTTGCCACTGCCATGTAAGAAGTGCCTTTCACCTCCTGCCATGATTCTGAGGCCTCCCCAGCCATGTGCAACTGTAAGTCCAATTAAACCTCTTTTTCTTCCCAGTCTCGGGTATGTCTTTATCAGCAGCGTGAAAAACAAACTAATACAGGCCCTGAAGTACTTTGCTTGTTTCTCCCCAGCACCTAGGAAAGTATCTGACATGTACCAAGTGAACAATACATATTGATTACAGGAATGAATGAATGAAGAAAACAGAGTTCTAGAGTCAATGAGCTAACCTTTGGGAGGAGCTTGGACTGAATCCAGTAAATCAACCAATCGCACATTTGAGTCAATAAAACTTTCATCATCATTGGTCATTTTATTATTAGAAAAACTTTCTATAGTCAAAATGAAGCATCTAAATGTGTCTACATGTAGGAGTGGACTGTTTATAAAAACTAAAATGAGAGTTATTTTTAACCTTCATATATTTCTGAAGATTGTTTAAAATCAAATGGATTTTTAAAAACTTTTATTTCAAGCTTTCAATCAAGTAAAATAAAAGTACTAGAAAAATAAAATTTGGATTCAGAGGCTAGAAACCTACAATGAAGATGTCTATCAAGGCAGGAGGATTGCTTTGAGGCCAGAAGTTTGAGACCAGCCTGGGCAACATAGCAAGATCCCATTTCTATAGAAAACAAAAATTAGCCCAGTATGGTGACTCTCACCTGTAGTCCTAGGTACTTGGGAGGCTGCAGTGGGAGGATCACTTAAACCCACGCATTGGAGGTTATAGTGAGCTATGATCATACCATTGTACTCTAGCTCGGAGACAGAACAAGATTCTGTCTTGAAAAAAATAAGGAAAATATTAAGTCTAGGAAGCTCAGGATAGTCAATCCTTCCATCCCCTTAGAGAAACAGCAAAGTTAAATCATGCGTATCAGCTCAGGCTTGGCGGGCCTTAAATGCACACATTTGCACAGATACGTGCATACTTTTATATAAACTCCCTGACACCAGTGGCTGGGTCTGTTTTATCAAACAATGTCCATTAAACTTCAGATGAAGACTTTATTAAACATTTGTTGAATGAATGGAACATCTTTAGAATGCTATATGCGATTATACAGACAGGTGACCTCTCGTTTTGCAGGATCCTGAGATGTGGGTCACCATGGTGAACATTCAGGCAATGATAAGCGATGATGACTTCCCTTACATTTTTGTGCTTTAGGAAGCACCTGCCTCTTATTGAACCTGGAATGGTGGCATGGGGTGGGAGTCTGTCCTTCCTCATTCACACAGGCGGCTGATACAATAATGTGATCATCAACTCCTCTCTTCCTGCAGCCCCTGACTCACCGGCCGCCCCAGCTGCAGAATGCAAACATCTGCCGGCATCATTAAGGCATTTCTATACAGCACCAACCAAGGCCTGACCCTGTGACCATTTCCACCATTAGATTTGAATGACCTCAGCAGCAGGGCTGAAAGGCCGGAGTATTAATTCACAGAACCACAAGCTCAATTTAAGATTTAATTTGAGATAACGAAGAGCTACTGAAAGTGTATTCAAACTTCTAAGCATGCAATAAAAGCCCTTTCCCTGTTTTCCAGGTTGAATATGAATCCAGTATTTCTTTAACAGATTTATTCACAAATTTACAAACAACACGAAGCCTCTTTTCTCTGTTTCTAATTCCTTTTTTTTTTTTTCTTTCAGTTTTTTGGCTTTATCAAGCCCCTTTATGATGTTTCTTGCTAGGAATCATTTTCAATTCTTCCTCCCTAATTTACAAATGCCTGTTCTTTAGGAATTACCTTTCAATTTGATAGCATTCTTGAAGAGAAAGTAGACTTTCTTAAGAATCTTCCCTACCTTTAGTTCCCTTGCATTCCAACCTAAATATGCTAAGCATCTGTTTGTTCAACAATGATGATGTTGCATAAAAAGCTTTCACCCAGCAATGTAACTCTCATCAAGAAAAGGTGATACAAAGATTCAAAATAATATTCCACCCATTAAGAACACGGGGACACTTGGTTCTAGTGAATACTTAGGCTCTGAAGACTTTATTTATAAAATATTTAGAATTCTAGCTGGGGACGGGAATTTTAATTGGTTCAAGTAGATTTTTCTTTGTTTTTGTTTTTGTTTTTGTTTTGAGACAGAGTCTCGCTCTGTCTCTCAGAATGGAGTACAGCGGTGCAGTCTCAGCTGCCTGCAACCTCTGCCTCCTAGGTTCAAGGCATTCTCCTGCCTCAGCCTCCTGAGTAGCTAGGATTACAGGCACATGCCACCACACCTGGCTAATTTTTGTGATTTTAGTAGAGATGGGGTTTCATCATGTTAGCCAGGCTGGTCTTGAACTCCTCACCTCAGGTGACCCACCCACCTCGGCCTCCTAAAGTGCTGGGATTACAGGGGTGAGCCACCACACCTGGCCTCACGTAGATTTTTTGACACTAAGTTTATTTTAGGCTGGGCATGGTGGCTCACCCCTGTAATCCCAGCACTTTGGGAGGCCAAGGCAAGAGGATCACTTGTAGTCAGGAGTTTAGGTCAGTCTGGCCAATGCAGTGAGACCCCATCTCTACAAGAAATTTTAAAAATAGCTAGGCATGGTGGTGCATGCCTATAGTCCTAGCTACTCAGGAGAATGATGCAGGAGGATCACTTGAGCCTGGTAGGTCGAGGCTGCTGTGAGCTAAGATGCCACAGCACTCTAGCCTGAGCAACACAGTGAGATTCTGTCTCTTAAAAAACAGTTTATTTTAAAATTTGAAGATGGGAATTGGAGATGAGAATTGTTTGCTTTGGACTCAGAAGCCTGAATCTAGAATGGTATTTGCTGACTATTTTGTGTCTGACACTATGCTAGGTTACTTTGCATTTTCTCAAAGACTCAGTCCAGACTTAGAAATAGACTTGGGTTTAAAGCTCAGCAAGCAACTCAGTTCCCAGAGCCTCTGTCTTTGTCATCTGTGAACGACCACATGCCTTGGTGCTTCCTGACAACAACTTTAAAAGTTATAAACATTGACACATATATGGGTATAAAAATACCACAGGTCATCTGAGCTTGACCCTGGGACACTGTTGGGAATGGGTGAACTTCCTAGGAACTGCAAACACTCTAGTCACTGTGAAGATTACACAATGGGCAAAGGCCAGGACCATAGTGTTTTGCAATTCTGAAACTCATCTACTTTATTAGCCACTGGGTTTTCAAAATGAGAAGACATGTGGTGAGCGGCGGGGGGGGGAAGAAGAATAAACCAGAGGCTAGATACAGCTGTTGTGGGGTGGGGGCTGGGGGGCGCTTGGCTTCCAATCCACCCTCCATCATAACTAGCTGTGTAACCTGGGGCAAGCCTGTGCCTCAGTTTCCTCACTTTTATCATCCTTCTGCTCATCAGGAAAGAGACGATGCTCAACATGCAGGGATAAGTGGATGGGTGTGAAGCCACAATTCCCAACACAGAGAAGGCAAATAGGAGGAAGGCCAAGAGAAAGCACACCCACAAGTCTGATGCATTGCAGTGGGTTCAATAGTGTCCCCCTAGAAACATGTTCACTCAGAACCAACGAATGTGACATTATTTGGAAACAGCGTCTTTGCAGATGTAATTAAGATAAGGACTGAGATGAGATCATACTCAACTAGGTGGGTCCTAAGTCCAATGACTGGTGTCTTTATAAGAGATAGAAAGGCACAAAGCCAGAGGAGAATGTGATGTAAGGATGGAAGTAGAGGTTGGAATGTGGTGTTTCCAAGCCAAGGGACACCAAAAACTTCCAAAAGTCACCAGAAAACAGGAGACAGGCATGGCATGGTTTCTCCCTCGTAGCTTCCAGAAGGAACCAACCCCACAAACGCCTTGATTTTGGACTTCTGGCCTCCAAAACCATGAAACAATGAATGACTCTCAATCTACCCAGTTTGCAGTAATTTGTTATGGCAGGCCCAGGAAACACATACACGTGGCATGGTTGGTATTAAAATGCAAGGCACTTGCCTGAAGATAGGCCCTGTGGTCTTACTTCCACCAAGGTTGTCATTATATCTCAAAAATGGGCCACAATAATCCTAAGTCCGTCCACTGATCCCAAGGAAAACCACCTAAATTTTCTTAGCAGGCAACGGCCAACTCTACTAATGGAAATGGGGCTGACTAGAAGTTCTCAGATCATCAGTAAGGAAGATTTTTATTTAATGATGGGAAAATGATTTAGGAATACTGAGATGTCTCCAAACAATACTCCCAGGTCTTAGTTGACTGTACCATTATTTCTGGCATATTCAGGGCACCACTTCTACTGTTGTAGGGCATGCAATGTCCTCAGAAGCCAAAACTTTGGGTTACACATGGAAAGAACATTCTGTTACTGCAAATTTCACTCTTTGGCATCAACACTTAGCAGTGTCCATGACTGTTCTTGCTTTATCACAACACCCAGATGTCAGTGGCTGGAGACTTCTCTTATGTCTCCAGCAAGGAGGGACTGCGTCACTGTGCATCCTGAGAGCCTACTAGAGTGCCAGGCCCATGACAGGTGCTCATGGTTATCAAAGGAATGATAACAATGACAATACAGAGGCAAATAGTAAGAACAATACCGGAGTTATTTTATTTTCTTCCGTATCACCACATTACCATCCCCATTTTACAGATGTTGATACCAAACTAACAGTATAAATTAATGAATAGATGAGTGAATACATAAATAAGTAAATAATGAGTCCGTCTATGAAGGAGCAGACTCAGAATCAAGTTCAAGTCTCACTCAAAAAAGGCTGAGTACAAGCCTCACTGGAGCAAACACCTAAGCTCTCAGGCATCATCAGAGATATTGCCGAGATTTGTTTATGGATGAAAATGCTGGGAGCTTGCGGCCTTCCAGTGTGCTTGTGATGCAGGGCAGGTGAGCCCCAGAAATGGGGCTTAGCCCAAGAGGGTTCTTGGCTTTGCCCAGGAAAGAATTCAAGTGCAACCTGGTGGTGTTAGCAACTTTTATTGAAGGGACAGTGTACAACAGCAGCAGAGGTGATGCTCCCTGCAAAACAGGGCTACCCCACAGGCAGAGTGCCCAGAGTGGCAATTCCGAGGCAGTTCTGCCATCACATTTATACCCATTTTTAATTATATGCAAATTAAGTGGTGGACTATGCAGAAATTTCTAGAAAAAGGGTGGTAACTTCCAGGTTGTTGGGCCATTGACATGGAAAGGGGCAGTAACTTCCAGGTGTTGCCATGGAAATGGCAAACTGACATGACACACTTGTGGACACGTCTTATGGAAAGGTGCGCCCACCCTATCCCTGTTTTAGCTAGTCCTCAATTTGGTCCGGTGTGTAAGTCCTGTCTATGGAGTTGAGTCTTGCCTCTGGAGTCAAGTCCCACCTCCTGCCTCACTGGGTGTCACTGAAGACAACTGGCCTGCTGAGGTGGGGTCATTTCACCTGGGAACCTGATGGGACTGAGAAGATCCAAAAGAAGTGAACTGAACAGTAGTGGCCAACTGACTGGGAAAGAATGCAGAAGAGTGAACACTTTGCTGTGGAATGAACACATGAGTACTATGAGCGTACTCCTGTGCTGACTGCTTTGCCGTTATCATTTCCATTTAATTTTCTCAACAAGCCTCCATTCTAGAGCTAAGCACAATGAGGATTAGAGAGATTAAGTAGCTTACCCTGGAACATTCAACTCAGAAATCAGGATGCAAGTCTAGGTTTCCTGACTCTGCTCTTAAGCCGTACACTTAACCTCCACTTTACATTCCCTCACTCAGTGCTAACGAATTTCTGCCAATATTCTCACTTACACTTAAAAGCAACCTTTGGAATTACGTATATTGGCTCCATTTCAGGAAAGATGAAACTAAGGCCTCGAATAGTTAATGACTTGACTGGCAAGCTAGTTACATGGTAGAAGCAGCACTCAAAACTGCCCAGGCTATAGCACTGTGGCATCTTAGTTCACTGCAGCCTCGACCTACAGGGCTCAAGTGATCCTCCTGCCACGAGGAGCTAGGACTACAAGCATGTACGACCATGCCCAGCCAATTTTTAAACTTTTTGTAGAGATTGGGTCTCCCTGTGTTGGCCAGACTGATCTCACACTCCTGGCTTCAAATGTTCCTCTTGCCTTGGCCTCCCGAAGTGCTGGGATTACAGGCATGAGCCTCTGTGCTCAGCCTCAAAACTGGGCTTGCCTTGTCCTAGGGCTTTCTATTGTACTTCAAGGCCTGAGTCAACGAACGCTGTAGAACAGTCCAACCAACCCTAATCAACAGAGAAGGGCTGTGTGTGCTGGAGACAGTGATAGTGTGGCAGGGCTGGGGCGGGAGCTGCAACATGTCCATGCTGGAAAGCAGATGGGCTCTGATGTGCAGCCCAGGTCTCCCTTCCAGGGTAACCTGTAGCCTTCACCCATCAGCCTTTCCAGGGAGAACCTGAACATAGACAGCTACCTTCTGCAAGGGCACATCCTTCCTGGGGCAGCCCACCCAATCACAAGTCAAGGCAGGTTTATAAAAGCGTGGCCACATTAGCCCAATAGGGATTAGCTCTGATGGGCCCTTTTAGCTTCATGAGGTTGACTGAGACCCTTGCTGGACTGCATCTCAGCTCAACTTCTCCCTCTGCCCACTCCATCTTCATTTTCCTCCCTTCCGTAGGTGTTAATTCCAAGGCATGTGTTCTGTGCAACAAACCTGCACTCAGAGTCTACTTCCCGGAAAGCCCAATGAGATGGTTTCTCATCTTTAAAGAAAACGACCTATGACAATAAGAAGGCTTGACCTCATCAGAAAACTTTTCACTGGGGTGACTGGACTGCCTTGGAACTCTTTCCATCCAAGACAGAGGGTGAGGAGGCGCAATCTCATGGGAACAGAAAGGACTGGGACCCGAGAAGTTCCTGGGAATTTTAGGAGGAAGCCAAGTGAAGACAGGGCCCATTTGCCTCCAAACAAAGACTCATCCCTGATACCCAGGAGTACAGGACTTAACAGGGGCTAAACTTGAACTACTTGTTGACATAATTAGTGCTGGCTCAAGCGAGAGGTTTTATAGCCAACTTGGCGTGGGTTTGTGAATTTTGATTGGCAAATTTGAAGCAAAGTTCAGCCAAGCTCTACATCTATTTTGTAGTGTGCCTTATGCACATCCAGAGAAGCCAACTCTTCTGATAGATTTTTCAGTTTTATGATTGTTGGTAGCTGAAGATATTAGCTCTTTAAGGAGACAAATGCTTCTGGCAGGCTGGCCTGCACTAGGAAGGGAGAAATGCCTTCTGGTTTCTTCTAAAATTAATGTAATAAGATGCATTAATCAGAATTCTATCAAGTCTACACACTTGGCCCAGGCTTAAGAAGCAATACTTTGAAATTGCAGTTGGCTAAGCTTCCCTATTCTTTGTGAATCAGAGTCAGGGTGGAAGAAGAAAAAAAAAAAAGAATAGCGCTAATGTTTAAGAAAAACTGGCAACAGGAAAATGTTTAAGCAACTTTTCATTCCTTAGCTCCACCAGGGATTACAGAGGGTTAGAGGAAGGTTTGACCTTTGTATTTCCACAAACGTACTTCAGATTGTGGGATCAAAAACAGTTGGTCAGACCCCAAGCCAAGTCAGGACTGGTTTGGGCAATAGCTCAGGCCCAAGGTATTTACTTGTTTGTTTCTGTCTTATAATAACTTACTCTGGGACTTGCAATGGAATCTTGGCTATTTCTTGCCTTCAGATGTTTGTAACCAGGTGATGAAAAATTCTGGAAGGTGAAATAGATTACACAGATGAGTATTTGGCATTGCATAACTTTTGACTTAAAGATGATCTTCTCAAGAAACCAAAAAAAAAAAATTAAGCCATAAAATCAGAGCCAATCCCAGTTTCTTCACAGCAATTGCTCATTTTTAGATGACACTCTACATTTTAAAGTGACATAAAAGTGTCCTGAACACTGTACTGCAATTTGGTCGTGCTTTTAATGTGACACAGCTACATCTGTATTTCCTATTACAACTCAGTACCCAAGAGAAGAAAATTTTTAAAGACAAAGGGCCAGGCTTTTGTGGAAACATTTCCCCTCCTTGTATCAAAAAAAAAAAAAAAAAAAAAGTGGCTCCTTCTTGTCTGGTAGATTTCAGTAATTGGCAGGATTTTGAGTAAGCTCTTTTAAAAGCCCTCCGTTTCTATTTTCACATTAAACACACTTGCAATATCTATTAAAAGCACAAATACTGAAGAACACACCAAGACTATCAATGAGCTTACATCTGGAGTCCTCGATATATCAGGAAAAAATGAAGGGAACATTCACAGAGTTTTACTTCTTTGGGAACTCAAATGCTAGAAAAGAAAAGGGTGCCCTCTTTCTCTGGCTTCCTGGTCCGATCC
Organism: Hylobates moloch; assembly: GCF_009828535.3. Lineage (NCBI taxonomy): Eukaryota > Metazoa > Chordata > Mammalia > Primates > Hylobatidae > Hylobates > Hylobates moloch. The sequence goes on from NW_026652281.1 coordinate 11,371,156, forward strand.
AGTGTCCCAAATTTTACATCAATCCTTTATCAGAGAGATTATCAGAGGGGGTCCAGTTAGGGATTTAGTTAGAACAATGGATACTGGATTCTGCCCTCATTTTGGGGAGTATTTATTCACATTAAGGCACAGGGGATTCCATGCTAGAAAAGCAGAATAGAAGCAGGAATATTTCTGCCATGTTCTGGCTACAACCACTTGGCCTTACAGTTCTAGGGTGATTGAGCAATATCCCAGGAAGGACACACAAGGTCACCCAGGGGACTTGAGAACATCGAGAGAGAGCAGGGCCAGTGAATGGGTTGGGGAGAGAACCTCTGAGCCCTGTATATATCTTGGAAGTCACTCTCAAGTTTATATTTGGGCAGACAGAGCCAGATGTCAGCATGCACTCATAGGCAGCCAAGCAGCAAGAGGAGGGTCACTGAAACACTGGCAGAGACGTCTGCGAGCAACTGCCCTTGGCCTAGGACAGATGCATTGCACTCCTAAAGCTCTTTTGCTCCTTTTCAGATTTCCTTAAAAGAACAGGAAGGGAAGGAAGGATGAAAACCTAGGGGAAGCAAAAGGAGCCATAGCTCAGCCGACGTTCCTTCCAGAGAGACTCCCTCTGCCCCCACAAATGTGTGTTTTGGAGGAAAGCTTATGCATTGGGCAAGGAGGTCATCATGGTCTAAGATTTCAAATTCTTGGTCAGGGTCCTGGCAAGAGGCAGATGGTACACTCAAAATGGGTAATGTAAGAAGTGCTTAGTAAAGGCACTGTTTGTAAAGGTTGGTGCAGGGTTTAAGGAAACAGCAAAGTTTCATGCAATGTACTACAGTTAGTAACAGCAGGAACATCTCCTGCCCTTGTCAGCTAAATGGATGAAAGCTTCTCTTTTTTTTTTTTTTTTTTTTTTGAGACAGAGTCTCGTTCTCTCAACCAGGCTGGAGTGCAGTGGCACAATCTTGGCTCACTGCAACCTCCGCCTCTGAGGCTCAAGGAATTCTCCTGCCTCAACCTCCCAAGTAGCTGGGATTACAGGTGTGTGCCACCATGCCTGGTTAATTTTTGTATTTTTAGTAGAGATGGGGTTTCACCATGTTGGCCAGGCTGGTTTCGAACTCCTCACCTCAGACAATCCGCCCGCCTCGGCCCCCCAAAGTGCTGGAATTACAGGCGTGAGCCACTGCGCCCGGCATGGACGAAACCTTCTACAGAGGAAGGTGGTGAACTGACACCCAGCAGGGAGCAAGCCTGGAAATTAAATTGCTAAATCCAACCAGAAGAAGAAAAGGCAAGAGAGCTGACTGTGGTCAGCTTCCAGGCCAGGTGGAAGAATGTGGGGAGCACAAAGGTAGCTGTTGTGCAGACCGCATGCGAGAGAGCCCAAGGGTGGTTTTGCAAGGGCAGATGACAGGCCTAGTGGGGACAATGCCCACAGTCCCCCAACTTCAACCAGAAGGCCTTGGCTGTAATGTCTTATACACTGCCATGTCACATTAGTTGTTATTTGAAGGCAGAACTTTTTCCCCCAAAATACCTGATTGGAAAACCTTGACCCTGGATGTCACGCTGGTTTCTCCCAGGTCTAAGGTGCAGGATTCCACAGAAAAAAACCGATGTAATCCACAAAGGATACATCTTGAAATGAGATAGGTTGGAAAAGAACACAGGGGCCTTTACCCAAGCCATCACTGCAACCTCTTTTGTTTTGTACATGTATGAAAAGCCAACATTCTAAAGTAGAGGTTCACTTAATTTTTTTTTCAAGAGAGGCTTCCTGGTAGTTTTATTAGACAGTGGTTTTATTAGGGGATGTAAGGATTACAGAAACATCATATTTTTTAACATATAATATTTTTTGAGTATCATTTGAATTAACAGGGAAAAGTGCATTTTTTCCAGTTTCTTAGGGAAAAGGAGATACTTCACCAGGCGTATAAAAAGGAAGAAGAGGGGGAGGGGAAATAAAAATTCCCGAAAGATGAAAAATTGTTGATATAAGATGGAGGCACATTTTTGCCAAAATTCTCTAAAAGAAAGAATTATTATGGCTCCCCAGTAACTGACTCCGCTTGCCGGCATGGGGAGTATCTGGCCGAGTTCTGTCTTCTGCAACGACATACTGTCCTGCACTGGAAACTTGAGCCACAGCCCGTGTGCCTGCGCAGTATCAGCAAGTGCAGATATTCCGCAAGGAAAGAAAAGAAAACTCCTAGAAGAAACAGCAGTTGCCTTAAACCAGCGGAGATGTAATAGAACCTGTAGAATTGGGGGTGGGGAGGAAAGCTTCAGGAAGGTTAGCACTGGGGCCTCTACATTTTCTAATATAGATTAATGGCTTGCTCAGGCAAGCAGCTACATGCTTGCTAAATGCGCTGACCGCCTGAAATTAGCAAAGGTGGTGACAAAAGAAGGGAGAAAAAAAATAAAATGAGCTGAATCTGAATGTGCCTCACTCAACCTGGTCTGACATATGACAAACAAAATTAACGGCGACAAAGAGAAAGCAGTAAGTATCAGGTAGTAGAAAACAAACATCGAATGAATGTGATTGATCTCAAAGGAGGCCTTTTGTTGTTGTTGATAAGACCTTGGAGACAAAATGGATACTTGATGAACACACACACAGGAGCTCACACAGGCACACGCACACGCATACGCACACACATTCCTGCCCACATATAGAGACATCAAAGCCAGACCACCACAAAATTAGATAGGCATCATTATATCTCTCTCTAACCAGGAAAAAATGTGTGCTCCCAGAAATTAGAATAGATTATCTTGGACTCTAGTGAAACTCAGCTCAAGTATACTCCATTCTGGTAACCACCTTACAAAAATGTTATTAATCTAACACTTGAAAGGTATTAAGAAAAGCAGGATTCTTGGACTTAAATTTCTGAGTGTTTTTTTTTTTTTTTAAGGCTGTATATTTATAGCTTAGGAGGGAAAAAAAGGAAATTAAGGGGGAAAAAAAATGAAAAACAGTTACGACCTAAAACATCTGTGAGGTAGATAACACTATGATAGCAAAACAACAAAAATCAGAAGCAATATTAAAGGGACATTTGAGATGCTGAATATATTTTTTCCTAAAAAACAATCAACTACTTACAGAACAATGTGTATACAAGTTGGAAAAAAAAAAAAAAAAAAAAAAACACCTCACAAGTATCTCAGTATTTTCCTATCACTAGACGGAAATAAGAAATTACATGGGTTTACCTATTAGGGTAGATTCCCAAATTGTGTTTCCCCAAACATTCATAACAAAATTCTTATATTTGATTTTATTTTTCCATTTTAAGACAAATTCACCAGTGAGTCAAAATCTCTTTTAAAAATAGATGTGTTTAAGTAGATATAAAATGATACAAAACAAGACAGGGGAAAATACTATTAAAAAAGTTTTAAAACTTATAACACAAACATGGGGCCTTTAGTTTATGGGGCTTGTTAATTAGTGCTGATTCTGCATTAGTCAGGGACTTTGGATAGATTTTTTTTTAGGGTGGGGGGGTCAGAGTCTCACTCTGTCACCCAGGCTGCAGTGCAGTGGCATGATCTTGGCTTACTGCAACCTCCGCCTCCTGGGTTCAAGTGATTCTCATGCCTCAGCCTCCCGAGCAGCTGGGATTACAGGTGCCTGCGCCCACTCCTGGCAAAATTTTTTTTTATTTTTAGTAGAGAAGGAGTTTCGCCCTGTTGGCCAGGCTGGTCTCGAACTCCTGACCTCAGGTGATCCATCCACCTCGGCCTCCCAAAGTGTCAGGATTACAGGCAGGAGCCACCATGCCCAGCCAGATTTTTTTTTTTTTTTTTTAACATATACTTTAAAGAAGTTGTTTGACATTACCCAAGAACATAAGACCTGCCATGTTAAATCGGTGTCACCTCGAATGTCTCAAAACCCAATGGCACCAAGAGATAGCCTGTGGCTTGCTGCTGATGTCCTCTATAATGTCTACCCTCACAGAATGGGGCATTATCCTAAATATGCCCCAATGTATTGGATGTCATCTTGTCTTTTAAAAAATTGGCAGACACAGTGCCAAGTTAGGACACCTAGGTCCTACGCATTGCCATGCATTGGTACCTACTGTATTTGGTCTCTGTGGTGGCTGGGGACTTTGGGGTTCAAAAGAGAATGAGACTTGATCCTTTTCACAAAGATCTTATTGTGTGAGAGGGTAAACAATGATGAGGGTAAGAACCACAGCTCTGATGGTGTTATAATAGCTATAGTTTATCAAGTAATTATTATATGTCTGGCACAACACTTAAAAATTCCATTTATTCCTCAAAAGAACCCTAACAGGTATATCTTATTATCCTCGTAACTCAGCAAGAAGAGAGAGGCTTACCAAGCTCAAGTAACTTGACTAAGTGTTAGGGACTGAATGTTTGTGTCCCTCTACCCCTCATTCATATGTCAAAGCCCTTACCATCAGTGTGATGGTATCTGGATGTGGGACCCTCGAGAGGTTGTTAGGTTTAGATGAAGTCTTGAGGATGGGGACCCTCATGAGAGGATTAGTAGCCTCATAAGAAGAGGACAAGGGGGCTGGGCATGATGGCTCATGCCTGTAATCCCACCAGTTTGGGAGACTGAGGCAGGTGGATCACCTGAGGTCAGGAGCTTGAGACCAGCCTGGCCAACATGGTGAAACCCCATCTCTACTAGAAATACAAAAAGGGGGAAAGAGAGAGAGAAAAAGAGAAAAGAAAGAGGGAGGGAGAAAGAAAGGAGAGGAGAGGAGAAGGGAAAGGGAAAGGAAAGGAAGAAAGGGAGGAACAGGGACATGAAGAAAGTTAATAGATACAGTAAATGTACACAATGATAGCTTATAAAAGGAATTCTAGTGACATAAATGTACCAGTAGATATAATTCCCCAAAGTGATTTATCCAACCCAGAGAGCCTATGAATCACAGAGAGGATGAAGGGTCATCAATTAATCAGCAACTGCAGAATAATATACCTATGTATGTGAGTGACCATGTGTATAAAACATAAGGTAGGTCACAACTAAGAATGTCACAAAACACTGATTGTTTTTCGGATGCTGAATTACCGAAGTCCCTTCCGACTTTTTCATCATTTGTTCACTGCATTCCTCTAAAATCCAGATGAGAAGAGGCACACTGCTTTCCTGTCCCTTCCCCTTATAAACCTCTGAAATACAGTGCAAGTTACTGAACACCAGAGAAGCCCTTTGATGCATCCTCAGTTCACCAAATATGCTTCTGGCCACAGAATCCCCAGCTCTGCCTGCAATATTTTCTAAGTGTCTGAATGAATAGTCCACACAGCATTACTGTCTCTTCTGGCATTATGACAGAATGACAGAGCACTTGTCTTTTTGGATCTTGCACTGTCATTTGTCTTTTTTATGGAGTTTCTTTCCCCCCTGCATAAGATGATTTGTCTCCAAAAAGAAAGTCTTAATAGAGTTATTCCTACAGAAGGAAGCAAATCTAGTTTATATTCCCACCTTCTTCCACCTTTGATATTATGGCCCACTTCATTCAGGATTAGGCAGGCTTAACAATTAGAATCAAACGTCCTGTTCAGTGGGCAAGAGTCACTCAGAAGAAACAGTGGGAGGTAAAATTCTCCAGCGCTAAAGAATTTGTCAAGGCAATCATGGTAGCAGGGAAATGCTTTAATCAGTTGTTGACTATTAATTTATTTTCTTAACAGCAAATATGGATCCAAGAATCTCAAGTGATACAGGGGGTTCTCATAATACTTCCTAGGGATGTTTTCTGAGCTGACATGTAATATTTGATAGCTTATATGAACTGCCAATATGCTGTCATTCTCAATGTTAAAAACAAGTGTGGCTGCCTGTGTCCACATAAATATACTGGCTGATCATATGAGGCAGGGTAGGTGGTTGGGCAGAACCTGATGTTTCATAGGTAAGCTGCCATTTAACAGATCCAGGTGGAAATTGCAAATCAGCTCAGAATAAGACTATGTTCTGATAGAAATGTTTTGAAATTTTCAGTGTAGTTTTCAAAATGTATAGCCAATGGATACCTGTCACGCTGAAGAAGAGTATTAAAGGACCATTTAATAAAACTGTATAAGGGCTCCTCTTCCCCTACTCTTAATTCACTGGTTTAGGTCTGGAAATTTCCATCAAGGGCTGAAGGATTACCAGGAAGCACAAAAATTGAAACTTCAACATTTTTCCTTTGATGAATCCATGTTCTTGGTGTTTCTACTGGTGCTGTGAGATTTGCTAGATGAACAGGACACCACGGGTCCTCTAAGGGAGACTTCGCTTTAAGAAGGTGAGTGTGGAATATGCTAACCCAGGGGAGAAGGGAAAGCTCAAATGCACATGCAACTGATCTGCCATAGAGGGTCATCATCCCTTGGGAACAATCACCCAAGAGCTTTTAGGAGCTCACACACTGAACACACCACTATCCTCCCCTTCCTTCTTCCTGTCCCAGCTAAGCTCTGAGAAATTATCATGACAACCGCAGGGGCAAACAAAGCCCACATGGCCTCATTCACACTCCCAGTCCTCTTTCTAGGAGGCATCTGGAAACAGGGGTGGCCCCTGTGTACTAGGTTAAATTTCTGGAGTTTCTGAAAAACTGATAGGAGGAGGGAAAGAAGAGATGACACCAGAAATAAAGGCTAACTTCTACCTATCTGGGGCAGGTGGAAGTTGGAAAGGAATACTGCCAGAGTCCTTAGGGTAGAGGGATGGGCTTCAATTTTAATATTAACCTGAAAATTAATAAGTGATTTCATATCATTAATACATACTAGGGAAGGGAAGCAGAATATATCAAATATACTAAGAAGTTTTCATTCGAAAAACGCTTTTTTCTTCCTAGAATACCACGGTGGATTTTTTTTTTACTTTTCTTTTTTTTTTTTTTTTTTTTTAGATCTCTATTGGCTTTGCTTTGGTTTCTGTTTCCCCCCCTAAAAAAATCTAACTTCTGAAAACATTGTGCTCAGACATCCATTTCAAGTAATAGGACACACGCGCTAAAGGAAACGATCCAGGAGAAACATTTGCACAAGTTCTCATATGACTTGAGATTGCATCTCAGAAGGGTGAAGGCAGAGAATAGACAGAAACAGCCCTCTGTGTGTGCAGAACGCCGTGTGTCCTCAGTGCTTCTCGGGGCCCATAGCTCATTAGCTGCAGGTGATATGAAGCCTGCAACCTATGAGGCCAGAAAATTCCCAATAATAATTCATCAGGTCCTGAGAATTCTCCTAAGTACATTTAGATCAAGTGCATGACATTTCGCCCCTAATAGCAGCATTGGCAAATGGCCTAACAGAACTTAGATGGCTCCACCAAGCCACACAACTATATTATGTGTGTTCAAATGAGGGGCAGCTATGGAGATTGACGGGTGGACATAAAATAGCAGTTTAGGATAGTGGTCAAGATCACACATCAGGACACTGGGCAAATTAGAACTACGCATCTGAATTTATTCATCTTTGACGTAGGATATTAATATGGAACCATTCAATCTAGTGTGAGGATTACATGAAATAAATGCTTAGCTGATGCAGGAAATTAAAGATGATGGCATGTTTTTCTGTTGGAGTTTATGTTTAAACCAATGCAGCAGTGAGGAAGAGGCCTCTCCTTCCCAGAATGTTGGCTACTGACTTTTCTAGTTAAGACCACCCTTCTATGACATCAGAAATTCACAAAGGTCCACATTTTTAGTAATCATCAATTAGTAAATATGTAACGATCATGTTAGTATGGATTCAATAACACTTTAAAATGGATTTCTACTTTACACATCCCAATAGCATTTACCCATATTTGAAAATTATTTGCACCTATATGTAAGACCTATTATTTATCCTACCTTGAATACAACGCTTGCACCATATACAGGTTTGAAGAAGCCATACAGTAGTTGCTCCTGGGTTGCAAAGGGATGCATAGTCCAGAGGGGTGAATGACTGCTCTTGAGGACTAGAGGTTCAGGGTCCCTATGAGTATCACAGGAGGAGGATATTTAGAGGGGTTGAAAGAGGACATGATCTTGAGGTGGAATACCATGGGTGCCAAAAATTGAGGAGTGGGGTTGACTACAGGCAGTCCTGGTTGCTTGGGCCTAGGCCCTAGAAGAGTCTCCAAATGGGGAAGGGGATGCCTTTGAGCACAAAGGTCTGTGGGGAAAGATGGGACATTTGAGTTGGTTGACTTTAATTCTGGAGTGAACATGCAAAAAGAAAAAGGAGAACCAGTCTCCAAAGCAGTTAAACTGTCCGATGAAATGAAAATGTTCTGTAACCATGCTGTCCAATGTGTTAGGTACAAGTAGCTACTGAGCACTTGAAATGGGGGCTAGTTAATGAAACCGAAGAAGTGATTTTTACAAATGTTATACAACTTTAATTCATTTCAGTTTAAATAGCCACATGTGGCTAGTGGCTACCATATCAGACAAACAAGCAGCTATACAGTTTGGTCAGGCCACTTTGGAGAAGCCCCAATGATGTAACAGAACGTTGTTTCTTCTTTCTGAGAATCAGCTGATGCCCATTACAGGCCGGCGCCCTTGAATCTAAGAGATATTTATTTCGATAAGCCATAAAATGCTCCTAGATGAAATCGACTGGCTTCATCTCATGGCACTCCACGTTTGCCACATTTGAATCAGGTTTTAACCACTGTCATTAATTAGAATGCATGTAGAAGCAAAAACATTTAAAATAAACCCAGGCCCTTGATGTTAAAGCTGTCATTTTTTTACATGGCCTCATGATTCAACGATTAATGGACCTTAAAACAATCATAAAACATCAAGGCCTGTGTTCAAGCTTAGAAGAATAAGAATAGTTTTACTTCTGCTCCGGTCCTCTTGTTTTAAATTCACTGGGTGTCACTGGGCTCTGTAAACACTTTTAAGTATTTTGACATTGTGGTATGAGATGTTGTTAATCTGTTTCCTCCCTGACCTTCATTGGCCAGTGGCATGTTGCGACTCAGTGGAAAATTCATGAAAAACAGCAAGGATGTACTCAGTGACATAGATTAGGACACAATAAACCTAAATAATGGCCATAATGTGCAGATTCCAATTCAATAAACGGACTCACCAAAGACTTATTGAGCATTCAGTCTGCACCAGGCGCTTGGTGGACGCTTGCACAAATTACAGATTTTATTTGCATAATCCTCAGCACAAATGTGGGGTCAGCATTACTGTCCCCCATTTCATAGATAAGCATGCTAAGACCCAGTCATGTGGCTAGTAAGGGGCAGAGGTAGGATTCAAAACCAGGTTTCCTGACCCCCTGCCAAATACCATTTCTTTTCCCAATATCCCACTGCAGGACATGAACTGTTCACTTAAGTGGCAGACTGTATCTTTCAAAAGTGGCCATGGCAATATGTCCAGTCCCACATTCTCTTCTAGAAGAGGTGGGGTCTATTTCCTCTCACTGCAAACCTGGTTGGGGTGGGTCTGACAGCCTAAAAAATAGAATGCAGGAAAACCTAGGGCTATGTAACTTCTCTGGAAGGCCATAAAAGGCAATGCAGCATCTGCTTGGTTCTTTCTCTTGGGATGCTCCCCCTTGGAACCCAGCCACCATATTGTGAGGAAGCTCAGGGTACATGAAAACAATGTGTAGATGTTCCAGCCAATAGACCCTCCAGCAACGGTCCCACCCACCAGTCAGCATCAATCCTCAGACTCATGAGTGAACAACCTTCAGATGATCTCAGACCCTGGCTTTCAAGCTGCTTCAGCTGATGCTGGAGCAGAGACAAGCTGTTCCTGAGAGCCCTGCTGAAACCACAGATTCCTGAGCAACATAAATGTTGTTGTTTTAAGCCACTAAATTTGGGGGTGGTTTGTTATGCAACAATCGTTACTGGAATATAGTCAAACTTTAATGAAACTCTACAGAATAGGGAAATGCTTCAATTCCCTCATCAATGATATCTGAATGGCCAGAAGATGGGTTCTCATGAAAGAAATCCTGAGAGGAAAAAGATCAAGGACTTGGTTGTAGAAAAACACCAAGAATTTGGAAGGCTTATTATATCAGGGAATTAAGTGAAACATTTGAAGGAAAAGAAAACAGACAGCCTAATGAATATACCACAAAGTTTAGATTTATGGGATTATATATTTATTGCTTTGACTGCTAAGATCTATCTGGAGCCTCAAGTGGCTTTGGACTACTTCATCAGTTTGGCTTTGAAAGATTTCTTGTCTTAAGAGGATCCTCCACTTCTGTCCCTTGAGGTTATAGGGTGGCACTGGGTGTTATTCCCTAATGTTCAAAAGATGAGAAAAATGTTCCTGGCATGCTAGAAAGAAGACCCAACAAGGCAGAAAAAAAGCCTTAGTCTTTCTATATTCACAGATCTTGATACTGTCCCTGACAGTTTGGAGAGGAATTGGAAAAAAAAAACAAAAAACAAAAAAAAAAACCACCAAACCAAACTACAACAACAACAAAAAACAACAACTGGAGATACAGCCATATAAAGAGTTAAAGGAAGTTGGCAAAGAGTGACAGTGCCTTATTTTTGACACTCCCATATTTCACCCAAATGAGAAGCTGTTTAAGTCTTAACAGTGAATAACCTAAAAATCCAAAGCAGATCCCACTCTTCTGCATCTACCTTCAAGATACCTCAAATCTATGCTGTAGGCCGGGTGCGGCGGCTCACGCCTGTAATCCCAGCACTCTGGGAGGGTGAAGCGGGTGGATCACGATGTCAGGAGATTGAGACCATCCTGGATAACATTGTGAAACCCTGACTCTACTAAAAATATAAAACACACACACACACACACACACACACACACACACAAATTAGCCAGGCGAGGTGGCAGACGCCTGTAGTCCCAGCTACTCAGGAGGCTGAGGCAGGAGATTGGTGCCAACCCGGGAGGCAGAGCTTGCAGTCAGCCAAGATCCTGAGATCGCGCCACTGCACTCGAGCCTGGGCGACAGTGCGAGACTCTGTCTCAAAAAAAAAAAAAAAATCTATGCTGTTTTGGGTTTGATTCTGCAGAGGCAATGGTGAACTCATCAGGTCTCTCTCAAATACATTTTTCCTTTCTTGGTTAAATATTCTTTGCCTACCTTAAACATTTCACAGTCTAGTCCTTAAATTTTGATATTGTGGTAGTGATATTCTTAATTTCATGTACAACACCACATGCACAAAAATACTTTCATCTTTAAGATGGGTTGCAAATATCAGGAGAAAGGGGCATTTTGCTGATGCAAAGCTTCCCAAATACAAATGGCAACTTCCCAAATATCAATGGAAACCATCCGTAGATATTGGCAGCAATATTTCAATCTTTCAGGAATTGTTAGTTTGGAGGAAATTTAGACTAATTGGGTTGCTTTTAAAACCTGTAATACTGCCATGGTTACATCCTAAGGATCACAGAATGCCTAAGGTATAAACAGGATTTTTTTTCCTTTTTTATTGATGGCTGTGAATTTTCTCTGCACACCTGTAATAGCAAGGTAACTTTTGCTATAAACAGCATTTTAAAATTATCACATAAAAAACTATCAAGCACTAAATTGGAAAAAAACAGAAATTTGAAAGTGATAGTTAAATTCATGAAGCAAATCTGCTACACTCAAAGGCTCATTGCTTGACATGTAAAAAATTGTGAGCTGCGTGTAAGACCTGGGTATGAACTTCCCTCCAGTGGGAGAAACCACAGTTCATACCAGGCTCCAAATGGGAGCCACACGCAGAACATACGCGCTTCGGATGTGCGCTTGTTTGCATGAGTAATGGAGTTAATATTAAAAGTCTTTTCTCATCATTTCAATTCTTTTTTTTTTTTTTTAATTTGGCTGAGTGCCTTTTTTGCTACCTCCAAGAGCTGTTAATTTTGTTCGCTGCCGAGCAAAAGTCAAAGTCAGAGTCTAAACAGCTTGTAATGAGTTTTCAATGGCCCATCTCAATGAAATTGAGGGCAAAGACCAGCCAGCTCAGGCAGTGTCAGCCCTCGGAATTTATTAGTGAGGGCGCATTGTGTTCAGGGGAAGGCACGGAGGAGGAACTGCAGGTTCTGGACTCTTCAAGTGGAGCCCCAGCCCTTATTAAAAAGTGGTGACGCCGGGCGCGGTGGCTCACGCTTGTAATCCCAGCACTTTGGGAGGCCGAGGCGGGCGGATCACGAGGTCAAAAGATCGAGACCACGGTGAAACCCCGTCTCTACTAAAAATACAAAAAATTAGCCGGGCGTGGTGGCGGGCGCCTGTAGTCCCAGCTATCCGGAGAGGCTGAGGCAGGAGAATGGCGTGAACCCGGGAGGCGGAGCTTGCAGTGAGCCGAGATTGCGCCACTGCACTCCAGCCTGGGCGACAGAGCAAGACTCCGTCTCAAAAAAAAAAAAAAAAAGTGGTGACAGCGACAGGACACATGCTATCTGACCCATCTGCCACAACCTCCACTGCAGCGGGGTCAAACCTGGTTGGGAATGAAGGAGAGGGAAGTCAGCTGAAGGAAAGAAGGGCTTCCATCTCATAGCGATGTGGCTGTGTCTATCTTTCTATCTCACCATCAATCAGCTAAGAAGGAGGAGCGCCTTCCTTCCTCCAAGATCATGAAGTAGAACCAGCCCACCTCCCCCACGCACACACACACCTGTTTGTCTGGTGATGGTAATTTGGGAGAAACAAAGCAGTATTCAATTTTTGAATTCTGACTACTTTATTTGTTCAATTCTTTTAAAATTCCTCCATCATGCCACTTCCAACAGATCCCCCGTGGTTTTACTTCCAAGAATGCCCTTGAGGCTGGGCATGATGTGTCACGCCTATAATCCTTGCACTTTGGGAAGACTGCTTGAGCCTAGGAGTTTGAGAGCAACACAGGAAACAGAGGGAGACCTCATCTCTACAAAAATAAAAATCAAAGTTAAAAACACGTCCAGGTATGGTGGCATATGCCTGTGGTTCTAAGCTACTTGGGAGGCTGAGGCTGGCAGATTGCTTGAGTCCACAAGCTCAATGCTACAGGAAGCCGTGATTGCACCACTGCACTCCAGCCTCGGCAACAGAGCGAGACCCTGTCTCAAAAAAAGAAAAAGAGTAACTTTGAAACCCACGTAATACTTTTCTGCACAAATTTAAAATCTCCATATAAAACAGAATTCTGCATGAGCTGGAGAAATAAATCCTACACTTGAGAATGAAGAGCAAGTTCACAATGGACTTTCTGGCCAAAGAAATGCTCTGCAAAGCCATCACAATAACACACAAGAGCACATGGTGGTTTGGAGAGGAAAAAAAAAAAAAGTCTTACTTCTTCATAGCCACACCTTTTTATTTAAGGAAAAACCTTTGGGGTTTGTGTTAAGAACCGACTTGTCCTCTGAGTGGAATAAATCAGAACTGTTGGATCCTGCAAGACTAATTTTTATATAATTGATATTAAATTATGATTGATTCCAAGACATTTTTAAAAGATAGAGCACCTACTAGATACTCTTGCACCTACTGGCCACAGTGCAAGGCACCATGAACTCCATGGCAGGCATGGTGATGAAAGTCAATTCATCTTTCTTGCCACTCATTCATTCATTTTTTTCCTTTTTTTTTTTCAAATGAAGTCTTGCTCTATGACCCAGGCTGGAGTGCAATGGCATCATCTTGTCTCACTGCAACCTCTCCTTCCTGTGTTCAAGCAATTCTCCTGCTTCAGCCTCCTAAGTACCTGGGATTACAGGTGCCCACCACCACACCTGGATAATTTTTGTATTTTTAGTAGAGACGGGGTTTCACCATGTTGTCCAGGCTGATCTTGAACTTCTGACCTCAACTAATCTGCGTGCCTTGGCCTCCCAAAGTGCTAGGATTACAGGCATGAGGCACGGTGGCCAGTCATTCAACCATTAATGCATTGCTTTAGTCAGTCACTATATTCACAAGTATTTATTAATTAGTTTTTTTTTTTTTTTTTTTTTGAAGTGGAGTCTCACTCTGTCACCCATGCTGGAGTGCAGTGGCGCGATCTCGGCTCACTGCAACCTCTGCCTCCTGGGTTCATGCCATTCTCCTGCCTCAGCCTCCCGAGTAGCTGGGACTACAGGTGCCCACCACCACACCCGGCTAGTTTTTTGTATTTTTAGTAGAGACAGGGTTTCACCGTGTCAGCCAGGATGGTCTCAATCTCCTGACCTCGTGATCCACCCGCCTCGGCCTCCCAAAGCGCTGGGATTACAAGCGTGAGCCACTGCGCCCGGCCTACTAATTAGTTGTTAAGGACAAAACGATTGACTAAGTTTTGGGGAAAATGGTTGGTCTTTGTCCTCAACTATTAGTAATTTAGGTTCTGGTAAAATTTCATAAAATTCCAGATTAATATAGTGGATTTTCAAAGCCTTCCATAAACCACTGTGTATTTAAATACTCTCCCTATTTATTTAAATACACTTGCTTCCTCTGCATTTGTCTTTTTCAACCTACCTGTTCAGTTCCATTCACAGACCTACTCTCTCTCTCTCTGTAACAATTTCTGTTCCTTTCTGTGTCCTACAGCATTGCTGGGAAAATGAAACGCTGTTAAGTATCTTAACACAGAGCCTGTGACAGAAAGCCTTGCATGCATTCAGTAAACACCAGCCAAAAAAAAAAAAAACCCAAACAAACAAAATACAAAAAAAACTTTGCTCTTTGTGCCGTATATATATGGATATTTCAAAAGCACATCCGATCTAAGAGTGAGATTCACACACAGGCACATTCCTTGTCACTTTCACAATGACAATAATGCTAATAATAACCAGCAGCACCAGGAGAAGCCACCATGGTACACCAGCCCCTGGGATAGGCCCTTTCCACACATCATCTCAGTTAATTCTCTGCAAGGCAGGTTCTGTTCTTATCCCATTTTGCTGAAAAAACATTGGAAGAGGTTAAGCGATTTACACCAAATCACAAAACCAGTTCATTTTAGATCAGGACAATCAGACTCAACAATCTATAAAATATCAACATTCAGTTTAAATTGCACATCTTACACAGCTTTAATCTCCTAAAAAAACTGAAATGTCCCTTTGTCTGAAAGTGAAATGTCGTCAATCCATATACACTAAGGAGAGAGACAATGGCAGGATGGGGATGCACCTGCTCGGAAGAAGTATCCACAACTCACCACTCACTTTAAAACGCTTTGGATAACTTCATTCAGAAACAAAGTTAAGGAGAGAAATTGTTACTGTGGGGTAAGAACTCAAAAATTTCCACAGTAAGGACTCTGGCTGCATTCAAATGCTAGGAGGATAAATATCCCCACTGGAAGCTAAAATGGCCAGGGTTCGTTTATTTTTGAGATAGGGTCTAGCCTTGTCACCCAGGCTGGAATGCGGTGACACGATATCAGCTTACTGCAACCTCTACTTCCTGGGTTCAAGTGATTTTCCTGCCTCAGCCTCCTGAGTAGCTGGGATTACAGGCACTTGCCACCACACCCAGCTAATTTTTGTATTTTTAGTAGAGATGGGATTTCACCACGTTGGCCAGGGTGGTCTCAAACTCCCAACCTCAGGGGATCTACCTGCCTTGGCCTCCCAAAGCTCTGGGATTACAGGCATGAGCCACCACGTCCAGCAGAAAAATAATAAGTGGTGTTTGTTTGTTTTAATGAGGTAGAAACCACTTGAGATGAGTATCACTTGAACCTGGGAGGTGGAGGTGGAGGTTGCAGTGAGCCAAGATTGCACCACTGCACTCCAACCTGGGCAAGAGAGTGACATTCTGCCTTAAAAAAAAAAAAAAAAGGGGTAGAGAGAGAGAATGACAATAAAACTGCCCAGAAAAGTGTAGCATGAAATAAACTATTACATGGGGTGATAGTTTGCATTTATACTCACTTTTTTTTTTTTTTCTGCTTTACGAAATTCCATTCAAGAGCTTGATGCTTAATGCTTATACTGGGGAATGCCTTGCAAAAACTTTCTAAACTATCAGACTGACTGTTGACTGACCACAATATGTCAACTGAATGCTGGGTAGGAGATGCTATCTCGAGAGAAGTCTGCTGTGGCTGCTACATGCCTGACACAGACCCAGACACACTGACCTTAGCTAAGAATGCATTTGGGATTTTAGACAATTCCCTCATTCTGAAAAGAGGCCTGAAGTCAGGAACCCCCTGAAATGTTTTCAGTTGAATCTTTGCTGTTCTCAGCTTCCCCTCTGGCCGTCAGCTGCCGCTGCAAGCCATTTAGCAAAGGAAGCGAATGGCAAATTCTATCACAGTGGGGACAGATTCTGCATAGTAATTCACGTTGCAGGCTAATTCTGACCATACAGGCTTATCCCTGTTCCTAGACCTCCAAATTCGTAGGATAAAGAAGAAGTGTGGATATCACTTTATTTGGGGCCATTTTCATAGCCAGTGACTACAGACACCTACACAACCATTGCCTGCAGATATTATATAACGACAGCTGGTCACTCTGTTCCAAGCGGAATTTTAGAGCAACATAGTTGTCTTTGTGTTAAAAGCTCATGGTACACATTTACAGAAAACCAGGCCCTGGCATTCCTCTAAAATACTGGGGCTGAAAAGCCCGACTTTTTTTTGCCATGCAACAGTGAACATTTATACAATCATTAAAATCGCATCTACCACCATATTTTTTCTCCTTCTCAGTTTTAATACATTTTTATAATTGCACTGAAGATATTCTAACCCTGTTTTTAGTGCAAAGATAAAATTTATGAACCGTGACAAACGTATCATCTCAGAGCCAACCCGAAGGATAACAATGTGCTTGATGAAACCCAAGTGTTCTTTCCCTTCTGCCCATTTTAATGGGGAAGGAGAGAAAAAGAGTTCTTCGGAACCTCAGACCTGGAATGCCAGACGCGGGGGAGGTTCCTAACTAGTGCCTGAGATGCAGGATGTATTTCAGGGAAAAGTAGTCATTCACATAGAAATTTTTCTAAAGCTACATAACTGTAACTTTGACTAATATGCATTTAAAATTTGGATATAATTGGGCAGCTTCTGTCAACACAGCCAAAGATATCTAAATAGATTTGTTCTCCCAGTGGCATGCCCAATTCCCCCTTTCTCCTTTTGTGTACTTTCTTTAGAGAATGTTTTTGGACGACATTAGAGAGCAGGCAGCATAAAATAGCAGAAAGGTCAGTACACAAAGCGCCACAGAACATGAGCTCCAAGGTTCAGGGGGGCCGTCCGAAGCCATGTGACCTTGGCCAAGTCCCTCTGCTTCTGACAGCCTTGCCCCTCATCAACTCCATAAGGAGAGATTTGGAGTGGACCTTTGAGGTCTAAAATGACGTGTGATGACGATATTATTTAAAACAACATAAAATACCCCCAACTTTGAGACTATCCCTGGTCAGAAAATCAGTTTCATAACAAACTTTTAAATGCTAGTAAGTTCTTAAAAATCCAGCAAGCACAGATGTGTGAGCATGTGTTTGGTAACCCAGACGGACACCGTACATTTTCCAAAAGTGATTGTTAGCATCTACCCTGGGGTTCTTATTCCTTCCCGCAGAGTGTACCCTGCCCATGAACTCTCCACTAAAGAGACAGCAAGAGAGAAGCCTAACTCCAGATGAACTTTTCTGCACCGTGTCCCTGTTTCTTTAGAAAGGCAGAGTTTTAAATATTTCCTAACTTCACATAATAAATAGCCTTGCATAAGACACAAACGCCAGGAACCATAATGAAGTGGAGGTAATCTACACAATTTAAAAACACTTATTGTGACAAAATGGATTGACAAGGTATAGACGATACAAGCACATATAAATGAAACGCATCCCACCGGAAAAGCATTTTGCTCACATTGTCATTTACGGCTCCTGAATTAATAGACCAAGAAAGGCACCACCGGCCCCAACAAAATGCCATAAAACCACTGGCAGTGAGTGGTGTCTCAAACTTTAATTCCCCTGGGGAGAAAAGGACACTGCCTAATCTGTATTCAGTCCTGACATTGGCCGCATCTGATATGGAACATTAGCTTCTAAGTCTCTCAATAGACTAGTGTCCTTCAGTTTATATTACTTTATGTTAATAGTAGAAAAATTACACACAACATCATTTATCATTGTTACACTCTGCTATACATCCCATAGCTTATTTTAATATATTTATTTACCCCTGAGATGGTGAGAAATTAAAAATATAAATGTTTTGAGAAAAACCTATATGGAAAGTTCATTGTAAATCTCTTAAAAAAAAAAAAAAAAAACCAATGACAACTCCCTTGTGGGGAGGGAGGAATATATTGCATAGCTAAGCTTGTGAATGATAAGATGCTTTCTGCCTAAGGACTGGAGTATAGGCTGCACAATAATTTCCGGGGCAAGAGTACATAACAAAAAAGTG
The DNA here is from genome assembly GCF_009828535.3 of Hylobates moloch. Classification (NCBI taxonomy): domain Eukaryota; kingdom Metazoa; phylum Chordata; class Mammalia; order Primates; family Hylobatidae; genus Hylobates; species Hylobates moloch. The sequence goes on from NW_026652281.1 coordinate 11,389,526, forward strand.
GCATATTAATGAGAAAATAGCTTTTGTTCCCGCATCGCACCAGTTTTTTCATTTGTTGATGACATCCTTGGGTTGTGTTATTAGCTTTTTTGACATCTGACCTCTAGCTAGGGAAAGGCGAGATTTTTTTCTTTTTTTTTTCCTCTTGAAAAGCAGTCAATCTGAGCCTGACTTCTACTCTTTTTGACCCAGATTCTGCAAGCCCAGAGCATAACTTCAGTTTGGATTAAAAATAACAAGGCTATCCTTTCTTGCTCATGTTGTGGCAAAGGTGCCGTGGCTTTGGTATCATGACCTCTGTGCTCTGGTCCAAGCTCTGTCCTTTGCTCCCTGTATAACATGAGCAAGCTACCCCATCTCTCTGAACCTCAGTTTCCCCAGAAACAAAAGGAGAAGACTGGATTCCATGGGCTCAGATTTCTCATAGCGCCAGTGAGTTTTTAGTAGACTTCGTTTCTGTTTTAAGAGACAGGGTCTCACTCTGTCACGCAGGGTAGAGGACAGTGGTGTGATCATGACTCACTGCAGTCTTGACCTCCTGGGCTCAAGCAATCCTCCCACGTCAGCCTTTTGAATAGCTAGGACTACAGGCACGTGCCACCATGCGCAGCTAATTTTTGTCTTTTTTGTAGAGGCAGAGACTTGCTATGTTGCCTAGACTGGTCTCGAGCTCCTAGCCTCAAGAGATCCTCCTGCCTCGACCTCCCAAAGTGCTGGGATTATAGGCATGAGCTAATGCACCTGGCCTCCAGTGGATTTTTGACTGGAGATTTTTCTGGGATATTGTTTGTTACTTATCACAGTTCCACAAGACTGGACGAATCTTCCTATTTTTCAAATAAGCACATGGAAGCTCATGAATACTGACACGACTAAAGCCCCAGGTTGAAAAAGCAGCCAGACTGCAACTGGAACAGTGCCTCAATCCTGCCTAGAACTCTTGTCTTGACTCCAGGCTGCCTCGAGAACATCTCTACAAATTAGAGCAATGGGAATGGGTCTACTTTAGGCATTTGGGGAAATGACTACAAGCTCGTACCTATCGGGGCTGCCTTTTTATATCTGATTTTTCTTTTTCTTTTCTTTTCTTTTTTTTTTTTTTTTACCACTTTGACCCTTAAAATTGCGTACCTTGTGTCATGCATGATTATACAATCCACTCTTGTAATTTTGTGTTCTTATTTGGGTCAGAGGTGGCTGACTTGAGATCATGTCTTCCCTTTAGCAGGTTCTCTTCATTCCGAAGGCACTCTCACGGATTATGTCATTTCTTCCACATCCAATGAGGCAGGCAGGGCAGGTACTATTTCCCCAATTCTACTGATAAAGAGAGTTGGGGCCCAGCACAGTGGCTCACGTCTGCAACCCCAACACTTTAGGAGGCTGAGGTGGGTGGATCACTTGAGATCAGGTGTTCAAGACCAGACTGGCCAACATGGTGAAACCCTGTTATCCTAGTAAACCACACTGATAACAAGCCCTACCAACCAGGTGATTGGCCTGCTCATTTGCTGTCCTCTTTGAACCACCAAGGTTTGTTTGTCTGAGGGCCATGACTAAAGCTGCGGCCTTTCTCTGATCTCGCTTTTCCTTTTGGGCCTGTCCTTCTTGGTCCCTATTATAGAACACCGAGGTTGCCAGGTTTAATAATGTCTCTAGATTTTGTTCAGGGCCCGGGGCTTGCTCCTGGAGCTTTCTCCTGATATCTGCAGCTGATTGGGTAATAAGCTTATCTTTTACAATCAGTTGACCCTCGAGTGATTCCAGTAACAGGGGAGTATATTTTCTTAAGGCCTCTCATAGCCGCTCGAGGAAGGCAGAAGGATTTTCTTCCTTTCCCTGAGTTATGGTGGACATCATTGAATAATTCATGGGCTTTTTTCTAATTCTCCTGAGTCCTTCTAGAACACAGGTCAACAGATGTTTACGACTGCAGTCCCCATGATCTGAGGCAAGGTCCCAGTGGGGATCCATACTGGGGATGGCTTCCTGACCGGTAGGGAATTTGTCCCTTTCTTCAGCTGTCATTCTGTCATTTACTTGACTAAGATACCAGGTATCTCCAAACTCGGGCTGCAGCTAAAGCCGCATGCTTTTCATTAACGGCCAGGGTTCGATCTAACAATAGCATGACATCTCTCCAAGTGAGGTCAAAGGTTTGCCCTAGACCCTGTAGGACATCTATGTACCTAACAGGGTCATCTGAAAACTTTCCCAGGTCTGCATTGATCTGCTTTAAATCAGAGAGGGAGAAGGGGACATGTACCCGGGTTGGGCCAAATTCCCCTCCCCCTACAGCTTGAAGGGGACATAACCGATAGCCCGGGGGTTTTTGTGGACCTTTGGAGATTTCTTTGCTTATTTGCTTCTGGGCAGGGGAGGGACAGACACAGAAAGTCCAAGAAAGACGCAGAGAGAGGAAGAGACAGAGAGACAGAAAGTCAAGGAGAGAAAGAGAGAAAGAAAGAGAGAAAGGAGAAGTCGAAGAGAAAGAAAGAGAGATGGAAGTTGTAAAGAAAAAACAGCGTATCCCATTCCTTTAAAAGCCAGGGTAAATTTCTGTCTACCCAGCCAAGGCATATTCTATTTATGTGGATTTTCAACCCGTATCTGCCTCTCAGACAGTTTGCAAGAAATAACGAAATCTATCCTTACTTTACAATCCCAAATAGACTCTCTGGCAGCAGTGACTCTCCAAAACCACTGAGGCCTAGACCTCCTCACTGCTGAGAAAGGAGGACTCTGCACCTTCTTAGGGGAAGAATGTTGTTTTTACACTAACTAGTCAGGGATAGTACGAGATGCCGCCCGGTGTTTACAGGAAGAGGCTTCTGAAATCAGACAAAGCCTTTCAAATTCTTATACCAACCTCTAGAGTTGGGCAACATGGCTTCTCCCCTTTCTAGGTCCCGTGGCAGCCATCTTGCTGTTACTCGCCTTTGGGCCCTGTATTTTTAACCTTCTTGTCAAATTTGTTTCCTCTAGAATCGAGGCCATCAAGCTACAGATGGTCTTACCAACGGAACCCCAAATGAGTTCAACTAACAACTTCTACCGAGGACCCCTGGACTGACCTGCTGGCACTTCCCCTGGCCTAGAGAGCTCCCCTCTGAACGACACTACAACTGCAGGGCCCCTTCTTCGCCCCTATCCAGCAGGAAGTAGCTAGAGTGGTCAAGGGCCAAATTCCCAACAGCAGTTGGGGTGTCCTGTTTAGAGGGGGGATTGAGAGGTGACAGCGTGCTGGCAGTCCTCACAGCCCTCGCTCGCTCTCGGCGCCTCCTCTACCTGGGCTCCCACTTTGGCGGCACTTGAGGAGCCCTTCAGCCCACCGCTGCACTATGGGAGCCCCTTTCTGGGCTGGCCAAGGCAGGAGCTGGCTCCCTCAGCTTGCAGGGAGGTGTGGAGGGAGAGGCGCGAGCGGGAACCGGGGCTGCGCGCAGCGCTTGCAGGCCAGCTGGAGTTCCGGGTGGGTGTGGGCTTGCTGGGCCCCTCACTCAGAGCAGCCGGCTGGCCCAGCCAGCCCCGGGCAATGAGGGGCTTAGCATCCAGGCCAGCGGCTGTGGACGGTGTACTGGGTCCCCCAGCAGTGCCAGCCCACCGGCGCTGTGCTCGATTTCTCACCAGGCCTTAGCTGCCTTCCCACAGGGCAGGGCTCGGGACCTGCAGCCCACCATCCCTGAGCCTCCCACCCCCTCCATGGGCTCCTGTGCGGCCGGAGCCTCCCCGACGAGCACCACCACTGCTCCACGGCACCCAGTCCCATCCACCACCCAAGGGCTGAGGAGTGCGAGTGCATGGCGCGGGACTGGCAGGCAGGTACACCTGCAGCCCCAGTGCAGGATCCACTGGGTTAAGCCAGCTGGGCTCCTGAGTCTGGTGGAGATGTGGAGAACCTTTATGTCTAGCTCAAGGATTGCACCCCGGTGCGGGATCCACTGGGTGAAGCCAGCTGGGCTCCTGGGTCTGGTGGAGATGTGGAGAACCTTTGTGTCTAGCTCAGGGATTGTAAACACACCAATCGGCACTCTGTATCTAGCTGAAGGTTTGTGAACACACCAATCAGCACCCTGTGTCTAGCTTGAGCTTTGTGAATGCACCAATTGACACTCTGTATCTAGTTGCTCTGGTGGGGCGTTAGAGAACCTTTATGTCTAGCTCAAGGATTGTAAATACACCAATTGGCACTCTGTATCTAGCTCAAGGTTTGCAAACACACCAATCAGCACCCTGTGTCTAGCTCAGGGCTTGTGAGCTAGACATCAATCGACACTCTGTACCTAGCTGCTCTGGTGGGGCCATGGAGAACCTTTATGTCTAGCTCAACAATTGTAATACACCAATCGGCACTCTGTATCTAGCTGAAGGTTTGTAAACACACCAATCAGCACCCTGTGTCTAGCTCAGGGTCTGTGGATGCACCAATCGATACTCTGTATCTAGCTGCTCTTGTGGGGCCTTGGAGAATCTTTGTGTCCATACTCTGTATCTAACTGATCTGATGGGGATGTGGAGAACCTTTATGTCTAGCTCAGGGATGGTAAACGCACCAATCAGCGCCCTGTCAAAACAGACCACTCGGCTCTACCAATCAGCAGGACGTGGCTGGGGCCTGATAAGAGAATAAAAGCAAGCTGCCGGAGCCAGCAGTGGCAACCCGCTCAGGTCCCCTTCCACACTGTGGAAGCTTTGTTCTTTCGCTCTTTGCAATAAATCTTGCTACTGCTCACTCTTTGGGTCCACACTGCTTTTATGAGCTGTAACACTCACCGCGAAAGTCTGCAGCTTCACTCCTGAAGCCAGCGAGACCATGAGCCCACCGGGAGGAACGAACAACTCCAGACGCGCCACCTTAAGAGCTGTAACACTCACTGCGAAGGTCTGCAGCTTCACTCCTGAGCCAGCAAGACCACGAACCCACCAGAAGGAAGAAACTCCGAACACATCTGAACATCAGAAGGAACAAACTCTGGACACACCACCTTTAGAACTGTAACACTCACCACGAGGGTCTGCAGCTTCATTCTTGAAGTCACTGAGACCAAGAACCCACCAATTCCGGACACGCTGTCACTACTAAAAATACAAAAATTAGCCACGCATGGTGGCGCTTGCCTCTAATCCCAGCTACTTGGAAGGCTGAGGCAGGAGAATCAGTTGATCTTGGCAGGCAGAACTTGCAGTGAGCCAAGATCATGCCACTGCACTCCAGCCTAGGTGACAGAGTAAGACTCTGTCTAAAAAAAAAAAAAAAAAAAAAAAGAAGAAGATAAAGAAACATGAGATCAAAGGTTCTTACTGACCAGCCACAGCTCACATAGCAATGAGTGGCTGGATGGCCATTGGGAACTGAAGAATGGTTCTGGCTCCTAGCCCAGGCAGGGCCGTTTCTAATACTTGCAATGATGCTGATAAACAGATATATCTGTAACAAATATGGACAATAACTCCTTCCAAAAGGCAAAAGAAAAGTTGTATAATTTGTACAAGACCATGCAATTTAAAAGCAATATTGTAAGCAATCTACAGTAGAAAGCAAGGCTGAGAAGGCAATGTGTTCACTGAAAACATTTCTCTTGCCTCCTCAAGGCATCACTAGACTACATTTCCCAGACTCCCTTGCAATTGGTTGTGATCATGTGACTGAATTCTGGCCATTGGGAAGCAGGTGGAAGTGATCTCACTGCTTGTAGGCTTGACCTATAATAATTCCTTGGAATCTTGTACTTTTTCTTCCACTGTCAGATATCTGGACTTAAAGGATCCAGCAGAGGATTTGGAGGCTCCAGGGTATGGCTGAGCCCAAGATGTCAAAGTCTGGGTCACTGAATCACAGTATGGGAGGCCAGTTGCTGAACGTCTATACCGATTGTTACTTCAGCAAGTAATCAACGACAGTTCTAGAAGTTAACAGTTAAGTCAATCCTGATTAAGGAAGAAAGTCCTGGAAGGAAGGCAAGGAGTGTTTCTAAATGTGATAGCTAGGTAGACATTCACAGCCATTCTCTTAGCCAGTCTAAAGTATTTATTATATAGACACAGCCTTTGAACAAATATTGCTACAAATTGCCCTAGTGGGTCTTAGGATATTTAAACATTCACAAAATGTTCTTTCCCTTATCTCAGACATCATCTGATTGTCTTCCTCAATTATCTTCCATTTTGTTCACTTACTTAAACCTTATACTTTGTTTCCACTTGACAGTAATAAAAGCCAACATTTACTGCATTTATTGGATATTCACTATATGCTAGCCACTCTACAAGATACTTTATACTCAATATCTCATTCCATCCTCAAGGATATTAGGTAGATGTCAGTATTGTCCCCATTTACAGATGAAAAACCTGAGGTTGAGAAATATGAGACTTGCCCACTAGATTGAATCCCCAGAGCCACACCCAATGCCGATTGTGTATGTTAATAAAAAAATAGAATTTCTTTTTTTTTTTTTTAATTATACTTTAGGTTTTAGGGTACATGTGCACAATGTGCAGGTTTGTTACATATGTATCCATGTGCCATGTTGATTTCCTGCACCCATTAGCTCGTCATTTAGCATTAGGTATATCTCCTAATGCTGTCCCCGCCCCCCCCACCCCCCACCCCACAACAGTACCCGGAATGTGATGTTCCCCTTCCTGTGTCCATGAGTTCTCATTGTTCAATTCCCACCTATGAGTGAGAACATGCGGTGTTTGGTTTTTTGTCCTTGCGATAGTTTACTGAGAATGATGTTTTCCAGTTTCATCCATGTCCCTACAAAGGACACGAACTCATCATTTTTTATGGCTGCATAGTATTCCATGGTGTATATGTGCCACATTTTCTTAATCCAGTCTATTGTTGTTGGACATTTGGGTTGGTTCCAAGTCTTTGCTATTGTGAATAGTGCCGCAATAAACATACGTGTGCATGTGTCTTTATAGCAGCATGATTTATAGTCCTTTGGGTATATACCCAGTAATGGGATGGCTGGGTCAAAAGCTGAAACTGGATCCCTTCCTTACACCTTATACAAATATTAATTCAAGATGGATTAAAGACTTAAATGTTAGACCTAAAACCATTAAAATCCTACAAGAAAACCTAGGCAATACCATTCAGGCCATAGGCGTGGGCAAGGACTTCATGTCTAAAACACCAAAAGCAATGGCAACAAAAGCCAAAATTGACAAATGGGATCTCATTAAACTAAAGAGCTTCTGCACAGCAAAAGAAACTACCATCAGAGTGAACAGGCAACCTACAGAATGGGAGAAAATTTTTGCAACCTACTCATCTGACAAAGGGCTAATATCCAGAATCTACAATGAACTCAAACAAATTTACAAGAAAAAAACAAACAACCCCATCAAAAAGTGGGCAAAGGACATGAACAGACACTTCTCAAAAGAAGACATTTATGCAGCCAGAAAACACATGAAGAAATGCTCATCATCACTGGCCATCAGAGAAATGCAAATCAAAACCACAGTGAGATACCATCTCACACCAGTTAGAATGGCCATCATTAAAAAATCAGGAAACAACAGGTGCTGGAGAGGATGTGGAGAAATAGGAACACTTTTACACTGTTGGTGGGACTGTAAACTAGTTCAACCATTGTGGAAGTCAGTGTGGCGATTCCTCAGGGATCTAGAACTAGAAAAAAATAGAATTTCAAAAGCCAGAATTATACATGAATGTTTAATTGGTGAGGTGTGGTGCTCCAAGAAAGCATTGTCCCAGAAATCTGTGTGAGAAATTATACCCTGAATCCTTTCTTCAGAATTGGGAAGACTCAGCAGTGGACTAAGAACCCCGGTTTGATGTAGGGGATCTTGTGAGCACTCCATCTAGATGGAGGTTGAAGATAATCACTTGTTGTAGTGCATGGGTAGCCTTCCCAATTCAAGGATCTCCTTTCCATCCTAGTCATTCACAAAACAGCCAGGAAGACAGAAGGGTATGGTGTTAAAGAGTCAGCTTTCAGGGGGTTGGACTGCCTGGACTTAAAATCTACCCTCTACTTAAAATCCTGAGTAAATTACATAAAGTATTTATGCCTTTTTTCTTTACATATAGAAAGAGAATATCTGTGAAGTGTGAATAACATAATGCCCGCAAAGCACTTAGCACAATATCTGGCACCTTTTGAACACTCTATAAATGTAAGACATTCTTGCTGTCATTATCAATATCATCACCATCACCTCCTCCACCACCACCACCACCCTCCAAAACAGGATATGCTTAAGCACCAACGTCCAAAATGAGGTGACTGGAAAAATTGCCAGCTCAAAGACCACTGTTAAGCCTCCAACTCCCATTACTTACAGACTTCCCAAGATGCTTATGTGATGATGATAAAATTAATTTATCAACCATAGATATTTGCAGTATGCCAGGCACAGGGCTAACATACAAAAGGAAAGTTATTTCTTTGTCACTAACCCAGTCAAGAGCAGACAGGTACCAGCAGCCACAGCTGGCAGTTCTGTGCCCTGTGTCTGCACCTTCTGCATTAGACAGAGTCTGCCTGTGCTCACAGCCTGAACACATAGGTCTCCATCTTCTCCAGCCAGAGCATCACTCTGATAGCAGAGCTAATACTAACAGTAAGCGTAATGACAAACATAACAGCTGCAGGAATGACAGCAACAGCTATAACTTACCAAGGTCTTGCTACGTGTCACCCATTGTGCTGACCACATGAAGACAATACTTTAGTTAATTCTCACAGCAACACTAAGAGGTATTAGGGTTATTACCTCTTAGATATTATTCACCCATTTTTTTGGATGAGAAAATTGGTATTCAGAGAGTTTGGGTATTTTGCCAAAGGAGACATAGATAGAAGGATTTGTCATAGTCTTTTGGGGCTTTTATGCCAAAATAACATAAGCTGGGTAGTTTTTATTCATTTTGTTTTTTGTTTATTTGTTCATTACAAATAAGGCAGCTTCCTGAGCCAGAACATACTAAGACTCCTGGGGAGCTTTGAAATAAAAGAAACTTATTTCTCATGGTTCTGGAGGCTGGGAAGTCCAAGATCAAGAAAGCAGCAAATTCAATCTCTGGCCAGAGTCCCGCCTCCTCATAGATTCATGGATATTCTTCTTGCTGTATTCTCATATGGTGCAAGAAGTAAGGCACCTTCTGGGGCCACTTTTATAAAGGCATTCATCCAATTATGCAAGCTGCGTCCTCATGTCCAAATCATCTCCCAAAAGGCCTCATCTTCTAACAAATGAATGCTGGGGTGACACAGACATTCTGACCACAGCAGGATTTGAATCCAGCCTGCTGTAACTCAAAGCCTGTGTTACTAAGAACTTTGCTATATGGCATGGGTCTTTCTGAGCCCTACCTGCCCTACATCCTCTTCTATATCAAAAATTTCACTTTTCTTTTTTTCAAATATTTTATTTTTTACGGAGAAGAGGAGGTCTTGAACTCCTGCCCTCAAATGATTCTCCTGCCTCGGCCTCCCAACATGCTGGGTTTACAGACATGAGCCACCTTGCCCAGCCGAAAATTTTCATTGTTTCTAACTTGGATTCCTCTTCAAACCCTTCTAGGGAATGTTTATCCCACTGCAAGGATGAGTTGCATTTGCAACATTTCTGAATGTAATCATAAGTTATTTCCGTAATGGCTGAACAGTCTGAAAAAAAATGTGTTTAGCTGTATGCTATGTAGGCATATTGAATAATATTTAAACAAGAAAGGTTACCTCTTATGTACTATAGCTGTGTTTTATGCTAATAACCAGAATCATTTAATCATTATGAGCTAATGACCTGCAAAATTTCATTTAAAAAAATGAAGTCATATCTGGGTCTCTGGAAAGCAAAATTGGATAAAAAATGAGCAAAGTCAATGTTCAATTTGTATTCTTGAGGGGAGAGCAGCCGTACAGTCTGTGCGGTTCCACACCAAGTATGAGGATTTAAACAGAAGCAGGCGCCTGGCAGGGTGACCCACGCCTGGAATCCCAGCACTCTGGAAGGCTGAGGCAGGCAGATATCCTGAGCCCAGGAGTTCCAGACCAGCCAGTGCAACGTGGCAAAACACCGTCTCTACAAAAAATACAAAAATTAGCTGGGCATGGTGGTCCCAGCTACTTGGGAGGCTGAGGTGTGAGAATCAGTTGAGCCCAGGAGACAGCACTTGCATTAACCTGAGACTGCATCACTTCACCCCAGCCTGGGCAACAGAGTGAGACCCTTTCTCAAAAAACAGATTAGATACAGATATAGATATGTAGATAAGATGAAAGAAAGAAAGGGACAGAGGGGGCGGGGCAAGGAAATTCCACATCTTAAGGGACTTAATGGTATCCCTTGAGCACCAACAAAACAAAGAGATTTCCTGTTGCATTGCTGTGGTTATCAAGGTTTGGGTCTGTGTCTTTCCTTCTGTCTGCACAGCACTCTGTCCTTCTAGTGCAGATTCTGTTACTGCAAAACCCCCAGGGTGAGCAGAGAGCAGAGCTGTGGACAATCAGAGCTCCCTGCTGGCAATCTTGGTGAGGATCCTGGCCTTCTTGGGCTTTCCCACCCTGAACCACTCTTGCTTTGGATAACCCTCACTGTAAGATTTCTACAGGTGAGATGCCCCTATAGACTTGTATGGTAAACTCTATCCATTGTCTGCCCCAAAGGTATCCTTCCTCCTTCCTTACTAAAATAATTGTAATTCTGTTTGGACGACGGAGCAATGAATCAAAATCAGTCCAAGCCAGTGTGATGTGACAAATTTGTATTAAATGGCCCTAAGTTTTACGAACCCCTTATCCATGCCCTCTGCCATGCAGACTTCCAGCACCTTTTCAGTCTGTAAATGGGACATAATTCCTCACCCTGGAGTACGACCATATGATTTGCTCTGGCCCAGAATAAAGAAGCAATAAGAAGCCATCTCCGAGCTTTTTATGTTTCTGCCTGTTTTTTCTGTTTCTACCTTTAACCATGAAAAGGATACATGTGGGAAGTAGAGGAGAGAGCTCCAAGGTGGGGCGGGGTTACTCCAGCCAAGTCCAGCCTAGATCAGCCCCTTCCCAGCCCTACTGCCAGACTCATGAAAAAGATGAGCAGAGCAATGCAGGGGAGCTTAATTTAACCAAGGTCAGCTCAAACCGAGATGGTGACAATCGAATGTTTATTGCTACGGGCCACTGAGGTCTAATGGTGGTTTGTCATGCAACAAGCCCGCGGCAATGACTAAGGGATACAGGCAACAGTCCTGCTCCCTCGCACCAGGGACAGGTCTAAGCTGACTATGGGACGTAGCTCAAGGTGACATAAGGGAAAGTCCACTACTGGCTTCTGAAAGAAATTTCCCCTCTTAAAAAAACAAAAAAACTAACAAAAACTTGTGAAGAGAAGGCCTCTTTTATGTATTTTTTGTTTCTTGTTTGTTTGTTGTTGTTGTTTTTGAGACAAGAGTTTCACTGTCGCCCAGGCTGGAGTGCAGTGGCACGATCTCGGCTCACGGCAACTTCTGCCTCCCTGGTTCCAGTGATTCTCCTGCCTCAGCCTTCCAAGTAGCTGCGATTATAGGCGGGCACCACCAAATCCCAGCTAATTTTTTGTATTTTTAGTAGAGACGGGGTTTCGTCATGTAGGCCAGGCTGGTCTCGAACTTCTGATCTCAGGTGATCCACCCATCTCATTATCCCAAAGTGCTGGGATTACAGGTATGAGCCACCGCACCCAGCCCATCTGTTTGCCTCAGATTCACTAATTTGAGATGGCCTGCGAAGGTGTGATCCTTAGAACAGGGAAACCCATCTGGGGAACACAAGAGAAGGGCCAAGACCACGGCAGGGCAAAGCGCTGACATCAAGGAGTCACTCAGCCAGCCCTCCAACCGTCTCCTCCAAATTATGTTTCAGGAGATGAATGATGTCTCCACTGCCCATGCCATTCTCAGATCGGCTGCTACTGCCTGCTGAATGCTTTCTAATACATAAGCCTGAGACTGCCGTTCAGTCCAGATCCACAACACCCACCACATCAGCAGACACACAGGAAACCCGAGTGCCTGGTGGATGGGAGGGAGGGTGTGTGTTTGCTTCCCATGAGTTCATGAGGCCGCCCTGTCCCGGCACCTTATGCAGATGCAGCCCACACCCAGGTGGTAGTCAGGAAAGCACTGAGTCACAGAGTTACTCCTCCCACTGACCTCCAACCCCCTCCTTCCCTGCCCTTCCTTCAGGGGCCCTGTGTGGAGGCTTCTGATGAAGAACAACAAAGATTTTCCTTTTTTTCACTTTTTTTTTTTTTTTTCGAGACAGGGTCTGGATCTGTCACCCAGGCTGCAGTGCAATGGTGTAATCTTGGCTCACTGCAACCTCCATCTCCTGGGCTCAGGTGATCCCCCCACCTCAGCCTCCTGAGTAGCTGGGACCACAAGCACGCACCAAAACGTTCGGCTAATTTTTGTATTTTTTGTAGAAATAAGGTTTCACCATGTTGCCAGGCTGGTCTTGAACTCCTAGGCTTAAGTGATCCTCCCACTTCTGCCTCCCAAAGTGCTAGGGTTACAGGCATGAGCCACTGTGCTCAGCCAACAATGAGATGTTACTAGTACTACTTATTTGTAAACCACAGTCTTGTTTTTATTTTCTCAGAACCTTTGTACTTGTGTTTCATGTCCATGGCATGGGTGAAGAAAGAAAGAAAATTAATCTGCCAGAGAGAAAACAGGCTCCTCTTTTCAGTTTCTGCTTATCTCCTCCATGTTCAACAGGGCTATCCATGGTAGTGGATACTGGTCTCTTTTGGCTGAACTCTTAAAGTTGTACACAGACCTTCTGACTTTTCTACAGGAGATTTAAGTTCACTGTGTGTAGACTAAAAATAATAATCCTGAGCTAGGCACGGTGGCTCACACCTGTAATCCCAGCACTTTGGGAGGCTGGGGTGAGCAAATCACTTGATGTCAGGAGTTTGAGAGCAGCCTGGCCAACACGATGAAACCCCATCTCTACTGAAAATACAAAAATCAGTCAGGCATGTTGGCGTGCGCCTGTAATCCCAGCTACTCGGGAGGCTGAGGCAGGACAATCACCTGAAACCAGGAAGCAGGTTGCAGTGAGCCGAAATCGCACCACTGCACTCCAGCCCAGGCAACAGAGTGAGACCCTATCCCAAAAAAATAAAATAAATTAAAAAATAATAATAATCCTGAAACAATAACAGCACTCGATTTTATGTATTAAATGCTTCCTATGTGCAAGGTGTTATGCTAAGAGCCTTACATGAATAATCTTTAACTGTCTTGAGTGTCCAATAAGGAAAGAACAACTATTGTTAGCATTTTATAGTCAGGGAAACTGAGGCTTGGAGAGGTGAACTAGCTTGTCCAAAGTGACATGGCTAAGTGGCAGAATTGGAGTTTAAGTTTACAACTGTCTGATTTGGGAGCCCAAGATCCTAACCATGCTGCCATATGGTCACAGGAATTAATGAAATATGTCCCCTAAAGCCGGACGGGAAAAACTGGAAATTGAGCTTTTCCTGCAAGTTGTATGTCATGGTGTTTGGGAGCTGGCCAACCGTGGCTCACAAGAGCTGATGACTGTTCAAAAAATATGTAAGCCAGTTATTGAACACTGCCATGATTAAAATTTAAATTACATTGATCTTAAAATTCAAATGGAAATACAAGGGACCCAGCATACCCAAAACAATCTTGAAAATGAAGAACAAAGTTGGAGAATTCACAATTCCAAATTTCAAAACTTACACAGAGCTATGGTAATCAAAACAGTGTGGCAATGGCATAAGGATAGGCATATAGATCAATGGGATATAATCCAGAGTCCAGAAAGAAATACTTACATTTATGGCCAATTGATCTCTGATAAGGGTGCAAAGACCATTTAATGGACAAATAATTATCTTTTTACATCAATGCTTCTGGGACAAATGGATATTCACATTCAAAAGAACAAAGTTGAATGCCTACCTTAAACTATATAGAAAAATTAACATAAAATGGATCAAAAGTCTTAACATAAGTGCTAAAACTATAAAAGTCTGAGAAGAAAATAGAGGGGTTGTTTTAGGGAAAAACTCTTTTCTGAAACTATGTTTCCCTTCTGCTCTCACACCACCATGACAATCAACACAGAAGACTCCTCTCACCAAATGCGAGAGGAGGGGTAACGCCACAGAGGTAAATGTTTATGACCTTGGATTTGACAATGGATTCTTAGATACAACACCCAAAACATAAGCCACAACAAAAAGTAGATAAATTGGACTCCATCAAAATTTAAAACTTTTGTGCATCACGAGACAATATCAAAAGAATAAAAAGACTACCCACAGAATGAGAGAAAATGTTTGCAAATCATTTATATGATAAGGGTCTAGTATCCAAAATATATAAACAACTTTTACAACTCAACTTTCCCCACATACTAAGCAGTGGACAGCAGCTGGGAGTCCTCCAATTCCATCCGGACACTGTCTACCTGGAGTTAGCTGGAGGTTGGAGGCTCAGCCCCCAAGACTGGCCCCCATATCCCCAAACACCAATAGCAAGTCAGAGACTTCAGAATGCCTGGCTGAGGGGCTTCAGGTTGAAGTTCCCATAACCCCCTCTTTGGGTTTGATTAATTTGCTGGAGCGGATGACAGAACTCAGGGCAACACTTGCTACCACTTACTGGTTTATTATAAAGGACAGTACTAAGGATAGAGATGAAGAGACGCATAGGGCGAGGTATGGGGTAGGGTCATGGAGCTTTCCAGCCCTTCCTAGGCAGCCACGCTCCAGGAACCTCCTTGTCTTCAGCTATCTGGAAGCTCTCAAACCCAGCCCTCTTGGGTTTTTATGGGAGCATTATGAGGCCAGCATTCCTTTCCCCCGGGGCACAAGGCAGGACTGACTCTCTGGGGAGGGTCTGAAGACTCACAATCAAAAAGGTGGGGAAGATAGAGTCCTGCCTGGGGGCAGCTGAAAGAAGGACAGGAGACAGAGAGATTCTGTTTCCTGATGCCTAACACACGCAATATTGTAGCAAAAGACTGCAACAAGGGCTATGAGAGTTATGAGCCAGGAACCCTATATATATATCATAACACCACAGGAGTAAATGTTTATGACCTTGCATTTGGCAACGGATTCTTAGATACAACACCAGAAACAGAAGCAACAACAACCAAAATAGATAAAGTGGACTTCATCAAGATTTAAAATGTTTGTTCATCAAAAGACACTATCAAAAGAGTAAAAAAGCCTACCCATAGACTGAGAGAAAATGTTTGCAAAGCATTTATACGATAAGGGTCTAGTATCCAAAATATATAAACAACTTTTACAACTCAACAACAAAACGCAAGATGACCCAGTTAAAAACTGGGCAAAGGACTTGAACCAACATTTCTATTTTAAAGAAAATACAAATAACCAATAACCGCATAAAAATACTCAACATCATTAATCATTAGGGAAATGCGAATCAAAACCACGACACAATTTCATACCTTCAAAGAAAACAGAAAATACAAGTGTTGGCAAGGATGTGGACAAATTGGAACCTTCATATACCGCAAGTGGAAATATAAAATGGTGCAGCCTCTGTGGAAAACAAGTTGGTAGCTCCCCTGAAAGTTAAATATAAAATTACCATATTACCCAGCAATTCCCCAAAATATGCCCAAGAATAGAAAACAGGAGTTTGCAGAAAACAAAACACAGTACCTGCATTATCACAGCAGCATAATTTGCAATAGCCAACAAGTAGAAACACAACCACCATCCACTGGCAAATGGATAAACAAAAAGTGCTATATCCGTGTAATAGTACATCACTCAAGCATAGAAAGAATGAAGTACTGATACATTCTACAACAAGGATGAACCTTGAAAGCATGCTAAAAGCAAGAAGCCAGACACAAAAGGCCACATATTGTGTGATTCCATTTATATGAAATATCCAGAATAGTCAAATCTGTAGAAACACAAAGTAAATGTGGTTATGAGGGGCTGGGGGAAGGAGGAAATGGGGAATGACTACTTAATGGATATGATGTTTATTTTGGGGGGATGGTAAAAATGTTGTGAAATGGCTGCTGATTGTGGCCCAATATTGTGAATGTATTAAAAGTCACTGAATTTTACACTTTAAAATGGTCAAAGTGGTGAACTTTTTTTTTGTTTTTTGAGACGCAGTCTCACTCTGTCACCCAGGCTGGAGTCCAGCGGTGCAATCTTGGCTCACTGCAACCTCCTCCTCCCAAGTTCAAGGGATTCTCCTGCCTCAGCCTCCTGAGTAGCTGGGATTACAGGTACCTAGCACCACGCCTGGCTAATTTTTGTGTTTTTAGTAAAGACAGCGTTTCACCATGTTGCCCAGGCTCGTCTCTAACTCTTCACCTCAAGTGATCCGCCCACCTCAGCCTCCCAAAGTGTTGGGATTACAGGCGTGAGTCACCATGCCCAGCCCCAAAGTGGTAAATTTTACATTATGTAAATCTTACCACACTTTAAAAATCCATAAAGCATTATCAGAAACGTTCTTGGCATGTAGGAGATGTTGTCTAAGTGCCTGCTGTCGCTAATGATAAACTCTTTAAAGGAAATAGTGATAGAGTGATAGGACAAACTGCCAACTATGGGCACAGAGTTACTTTTAGGGGGACAAAAAGATACTCTAAGATTAGAGTTTGATGAAAATTACTTAACCATGTGAATATACTAAAAAACACTGAATGTTACACTTCAAATGGGCTTATTGTAAAGAGTATGAAATATATCTCAATAAAACAATTAAAAGAAAAAATATATAAGGTTACTATTAAATAAATCAAACTAAAAAGTACTAAGTACTCAAAACTCATGACTTCTAAATTGTTTTACTACATTTTACTGTTACCTATGCTCTTGAAGTCATTTACCGTATCGTGTGTGTGGCGAAAATACTATATAATAACATGTTCCGCAACTCCACATTCAGTGATCTCATATTTATTACTTAAAATTGCCCATGGTACCAGTATTTACACCATGGAAACAGACATTCGCTAGAAATCCAGGTATGATTTATTGCTTTATTGTCCAGACTTAAGAAAGTGGGGTAGAAAATATTAATTCAGGCCAGCCGCGGTGGCTCATGCCTGTAATCCCAGCACTTTGGGAGGCGGAAACGGGCAGATCACCTGAGGTCAGGAGTTCAAAACCAGCCTGGCCAACACGGAGAAATCTCGCCTCTACTAAAAATCCAAAAAAATTAGCCAGGCGTGGTGGTGGGTGCCTGTAATCCCAGCTACTAAGGAGGCTAAGCCATGACAATCGCTTGAACCCAGGAGGCGGAGGTTGCAGTGAGCAGAGATCGCGCCACTGCACTCCAGCCTGGGTGACAGAACGAGACTCCATCTCAAAATATAAAATAAAATAAAAAGGAAATATTAATTCAAATTCAAAAGTGTGTCGCTCTACAGATGCTACATTATGAATAGCAGAAAAAAATTGAAGAAATACTTTTTAGTATTTTAAAACCATTATCCAATTCAGCAAAGAAGGGTAAGTGAAGTTCTGACATATGTCTTAGTTGTTTCGTTTTTGCCTTACTTCTTAATAAAAATGAAAATATCAACCAATATTCGTGGTACAGCTACATACTGCAATTTTATACTGCAACAATGGTTTTGTAATAGATATAATAGCGTAGCAAAAATCAGAAGCATTTGGTAAAAATTGACTATCTCAAATTTATAAGAAACAGTACTGTGAATACTATTCTTCTTATTTGTAAATTATATGCTACCCATATTTCAGGGCAATAAATAATAAGCTGTGTGTATATGTATAGGTGCACAGTTTGTTTGCTTTTCAGAGAGCCAGTTGTTAATCATTTACCAGCACACCACTGGCTGCTGATCTATGTGTTCCAGAGTGAGACCCACCTTGGGTCCTCAAACAGCCTTAACTGAGTTTCTTCCCTAGCTGCTGCTGCCCAAAGAAACATTCAGAGCAGGGCGCTCAAAGCTGCTGCTGG
Organism: Hylobates moloch; assembly: GCF_009828535.3. Classification (NCBI taxonomy): domain Eukaryota; kingdom Metazoa; phylum Chordata; class Mammalia; order Primates; family Hylobatidae; genus Hylobates; species Hylobates moloch. Next base: position 11,407,524 of record NW_026652281.1, read on the forward strand.
GAAGTGAGAATTTCTGCAGTCAAAGGTTGCACCTGCCCATCGAAGGTGCGAAGAGACAGAATTACTGCAGCCTTATCTCCTTTGGTGAGAGCACCTGCTAGCAAAAGACACTTCATCTTACTTTGCTTAATTCTTAGCCAGTCACACTTGGTTATTGTTTTCAGTTTTACATACTAGTATTGAATTATTTTTATGGATGTTATTTCTCAATTAGTATATTCCCTGGAGACAGCCCAAGTCTTTAGAATTTAACTTCTCCTTGGCTATAATCGCTGCTGCCACAAGTACCACCTAGGAGCTGGTTTCATGTTCCTCTGGCTGCTCCTGCCCATGGGACCTTCTGGACAACTGCAAAAGGGACACCTCGCTTCCTCATATGTGGTCATAGGTTGTGAGTACGACCCCAGATTGTCAAAAGGCATTCGCTGGAAACCAAGGAGAACACACAGACACCTTCAACCATGAGTATCCCTTGACGATCCTTGGGACTGACAGATGTGAGTCATTATGAAGGTCAGGAGCTGACCTTGCAGTCACTGTGCTCTCTTCCAGACTGCCCACCAGGCTCCCTTCCTCATCAACCACCTGACTGGGGGCAGCTAAAACAGTAACAATGGGAACCACTGACACTGACTGAGAGCCTAGCAAATGCCAAACTCTCTTCTAAGTGCTTTATATCAATTATCTCATTTAATCCTTAAAACAGCTCTTTGCGACAATTCCTATTATCAATTCCCCCTTTGTAGATGAGGAGACTGAGCTCAGAGAGATAAAATAATTTGTTCAAAGTCACAAGCCTAGCTCCAGAGACTGTACTCTTATCTAGTATATTAATAATCCCTAATGGGTAAGAACTTCACTCACCAGCTGCCTGAGGGCTGCTGGATGGAGCAAAAGTAAGTGGAGTCACAGATTTCTGATTCTTTAGTCTTCAGATACAGTGAGGAGACTGAACACCTGTGATCTCATCAGTGTCACAGAAGGAGTCAGGGCTTGACTTGCTGTCTCTTTTCTGCTTGTAAACTTGAGATTATCCCTTCTAAGCCTCAGTTTCCTCATCTATAAAAGGAGGATAATAGTATCTACCTATGACAAGGGTTAAGCGACTGAATGACGTGCATGTCACATGGGAAAAGCAATGGCACTGACTTAGAGGGTTGTTACAAGAATTTGGTGTAATTGCATTTAAAAAGCCATAAGCACTGCATGGTACAAAGTAAGTGCTCAGTACATGGTATCTGTTGATATCACCATCACTATCATCATCATTATCATCAACATCAATATCACCCCACCATCACCAACATTATCACCACTATCATCATCATCAGCAGCAGCATCACCATCACCATCACCATCATCAACATCATCACCATCATTATCAACATCATCACCATCATTATCAACATCATCATCATCATCACCATCATCATCACCATTATCATCGTCATCACCATCATCAGCGTCATATCACCATCATCATCACCACCATCGTCATCGTCATCACCCTCATATTCATCACCATCACCACCATCAGCATTATCATACTACCATCATCACCATCATCACCATCATCATCAGCATCAACATCATCACCCTCATCTTCATCACCATGATCATCATCATCATACTTTTATTCAGAAGACATTTATGTCTTTGTAAAAGATATGGGGTATGCCAGGCACATCCTGTGTACCACACAAATATTAGCCCTTCCTCTCCTTCCCAAAGGCATAGGGCTTCAGGTCTCAAACACATCAACCTCTTACAGGCCCATTCTGGCCTCTCCCAGCTCTCATTCAGAGTCCCTTGCTTTGGTAGAAAGAGCTACTTTCCCTTCGCAGAAAGAGCTTACACAAAATACAGCTGAGTTGTGGGTACAAACTCCTTCCTCTCTTCTCTCTTTTGGTTATGAAGCTAACAATTTCCCTCCCCTCCAAGGCCTGGCCCCGTAGGCCCTCTCCATCAGCCCAAGCCTCTCTCCAATGGCCATGGCATGTTTCATTCAACTGCACAGTGCCACACACACTGTAAGGAGAGCTTAACAGGGGCCTGTTGAAATCTAAATGTCTGATGACTAAGACAACAGTTAAGTCAAGTCTGGTCCATGTATCTCCAATTATCAGGCTGCCATTATAAATGATGGGCCATCTCTTATCCATATGCCGACGTGCTTTTGTTTTCTTTTGGTTTTTCCTGATAACTTGATCGCAGCTGCCCATTTTTGTGCAAATAGGTGCATTGCTGATGCTTTTCATATTGAGTTTAAGTGATAATTAAAAAAACTTCAGAAAGATCACTTTATAATTCAATATTGTAACTCAAAATCACTGTGTTCACAGGGAGGCACAGAAATGGCCTGATGTATGATAAATCTATGTCTAAGTTAAAAGATTCTTTGTAATAGATATAAAATAATACATTCTGAGAGAGAAGACATTTTTGGATCATTGTATAATGAACAATGTTCTTCCCACTCTTAGTGAAACATAAAATAACAGTACATCTTATCATTGATTGATTGCATCACCTATTTATAAAATACAGCATACGAGGCTTTTGTAATGATGTAATAATGTTGTCCGAAATACCTCAAATTGCATATATAGTATGATCACAACTGGAAAAATGCAAAAAAAAAAAAAAAAAAAGGATATAGAAAAGAAAGACTGGAAAGAAATAAACGTAAAAGGTTAATGGAGCCTGTATTTGGGAGGAGAATAAAGATGGAATCCTCTTTGGCTGGTGGAGGGAAGGGAATGCATTAATAATTTTTGGTCCATCACTCTTGAATTCAATTACCAAGTAGTTTGGATGATTTTTCCTCCCTACTCCGGGAGAGTATTTAGAATCGTTGGAATGCTGTGGAATACTAATGTTGGAAGCATTGCCCCAGCATAAGAGAGCTCTACCTTTCTCCTAGATTGTGGAAACAGAAATCCTATAAGCTGTGGCAAAAACAGTGGCCAAAGACAAGAGGGAAAACAGACAGGATGGAGACGGAGTTCTTGAAAAAGCTCGTGCAGCTGAAGGTAAAGACAGCGGTCACTGGAGGCAAGACAGAAGCCAGGAGCAGAGAAGTGCAGTGGGGTGAATCGGAAGGGATGGGTTGCCTAAAGATGAAGGACAGCGTGAAGATGATGGCAAGGCGAGAAGGCTGCAGGGGGAAATTAAACCAAGTGAAGGTGGTGATTTACAATTGCTGCCAAATGTAACAGCTTCATCTATTTCTCCCCGCAGCTGCCGCCTACCCTTCCAAAGACAGAGAGAGAGTTCACCAAAATCTGGTAGAGTTATAAGAGCAGGTTTTGGAACCAAACTGCTTGTGCTGGAATCCTCTGCCTCCGTTTACTTGTAGAATGAAGAGAATAATGCTATTTATTTTAAAGGGTTGTTTTTACATGTAAAGACCTGTGAACGTTGCATGGAGCAAATAAGTGTTCAGTGCATGTTACCTGCTCATAATATAACTGCTACCATTGTCGTCATCATTACTTTTACTTAGAAGACAATATTCACGTCTTACGATTGACTAATTTTATTTCAGATGGAGTCTCGCTCTGTTGCCAGACTGGAGGGCAGTGGCGCCATCTCAGCTCACTGCATCCTCTACCTCCCAAGTTCAGGGGATTCTCTTGCCTCAGGTAGGATTAAAGGCATGAGCCACCGAGCCCGGCCCAATATTCATGTCTTTGTAAAACACTAAATAACTTTTGGATAAAGTGGGGGTGCGGGACAGATAAACATGTTTTAAATAGGAAGCACACAAAAGCAAGAGGTATTAACCCATCGCCCCTTAAAGGGTCATAATGTCTATACCTAATAATGCCAGCTGATAAAAGAAAAGCAGTTCTTGAAATGAACACAGCCTCCTTCCTGGTGAGGATTGTAGAGGGTGGGCTAGAGGTGAGAGGGGGTAGTAAGACTGATGGAATACCACTGGTGGATAGCAAGGTGGGGTGCAGATTTCTGAGATCTCAAACACAGCTCCCCTTTCCTGTCCTTCCAACTTTTTAGAAATTGAGATGCAGAATTTCCAAAATAGCTCTATTTATAGCTGAGTGCCCAGTTCCGGGCAGACATTAAAGAATTCCCACCCACATAGGCTTTGGAACAAGCCAGGGGTCGCAACACACCCCATCAACACCTCAGTTGTGGTGAATGTGTCATCATTTCCCTGTCTTGACTTACCTGTCAGAAACAACAGCAACTGTTTGGCTCTAGAAAGCTACCTTGTAATTTGGAGGCTTCTGTTTTGAGGAGGTTGCAGCTGCGAAATATTCTTCCAAATGTGGAGGGGCGGCAGAGAAGTCGTGGCACTCCTTCCGCCAGACCAGTCTGCAGGCTGGCCCCAAGGTGATGGTCCAAGTCATCCTGCACACTTCTACTGCTGCTCTCTGAACCCATGCTCCCCAAGGCAGCCAGACAGATCTTAAAAAAAATCACTGCCCTGCTGAAAGCCCTTCAGTGGCTTCCTTTATTCTTTTACAGTGAAATCCTAGCTGGTATCCACCAAGATCCCCTATCCCACCCTATGCTAGCCACACAGGCCCCTTTCTTGTTCTAGCTCACAAAGAGGCTGAGCTCTTTTCTGCCTCAGGGACTCTGCACTTCTGTTCACCTTGCCCAGACTTCTCCCTCATGCAGCCCTTGCACTGTTTTTGATTCTTGAGTTCAAACATCACCTCCTTAAAATGGTCTTCCCTGTCTTTCCTCCTCCCCTGAAGTTGCTTCCACAAGGCCCAGTTTAATTTCTTTAATTCCCTCATCATAGTTTCTATTTATCTTGTATATTTACTTGCTTACTTGCCTATTGTCTTCTTCCCCTGAATCACAGAAGTCCTGTTAAGTCAGAGGCCTTTTTGTTTTTGACTTGTTTACCATTTTATTTCAGCACTCAGCTCTGCACGACATTGAAAGGATGGCAGCTCAAGGAATGAATGAATTAAACAACCAGTCAATGAATAAACCAGTCAATTCATGAGTGAGTGAATGTAGCCTTAAGCTTCTTGAGTCAGGGAAGACAAGAACTTTATGGGTCCCCCTCTCCTGACCCCCAGCTTCTAGAGATGATAAGAATGGTATGGGTGTTTTGTCCTGAAAGGAGAAGAGAAAACCAGGTGAGGGCTGGAGAGGAGGGGATGCAGGTGACCACAGCATCACCCCAAGTTGTGTAGGACCCTAGGGGCTCACAGGGACCTGAAGTACCAGAATCATGGCCACACCACTAATTTATTTCAACACTGAGAAAAAGTATGCATATGGCTTCTACTGGGTACTGCCATTGACTATGTTCCAGAGATGTTGACAGAGAAGACACAACACTAAACAAGAAAGGGCTTGGTCTGGTAGCTTTTCATTATTGCTTTGTGGCTGCAATTCAGAGCTTCTGTTTTAATCTATAGCAGGAAGAGTAGAGGTGGCAGAAACTGTTACATCCACCCAGTCCCAAAGGCCCTTCTCCTTCCCCTTTCCTTCCTTGGGGCCAGAGATGGTACAGAATGAGAGCCTCGGTCTAGATGCCACCTCTGCCACCAACATGCTGCCTGGGACAAGAATGTCTCTCACATCCTGGTTGGAACAAGCTTCTGAACCAGATGGGCTGCGGTGATCCCAGTCGCATCACTGATCAGCAGCGTGAACTGGGGCCCTCTGCTACAATTCCCTGAGCTTCAAATTCCTACTTAAAATTAAGTGGGTAATATACTCTATTCATAGACTTGTGAGGGTTAAACAACTTGTACAAAGCGCTGAACACAATGCCTTGGACAGAGCGAGCAACTAATAATGTCAGCAATCCTCTGCAGTAGCAGAAACACCCTTTTCTGAGCCTTAATATTTCACGCTAAAAAAGAAGAAAGGGGGGCCAGGCGTGGTGGCTCATACCTGTAATGCCAAGCTGAGGTGGAAGCATTTCTTGAGCTCAAGAGTTCAAGACTAGTGTGGGAAACACAGCAAAACCCCTTCTCTACTAAAAGTAAATAAAAGTTAGCAAGGTGTGGTGGCATGCACCTGTGGTCCCAGCTACTCAGGAGGCTGAGATGGGAGGATCCCTTGAGCCAGGGAGGCAGACGTTGTACTGAGCCAAGATCATGCCACTGCACTCCAGGCTGGGCAACAAAGAAAGACCCTGTCTCAAAAACAAACAAAAAAGACAAGTTGGAGCCACGTTTATGTTTCCCAACGGTGAGATACGTAGAAGAGAGAATTTTAGGTGATAGAGAGATCTCTATGAATCCCTTCCAGCTGTAACATTCCACAAGTAGATTAAGCTCATTGGTTTTATTCAGACTGGTCATCCCCTGAAATAGATGGAGATCTGAAGTAGGATTTGGAGTGAATCAAACAGATTATTGCCAAGGGGTGGCCAAGGGGCGACATCCTATCCCTATCCAGCACCACCTTATGGGAAAATGAACACTGCTGGGTCAATGTGGGTGTTTCTTCTAGGAGGAGACGCCGGGGCTTTACGAGCCGGTGAACACAGTTCCCTTTCCATGAAAAGGACAGAAATGGCTCAGGGTTGGGGACGGCGGTGTGCTCTTTCATATGAGTTTTTCAAGAGAAGTCTTCCTTCAGGCCAATCTGCAAACCTTCCCTTGAACTCAAACAGGAGGTGAGTACATGGTAAGTGATGTTCCCATTTCACGTACTGAGAAAACACAGCAGAGAAGCTGTTAGATAAAATGACTCTGAGACCACACCTTGAATTTCATACCTTGAATTTCTATTGCGTCGCTCTTCTGAGAAGCTTGTAACACTCACCCAAATTGCGAAATGACTTGGCCCCATCCTCACAGTCATACTGAGACCAGGATTAGAGCCTGAACATGTGACATCCCCAGTCAACAACACATGCATCAATCATACCGAGGTCCGACATTATGTCAACACCGGCATATTTATTAGTTTGTGGTCTTGCTGTCACCTCGTTCCTTTACCAAGTGGTAAATCAGTTACGTGAAACCTGCCTTCCACCCAAGTGTGGACTGCTGGGGGCATATCAGTGGTTACCAATCACCAGAGTATTGCCAAGAGCTCCACAAAGGAGACAGAGGGGATGAGAGGTTATTCAAGAAATAGGCTGCCTGGGATGGCTTGGAAATCGGGCACGCCCTGATTTAACTAAAAACCTAACTGTGTGACTTGGTGGGGGTCATCACCAGTTTGAACTTCAGAATTCCCATCCTTGGGATAGGCAGCCATAGCTACAGTAAAGATGAAATGTGAATTTCTTTTTTTTTTTTTTTGAGATGGAGTCTCACTCTGTCACCCAGGCTGGAGTGCAGTGATGTGATCTTGGCTCACTGCAACCTCTGCCTCCTGGGTTCAAGGAATTATCCTACCTTAGCATTCTGAGTAGTTGCAACTACAGGTATGTGCCGCCACACCCAGCTCATTTTTATCTTTTTTGCAGAGACAGGGTTTCATCATGCTGGCCAGGATGCTCTTCATCTCTTGACCTCATGATCTGCCTGCCTCGGCCTCCCAAAGTGCTGGGATTACAGGCGTGAGCCACCAGGCCCAGCAGAAATGCGAGTTTCTATGCAAAGTACCTATCCTAGTATCTGGCACATAATACGTGCTTATAAAATGATTATCTTCTTGGGTAAAGGCTTGGTACTCTGTGCTGGGGAGTCTGCCCTGAGGTCTTTTTTGACTATTGCAAAAATTAGCTTTCTCAGCACCCCGTACATGTCTCTGTGTTAATGCTTATTATACCATGCTGGGATTGTCAATGGAAACAGCTGACCACTCAGTAGGACCAGGGGCCTCTTAGCGGCAGGCACCGTGTCTTTCTACGTCTGTATTTGCAATGTCTACTCTGTGCTGTCCAATACGACAGCCACTAGACACATCAGCTACTTAAATTATTTAAAGTACAAAAAATTAAACTAAAAATCCAGCCCCTGGGTCATACTAGTGACGTTTCAAGTGCTCAGCAGGTACATGGGGACACTGTTGTGGACAACATCATCAGAAAGTCCTCCCTTTCTTTGTACAAAGTCCTGTTGGATGGCATTGACACATGAGAGGCACAGAGACCATGTCACTGTCTTCTAAGTAGGAAGGAAGACATGGGAAAAAAAACTACACCCTCATTTGAACAATGGCATCACGGACCCTAGAAACCAAGAAACAATAATTCTGAAAAAATAATCACTGAAACTCTCCTGACCTAAACTTCATTCCCAATTTTCCTCATTTTCATCACATTTATCCTAAAATTTCATGCAAAATCTGAAAACACACATACACTGTAAAAACGAGTGTGGTGAGTGGTATGGTTTGGCTGTGTCCCCACCCAAATCTCATCTCAAATTGTAATACAAGCTGTAATCCCCACATGTCAGGGGAGAGACCTGGTAGGAGGTGACTGGATGATGGCGGTAGTTTCCCCCATTCTATTCTTGTGATAGTGAGTTCTCACGAGATCTGATGGTTTTATATGTGGTGGTTTCCTTCCTCCCTCTTTCCGTCTCCCTCCCTCCCCCTCTTGCCTGCCGCCATGTAAGGTGCACTTGCTGCCTTTCCACCAAGATCGTAAGTTTTCTGAGGCCTCCCCAACCATGCAGAATTGTGAGTCAACTAAACCTCTTTTCTTTATAAATTTCCCAATCTCGGACAGTTTTTTATAGCAGTGTGAGACCAGACTAATAAAGTGAGCTAAACATCCATCCTCACTCCAAATATGTTCATTCCATAAAGGTAAGTATAGCACACACTGCTGCTGCTAAAGAGGTCATCATGTCAAGGTTTCCCAAACACTTTTCCAGGTGCTATTTATGTATTGTCATATTTAATTCTCATAATAACCACTGGAATCCCCATTTTACAGATGAGAAAACTGAGGAACAGTAGGTATGAGTTGACCCAGGTCACACAGTAAGCAAGCGTCAGAGGCAGGACTCAAGGCAGAGGGGCTTCGCAGGAGATGCCAAGGTCCTATCCCAGCCCCTGTGCTTACTGCTCAGTAAGAGCCAAGCTATCCCAACCACTGTGCTTACTCTCCAGTAAGAGCCAAGCCAATGTAGCCTGTGCTGCTGCTGTTCACCCACAATCCTTAGACACAAAAGTTGTTTCTAGAGAAAGACTGGAAAACATCCTTCTGAGATGAATGCACAATCGTTTCTTTAACCCAAGCTGTGCATTCCTTCTCTCCCTTTTACTTCCCAGTAACTTCTAAGTTTGGAAGTTGGAATAAGGTTTTCTGAACTAGCCATAGTGTTATACTCCTATAGGTTTAAGATCATCTTTGCAACACACAGCTGTGTCCTGCAGAGAAAAATAAATAAATGAGGAAACTAGGAAGTGTCAGTCATCACGGGGTCTTACGTTTAGAGTAGTGATGGCCACTGATTGACCTTGTCTTTGAAGGATTCAAGCTCTTGCAGGGGGTTATGATATACTATTTACCAACGTCCAGTAAGACAGGGTTAAAAGGGAGGATCACATCCACTCATAGATTCACTCGAACGTAGTGGACCAAAAGCCACTACTCCATTGGCTAAAGGAAAAATAAAGTCACTAGTAATGGTGCTAATGATTATTATAATAATACCCACGACTGAATGAACACCTGTCCCCTATGTGAACCACTGCTAGCACCGTATTACTAAGGGTCCTGTCCTATCCATAAGAAAGACATTTTCATCCTCACTGGAGCAGGGTGAAGTTGCGGGTAGAGGTGGGGGAGTGAAACACCATACCCTCCAAGCTTGTAGACAGGCTGAGCAGTTTCAAAGCCCATACTCTCCCTTGATACCCCACCCCCCAGAGGGCGCTACAATGAGTTCTCTGTTTCAACAAGAGATGAGGAATGAGTCTGGGTATCTCAGTTCTTGGAGTAGACAAGCCACAAAAGAACATTACTTTGGGGTAAAAGTCAGGCCCTGTTTTACTCATCGAAAAGTTGCCCAAAAACTACATGGTCGGGGGGGTGGGGAGGAGATGACACACTATGATTCTCAAAGGCTTTGCTGTGAACAGTCAAAACACTCATAAATTTCAAACCCACAAGATATTTCTGTTTTGTGATATTATTGGCCAGGCTGAACACTGTCCTGATAATCTTTCAGTTCAATGAACAGGCAGAAGAGAGGAGAGGAGCCAGGCAGGCAAAAGGAATTGAGGTATTTCAGGAACCAGACACTTCTAAAAATACAGCCACATTTGATGGAGTGAGTTGGTGACGGTGTCACTCTTCTTCTCCTGAGCCTGAGATGGCTCCCCACCCTCAGGAGTGAGGGCTGTGATGTCTCTCGCCATCTGCCCAACTTACCTACCCTTCTAGTCCTACCTGCAGCCCCTCTCCGAGCATATACCACATATATCCGCTAAAGGGGACCCCATGCTGTCCATGAGTGCTATGGGCAAGGGTGACGTTCCATTTGTCTTAGTGCTCTGCGGTAAACATCTGCTCAATAAGGGGACGGATTTGTAGAATGTGCATGTGATAGGAAGCACAAGGTCTCCTGGGAGCACCTCAGTTCAGAACAACGCCATGTGCCAGGAACTGCCTTATGCTATCGTATATGCATATGTGTGTGTGTGTGGGGGGGGGGGGGGGGCATGTACAGGCACATGCGTGCACGTGCACACACACTAACACACACAATGGGTCTTTCAAGGAAGTGCCTGAAAAAACGACGTGAGACACACCAACATGGATTCCAGCACCTATCATCATTCAGAACTCCTTTTTTTTTTTTTTTTGAGACGTTGTCTCCCTCTGTCACCAGACTGGAGTGCAGTGGCGTGATCTCGGCTCACTGCAACCTCCAGCACCGTGGTTCAAGTGATTCTCCTTTTTCAGCCTCCTGAATAGCTGGGATTACAGGCGCCTGCCACCACGCCAAGCTAATTTTTGTATCTTGAGTAGAGCCAGGGTTTCACCATGTTGGCCAGGATGGTCTCCATCTCCTGACCTCATGATCCGCCTGCCTCGGCCTCCCAAAGTACTGGGATTGCAGGGATGAGTCACCGCGCCCAGCCCAGAACTAATTTTTAATTAAAATCTCCAGCCCTTCTTTCAGAAAGACCTAGAAAGGCTTCTTTCAAGGAACATGAAAAAATTAAGTTGATGTTGTGTGGACACCAACATATGCATGTGCATCTTTAAACACTGCGAAAGAGTCTCATTTCAGCCATGTGCTTTCAGAGTCATGTTTTCAAATTCCATGAAGGGCCTGGGAAAACTGCATTAAATTCCAATTCTGGATCTCCCATAAAAGTATGCGAATGATGCCAACAAAGGTTGAATACAATAATCGTTTTGCAGCCAAGCTCCCTGTTCAGAATTCACATGCAATGTACTGCCTGATCCCAATTAGCTCAAACTTGTTTTTGCTTCTCTTTGTTTGTCGCCTCCTGCCCACCTTCCAGGGACTCCTCATTTTGGGTTATTTGTTCAGACTTCAACTCCAGACACACCACTGTGATTTCGTTTTTAATAAACACTATCCAGTGAGTAGCGGAAAACAATGAGAGGCACCTGCACTCTATTATAACTTCTCATTCCACCCACGAGTGCAGAGCTATGAATAAGTGAGAGCCCCACTAGTCTAAGAATAGTAACAGCGTTTTCCCATCAACACAGCATCATCCAACTTCAGCTAACACGAGGGACAAAGTACCCTGCTGCCCCATTGTTTTAAATGAGGGAGGAATGTCCCAAGGGGAGCCAAATATCTGCTCTCTGCAGCCAATGACTTAGCCATGGGTGGGGCCAGAGGATGGTCCATTCCAAGCTAGGAAACAGCTGAACATTCCTGAAATCTTAGGGATAGGGTGTGCTAACGACTGACAGTCCAGGAGCCAGAGCCAGAAGTTGTAGTGGAAGAAACATGGGTTGTGGAATCAGAAAACACACACTCAGGCTCTACTTATTAATAGAACAAATATATATATTAAGTGCCCAAAAAATGTTTAGGCACTGTTCTCCGTGCTGAGGATGCTAACAAAATCGTCAGAAGCCCCTGCCCTCATGAAGTTTACAATCTAGCCACTCATTAGCAAGTGAGCAAGTTACCTAATTTCTTTCTCTTTTTTTTTTTTTTTGTTTCTTTTGTTTGTTTGTTATATTTTGTTTTGTTTTGTTTGAGACAAGGTCTCTCTCTGATGCCCAGGCTGGAGCACAGTGGTATGATGACAGCTCTGTGCAGCCTCAGCCTCCTGGGCCCAAGCAATCCTCCCGCCTCCACCTCCTGAGTAATTCGGACTACAGGCATGTACCACTGCACCCCATTATTTTTTTGATTTCTACTTTAAGTAGAGACAAGTTCACGCTATGTTGTCCAGGCTGCTCTCAAACTCCTGAGCTCAAGCAATCCTCCAGCCTAAGCCCCTCAAAGCGCTGAGATTACAGGTGTGAGCCACTGCGCCTGGCCAAGTTTTTTAGTTTCTTTGAGCCTCTGTTCCCCTCCTATGGAATAAGCTAAAAATATGCCTGCTGCCCCAGGGGCTTGAAGCCTGGAATTAGCTATTAGTAGCCATGCTGGTAATAACAATCACCATTTTTTTGTTTGTTTAATCTCTTCCAAAGTATTTGTTACCTACAAAAGATAGTAACTTCACACTGGAGAACCCAGAAGTCGACACATTAACCAAATGATCAAGATTAACATTTCCAAGAAGAATTACATGTTTACTGGAATCAACCTAAATATCCACAAATGACAGATTGGATTAAAAAAAAAAGTAGTAAATATACACCATGGAATACTATGCAGCCATATAAAAGAATGTGATCAAGTCTTTTGCGAGAACATGTATGGGGCTAGAAGCCATTATCCTCAGCAAACTAATGCAGGAAAAGAAAATCAAATACTGCATGTTCCGTCTTACAAGTGGAAGCTAAATAATGAAAACTCAAGGACACAAAGAAAGAACAACAGACACTGGGGCTTACCTGAGGGTGGAGGGGTAGAGGACGGAGAGGATGAGAAAAATAACTGTTGGGTACTAGGCTTATTACCTGGGTGATGAAATAATCTGTTCAAAAAACCTTTGTGACATGAGGTTACCTTTATGACAAACCGGCATGTACCCCCGAACCCAAAATAAAAGTTAAAAAAAGGAATTACACGTCCAGTTAACGTTTCCAGTAAGAACATACACATACTAATAATCCCTTCGTAAAATACACTGAGAGGTAAGTATCATTTTTGTACTATTCTTTTTAAAAAATGATTTTTATTATAGTGAAATGTATGCAACACAAAATTTGTCATTTTAAACTTTTTTTTTGAGAGAGAGCTAGAGTGAACTCGTTAAAGCTCACCTTTGCTGTGATCCAACTCTTATTTATTTATTTGTTTATTTATTTTTTGTGAGACGGATGTTGCCCAAGCTGAAGTGCAGTGGCACAGTCTCGGCTCACTGCAACCTCCACGTCCTGGGCTCAAGCAACTCTCCTGCTTCAGCCTTCCAAGTAGCTGGGATTACAGGCACCCACCACAACACCCGCCCAATTTTTGTATTTCTAGTAGAAACGGGGTTTCACTATGTTGATCAAGCTGGTCTTGAACTTTTGACCTCAAGTGATCCACCCGTCTCAGCCTCCCAAAGTGCTGGGATTACAGGCGTGAGCCACCGCACCCAGAGCATTTTAAGCATTTTTAAGGATACAATTCCGTGGCATTAATTGCACTCATGATGTGGTACAACCATCACTTCTATCTCCCAAACTTTTTCCTCACCTCAAACAATAATAACCACCTTTGAACATATATTTAGGTTGGACATGCATGTTCTTCAACCTCAGCAGAAGCTGGGGGTTGGATCACTGCGGTGGCTTCCTAACTGGATACCCTGTTTCAATCTTCACCACCTGTCCCTTACCGATCCACTCAACACAGCAGCCAGAGTGATTTTTAAAGTGTAAGTCAGTTCCAGTCAGTTCTGTGTTCAAGACTATCCAAAAGGATCTGCATCTCTTAGAATATGTGCTCTGGCCAAATGCTAATTCTCTTCCCTTCATCCACACCTCCTGTGTTGCAACTGGCTTACTTGCATGCCATGCCGGCTGACCTGAGGGCCTTTGCACGTGCGGTTCCTTCTGCCTAGAATGTTCTACCTCCAGCAATCCCTTCCTTCATGTCTCTGCTCCAAATGTCACCTTTTTAGAGAGATCTCCCTTGTACAGTCTCTATCAAACAGCACACATAATAATTCTTATGCTCCGTGCTCTGACTATTTTCCCATAGCACTGATTAGCATCAGTGCCAACCGTCCACAGATGACGTCTCAGCACCAAGCCCATTTAGCATTGCTCAGCTTGGGACGAAAGTTTCCCCTTTGCCAGCGGGCGCCATGTCCAGCGTCGCCAGTAGAGGGCGCTGCAGGGACACTGGCGCAGACGGGTTCCGGTGCGAAGCTCCCGCAGGGGCATCTCCCTGTGGGCGGTTCACTCGGGGGCGGCGGGGCGGGGGGGTTGGGGTTGGGGTGGGGGGAGCGGCGGCAGTTTCCCGTTACTCCACCCCCGCAGGCTGATTTCCAGAGACTTCCTTGGTAGGCACCTCCCACAGACGTCTTTCCCTGGCACCACAGAGAGGGGTTTCCCAGTGAGTCCCACCTTTATGGGGGCTTCAGCGAGAACCTTTCTGCTACCCAATGGTCCATGGCCCGGTCCAGATCCCAGTCCTGGACCGTGGGGACCCAAGATTTGCTCCTTCCTGGGTGTACTGCCCCAGCCCCCATGGTACTGGCTGCTCCCAAATCTGTGTTGTTGGATTCTTTAGAGTTCTTTACATTTTTTTTTTTTCCTTTGAGACAGGGTCTCACTCTGTCGCCCAGGATGGAGTACAGTGGTGCAATCTCAGCTCACTGCAACCTCCTGCTCCCGGGTTCAAGTGATTCTCCTGCCTCAGCCTCCCAAGTAGCTGGAACTACAGGAGCACGCCACCAAGCCCGGCTAACTTTTGTATTTTTAGTAGAGACAAGGTTTCACCATGTTGGCCATGCTGGTCTCCAACTCCTGACTTCAACTGATTGGCCCACTTCGTACTCCCAAAGTGCTGGGATTACATGCATGAGCCACCATGCCCGACCTACTCTTTTTTATTTTATTTTAACAAAGACAGGGTCTCACTCTGTCACCCAGGCTGTAGTACAGAGGTGAGATCATAGCTCAGGGCAGCCTCAATCTCTTGAGCTGAAGCAGTCCTCCTGCTTCAGCCTGCCAAGTCACTGGGACCCCCACATGCTCCACCACACACACCCAGCTACTTTTTATTTATTTTTATTTATTTATTTATTTTTTGAAGAGACAGGGCCTCCCTATGTTGTGCAGGCTGATCTTGAACTCCTGGTCTCAAGCGATCCTTGTACCTTGACCTCCCAAACTGCTGGGATTACACACAGGCATGAGTCACTGTGCTCAGCCTGATTCTTTACCCTTTAGTAGCCAAAACCCTGCTGTAGCTAATAATTCTTAATATTAACTCTTCCCTGTTAAAATTATGATATAGTTTCTGTCTGCTAACTGGATCCTGACTGATGGAGTAACGGATATGGTAAAAATAAATAAATAAATAAATAATGTGGGGGGGGGGGTGGGAGGGGTTATATTTGTTAATTACCCATTTTATCTCCATCTGTCATAGAATGCAAGCAAGAACTTTTCTTTGTTTACCACGATGTCCCCAGTGGCTACAACATATGCTTGACATGTTGTAAGGACTGGATAGGAAGGAAGGACGGGAAGGGAGGGGGCGGAGGAAGAGACATTGTGAAAAAGAGAAAGAATGGAGGGAGGCAGGATGGATGGATGAATGGATGAATGAATGAATGGATGGACGGACAGACAGACGGATGGACGATCGTGACTGATCCCAACTCCCAGGTGGCATTACACAGGCTGAAACAGCACCTGGTATATAGTAACCACTCATGAAAGAGTCATATATGAATCTCTTTACAGCCCTTACATAATTTCCATTTAACCTTTCCATCCTTACACCAATTATTTGGAATACCAAAATACCTCACTATCAAATGCCAGAGCCTTATAAAGATGGCCTTGTGGCCCCTGTGCCTCCCCCCCGCCCCCACAACTATCTTGAAGAAAAATAACAACAAATTGACCAGAGACTGAAAAAGGAAAGCATCTTTGAACCAAACCTTCTGGTGCTTGTTTTTATTCTGATGCTCAAAATAGAATGGAAGCCGTCCTCCTCCCCTACACCATGGCGCAGCGACAGCTTCCTGCTTACAAACAGCCGCAGTGGCAGGTCATGCTCTCCTTTCTCTTTGATTGGAAAGCCCTTCAGGGTCAGTACCTCACATTTCTGGTGTGAATATTCACTTTCTCGTTCTACAAAAAGACCCACCAGCGAGCTGTGAAATGAGCATTTCACAAAAGCATAAAACACGCCTGATAATTAAAACCCTCGGCAATTAGAGTGACAAACTACACTCCAATCTACAGAGTTAATTTCACAACCTCTGAAAATTATAAAGGAAAACTATTTAGAAATTAGGAAGCTCTAAAGACTTTTTTTTTTTTTTTTTCTCAAGATGAAGTCTCACTGTGTCACCCAGGCTGGAGTGCAGCGGCGCATTCTCCGCTCACTGCAAACTTTGCCTCTCAAGTTCAAGTGATTTTCCAGTCTCAGCCTCGTCAGCAGCTGGGATTAGAGGCGTGCACAACCACACCTGGCTAATTTTTGCATTTTTAGTAGAGAGCAGGTTTCACCACGTTGCCCAGTGTGGTCTCAAACTCCACACGTCAGATGATCCGCCCACCTCAGCCTCCCAAAGTGCTGGGAGTACAGGAATGAGCCACTGCACCCAGCCAGAAATTTTTTTTTTTTTTTTTTTTGACTCATCTAACACTTTTCGGCTTGCTTGAGATTTCACTTTCCTTAAACTTTTTTCTACTGTGGCCTAGTTGCTTCAGAATCATACTGGCCGTACTTCTTTGCTTATAAAATACACCCTCTCCCTGCTCCCCAAAAACGGGACAAAATCCCAAACCCAAGAATTACAATTACCCAGTAAAACATGTAATAAGAATATAATACAGCTAATGAAAGAGCACAGGGGGTGTAATACCAACCTCCCCAATGTGAGTAACAACTGTCTCTTTCAATTACTGTTTGCTTTTTACCTCAACTAAACAGTACAGAAGACATTAGCAAAGTCAAAACTCATGGTGCTGGAAGGTAATCATTAGCCAAAAGAAAGCAAAAATAGAACCAAAAAGCCATCTGGGTATCAAAAATTGATGTTACTTTCTCCAAAGAAGATACACAAACAGCCAGTAGGCACGTGAAAGTAAGCTTAACATCATTAGGGAAATGGGAATCAACATTACAGGGAGGTAACACTTCACTCAGATAGCTTTTTTTTTTTTTTTTTAAGTAAAATATGTATCGGGTAGACGTGGAGAAACTAGAATCCTCATGCACTGCTGGTGGGAATGTCAAATGACGCAGCTGCTGTTGAAGACAGTTCAGCAGCTTCTCAAAAGGTTAAGCATAGAGCTACAAAATGACCCAGCAATTTCACTCCTAGGTATATATGCAGAAGAATCAAAAGCAGAGATCTGAATAGATATTTGTACAATGTTCATAAGAGTATTATTCACACACACACACACACACACACACACACACACACACACACTCACACAGAAACATTATTCAGCCATAAGAAAGCAATTTTGTGGCAGTTGTGGTGGCGCAGTCATCTCAGCGCTTTGGGAAGCCCAGGCGGGTGGATCACTGGAGCACAGGAGTTCAAGATCAGCCAGGGCAACATGGCAAAATCTCTCTACTAAAAATAAAAATGATAATAAAAATAAATTTAAAAAGCCAGGCATGGTGGCATGCACCTCTAGCTCCTTGGGAGGCTGAGGTGGGAAGATCGCTGAAGCCCAGGAAGTCAAGGCTACAGTGAGCCATGACTATGCCATTTGCACTCCAGCCTGGGCAACAGAGTGAGACCCTGTCAAAAATGGAAGGAAGGAAGGAAAAGGAAGGAAGGGAGGAAGGGAGAGAGAAGGGGGGGGGGGGGGGGGGAGGGAAGGAGAGGAAGAAAGAAAGCAATTTTGATATATGCTACAAAATGGATTGATCTTGAAAACAATTTCATAGATGCAGAAAGCAAAGTAAGGATTACCGGGGACCACAAGCTTGGGGAAGTGAGGAAGGGGCAGTTATTTTTTAATGGATATAATGAAAATGTTTTAGGTATAGGTAATGGTGATGGTTATACAACATTGTTAACATACTTAATGACTATCAATGTTATAAATTAAAATGATAAACACTAAGTTGTGTATATTTTGCCAAAATTAAAAAAAAAAGTAAAGGTCATAAAACCTGACCATTAAAATCTGTAGAAGAGCTTGATCAGCCCTTTATCTGGGCCTCTTCAGGTCCTTTTTCCAAACAAGTCTAACAAACTTGATTAACTGAATTCCTTGTATTAAAAACTTTGGAGGCAGCTAACTCACAAGGTCTCTGCACATGTTTTTCTTTTTTAGAGGCAAGGACACAAGTTCTCCCTCCGTTGCCCAGGCTACAGTGCAGCAGCACAATCACAGCTCACTTCAGCCTCCACCTCCTGGGCTCAAGCAATCCTCCTGCCTCAGCCTCCTGAATAGCCGGGACTACATGCACGAGACACCACATCCGGCTAAATATCTTTAAGAGATGGGGTCTTGCTGTGTTGCCCAGGCTGGTTTTGAAGCCATGGCCTCAAGCAATTCTCCCACCTCAGCCTCTCCAAGGGCTGAGATTACAAGTATGCGACCATGTCCGGTCTCCTCTGCACATTTTAATAACGTTAGTGATACAGAGGAGAGATGAAGAAGAGCAGGGCTTTCTGCCAGTGCTAGGTGATTCAAGTTTACCTGGTGGAATCCTTTTTTGACTAACCCAGAAAAGGCCAAGGCACACAGTATGTCCTGCCCCTGGCAAATGGAACCTGACCCAGTGGCCCCCATCCCACAGACTAACAGGGGACGATATGTGTGACCACACCTCTGACCACTAATCATTCATCCCCTGTCCCACTCGTTTGGAATTGCTCATGGCATCTGTGTGCCTGGGCTCCGTAAACCTTTTCTGTGCAGACTTGGGTCTCTCCAGCTGGATTTCCTCAATCTAGTCATACTTTTGTTAAACTTTCAAGTCACCGGGACCCCTGATCACCCCTCACTCCTCACACCAACGGGCATGCAAGCCAGGTAAATTTCTACCTCCACAATGCCTGTCCCACCCACTCTGTCCTCTCTAATCCCTTTGGCTCCACCATCCCAGGGCAGGACAGAAATAGTGCGATGGACAGAGGTTGTGATTTTTGCCTCTGTTTTCTCTCCATGCCACTCCCTCCTCGGCACAACTGCCAGAGTGAACTCATTAAAGCTCAGCTTTGCTGTGATCCAACTCTTTTTTTTTTTTAAGACGGAGTCTTACTCTGTTGCCCAAGTTGGAGTGCAGTGGCACAATCTCGGCTCACTGCAACGTCTGCCTCCCGGGTTCAAGCAATTCTCCTGCCTCAGCCTCCTGAGTAGCCAGGATTACAGGCGCCCACCACCACGCCCGGCTAATTTTTGTACTTTTAGTACAGATGGGCTTTCACCCCGTTGGCCAGGTTGGTCTAGAATTCCTGACCTCAGGTGATCCACCCGCCTCGGCCTTCCAAAGTGCTGGGATTATAGGTATGAGCCACCGTGCCTGGCCCCGAATCTTATGTGGAAATTTCAGGGCCTCTCACCTGCTTCCTGAAGTTAGAGCAAAGCCCTCACCCTAGCGTTCAATGCCTCTACCAGAAGGTCTCATCACTGTCCCTAAGCCCATTCTCTACTGGGCTCTTCTCATTCCTGACACTTCCTGGACTTCCTGCCTTTGCTCGTGCTGTATCCTCTGCCAGGGATGCCTTTGTTCTCACATATCTCACCCCAATCCCCGCCTGGCACTGTGATCTGCAGCATCCTTCAAGGCCCATCACCCCACCACATCCCTGCACAGCCACCACCCATCCTCTCCAGGCACTCATTTCTGAGGTTCCGAGACTTCCCTTCCACTGTCCTGTTGGGCAGGGATTTGGGTTCTTGCCCTGTTCCTTCCTGCATCCCTTAACCCTATCTTAAGTTTTCTGAGAGCTCAAAGAATATTGTAAGCAGATGTATATGCCCCAAAGGCACAATGCAGATAATTCAACATTTGCATTTTTAAAAGTTATTTTAAAAAAGAACAGCTGTTATATCTGTAGTAAACTCAACAAACCTTTGCTATGAGCAACAGTATCAAATGAGATGAGACCTAGGTAAGTTGTTTACCATGTTCAAGACACTGTGCTAGAAACTTTGCAAGCATTAACTCATTGAATCCTCACACCCTTAGGAAGGTGCTACGAGAACTGCACTCATTTTGCAAATGAGGAAACTGAGGCTTAGAAAGCCACAAGCAACTTGTCCAAGGTTATCAAAGGTAATGTTGGAAAATCAGGAATCAAACCTTAGCAGCATGGCTTCCAAACCCACCCGGGGCACAGCACACGTGATCGAGTAACAGATGAAGGCCAAAGGAGAAATGTCAACACAAGAGGCAGAAAGCAGAGAATACAGGTTCTAGACAAATAGGTAACTGATTTGGATGAAAACAGTCCTGATCTTACAAACCCACTCCCAGAAGAAGCACCTCCCTACCATACTGATTTCCCTTCCAACAAGAAGACAGAAAGCCTCCAAGTGGGCCAAGGAGGCCTCCTGTGTCAAGCTCACAGGGAATTAGGACTTGCCAGGTTCTGCAATGCTGACCAAAAGGCAACACTCACTGGACTGGGTGGCAGTCCCTCCCCACGGGAGAAATTCTGGCAGGAAGGCAGAGCCGTTTAACAACACCCAGTGCATTTCAAAACAGGGTAGAGCCGGAAGACTGAAAACAATATGGTACCCTGTAACCTGCTGAGTATGGGAGAAACACAGTGACTTTTCAGCAAAAGTGGTGACACGATTTTTATCCTGGAGCACCAGCTGATCCTACTCAGATCAACACTTCTGGATCTCTCTGAGCAAATATTTCATATATCCTTCCCAGCTGGTGCCACTCCAAGCATGATCTGGGCAGAGACCCAACATGTATCCCAGCCAACAATGGATGGGTGGCAGAGGGAGAGTGGGGCTTCTTCAGTTCAAGAGTAGTAAAGGAAATAGAAGAGGGTTTTGGGGCATCAGGGCGTACACAATTGCATACAGACTCCCCAGAAACTCTGCAGGGCAATTAGAAAGAGGAGAGCCAGCTCCACTATGCTGACAATTATGCTTCGGCTAGGTCTTAACTGAATGTTATTAATGTTATTAAGAAATTAAGTCAACATGAGATGGGTGAAAAGAGGAATCAAAAGGAACTGAGACAAAGCTCATGAATACCAAAGAACAACTTTGTGGAACAAGTACTCAATGAGTACCTAATATGTTCAGGGCACTGTGCTAGGTGCTGGGCATACAATGGTGACCAGGATAGATTGTGTTTCAATGACAGCAACTCAGCAGTGAAAAATACCTTAGGAGTCAAAGAACCTGAGTTTGAGAGATTTGGAACAGAGTTTCACACTCTATGTAAAAAGTTGCATTCATGTTTCTCTGCCCCAAAAGTGCCTCTTCCCCAAACAGCCAATGCCTCTTTGGACTATAAAGTGCTTGAGGTCAGAAGATGTGACCAGGCCACTGCCTGGTACATAGCAGGTGTTCAATGAGTACTGGATGAAGGGAAACAACTAAATGGTATAATAAACATGTGAGGGTCGAAGAGGAAATCACATGCGAAATTGGAACATATTTTGAATTAATGAGAATGAAAATACAACTTACCAAAATTGGCAGGATGCAGGTAAAGCAGTACTTAGAAGGAAAAGTATCGCTTTGTAATAAACACAAATCATGCCATACACCAATTGCTTGAACAATGGTTTTCTGGCCCTTGACTGTAATGCTTTCAATACTTCAGCTCCCTATCTCCACAGCCTAGAATAGTGCTTTGGCACAGAGTAGGTGCTCAGGAAAAATCTGCTTTATTGCAATAAGAATGTTCTAGTGTAAGTCCCAGAGTCGTACCCAGTTACCCCTTTGCATTTGGAGATCTATTGCTCGTCTGGTCCCTGCCTGCCAGGAAAACCTTTCCCAGCCTTTTGTTGTGATTGTTGTTTGTTGTCCTGTTCTCAGCCTTCAATAATTACACTTACCGAGCTGGGTGTTAACTACTGTGAGTGCTTCAAAGTAGCACTGCATTCAATATGCATTAACAAGTAGGTGCTTTTATGATTCCCCATATCACAGATATAGAAACTGAGGCCAGAGAGGTTAAGTAACTTGCCCCACAATACACAGCTGGGATGTAGAAGAATTTAGACTTCAAACCAGACAGTGCAAATTCAGAGCTGTTGTTCTCAGCCACAGTGGATTCCTGCCTCCCAATTATCTTAGGAGTAAGCTCCAACAGGCAGTCTCCCTGGGAAGCACCCCTCCTCTGTGACCCCTGAGCCCCCTGTGCCCTATGTTAGTACTATGTCACCTCGACTCATGGCAGCATTGTGCTGCCCTGTGCTCTGAATTTTGCATTACAGGGGCTGGGTCGTATTGTCTTTGCAGCCTTATCACAGGCTGAGCACATAAGGAAGGTTCACTTAATGTCTATTCAACTCAGTGGGATGTCGGGGCGGTGAGCAGTTCCCCTTTTAAAGTGCACAGGAGTCACCAAGAGACTCTGGTTAAAATTCGGACTCAGCAGGCCTGGGGTCAGTCAGGCCTGAGATTCTGCATCTCTAGCAAGCTCCCAGCAGATGCTGAAGCTGCTGGTTCATGGACCAAGGTTTGAGTAGCAAGACGGTGGATGAAAGGGCACAGTCTTAAGACAGAGCTGCCATAGGCTCTTGGCTGAGGAAGTTCCTGGGTCTGTGATTTTGGTCAAATAAATTCACCACTTTTGGCCTTGCTTTCCTAATCCATAAAATGGAAACAATTAGCCATATCTTTTTTTTTTTTTTTTTTTTTTTTTTTTTTTTGGGTTTTCGCCTTTTTCCCCCGGCGGGGTGGAAGGGGTCGGCGTCTGGCCCCCCCCAACCCCTCCCCCCCCGGTTTTCCCCCCCTTTTTTTTTTTTTTTTTTTTTTTTGAGACGGAGTCTCGCTCTGTCACCCAGGCTGGAGTGCAGTGGCGCGATCTCGGCTCACTGCAAGCTCCGCCTCCCAGGTTCACGCCATTCTTCTGCCTCAGCCTCTCCGAGTAGCTGGGACTACAGGCGCCCGCCACCACGCCCGGCTAATTTTTTTTATTTTTAGTAGAGACGGAGTTTCACCGTGGTCTTGATCTCCTGACCTTGTCATCTGCCCGCCTCGGCCTCCCAAAGTGCTGGGATTAGAAGCGTGAGCCACCGCGCCTGGCCAATTAGCCATATCTTACAGGATTGCTGTGGACAGTTAAATCAGAGAACTTCAGTGAAAAGGCCAGAACAGAGTTGACACCAAATAGGAGTAATATTTCTTCAATCTCAGAAATTTTCATGATATTTACTTGTTGATTCATCCTCGTTGTACAGTATCTCAAACATTTCCTAGGTGGTCTTTGTGTTATATATATAATTGATCCCCTTACACACACACACACACACACACACACACACACACACACACACACGGAGATAAAGCACTAATGAACTAAGTTAGCACTAACGAACTAGTTAGTTTTAAGTCAGTCTATGTCTGGTCAGCTTTATTGCATGATTTCTCTCCTAAACGTATTGACAATTATCTTTCTCCTCACACCAAGGAGTTAATACCTAAATCCAAAAAAGAATGTGGGATTTCGAAGAAGACCTTGTAGTGCCACAAACGAGAGCTTCAAACCAAGGAGGTACTAAGTGTTTCTTGTCAGACTCCACCGGGTGGCCCAGATGTCACAAAGAACCAAAACATGTCAGACGCCCCTACAAACCAGTCTCCTCTAGACCAGCGAGAGTCGTGAGGTCAAGAACTGTGAGCCCACCACAAACCACAGGGAAACTATCAGGGTAGATGAGCAGAGAAAGAAAAGCAACAGACCAACCACCACAGATCTCAGCCAACACAAATTTCTCCCCGGTGACAATGGTGTGTTTGCTGGTGTGGGAGCCGAGAGGGCACTGAACAGGTAAACAAAACTAAATTAAAATGTAAATGCTAAAGAGTTCTCCCTGAAAACTCATCGTGTCTTTTAAATTTGTGGGTAAATGGGCCAGGAAAATCCAAACAGATTGATAAAGACAAGCAGATGCGACTTCTTGGAGGCCGTGCTTTCTGAACTGTTTTGCTTATGGTCTACTAAAAACCTAGTCCAGAAAGGATAAAGCCATTAACTATATTTAGAAGAAAAAGAAAATGCAATAGTTCTTAAAAGAACAAAACAAGAAACAGCCCCTGCTCTGTCACTAGCCTGTGATACAGTTTGGCTGTGTCCCCACCCAAATCACATTTTGAATTGTAGCTTCCATAGTTCTTACGTGTTGTAGGAGGGGCCAGGTAGGAGATAACTGAATCATGGGGGAGGGTCTTTCCTGAGCTATGCTCATGATAGTGAATAAGTCTCATGAGATCTGATGGTTTTATAAAGGGGAGTTTCCCCACACAAGCTCTCTTCTATTCTCTGCCACCATGTGAGATGTGCCTTTCCCCTTCCATTATGATTGTGATGATTGCGAGGCCTCCCCAGACATGTGCAAATGTGAGTTCATTAAACCTCTTTCTTTTGTAAATTGCACAGTCTTGGGTATGTCTTTATCAGCAGCATGAAAACAGACTAATGCAGCCTGTAATGCTCTCCAGGCATGAGAGGTATCCTGCCTCAAAGAGTCTCAGGTCCCATAGCAGCTTTGTTCCCGGAAATCAGGAGCTTGAGACAAGCCATCTGATGCTGACTGTAGGACTTGGCTGTGAGCTCCAAAGACAAGGGCAAGTGCCTGTTCTTGGAGGGGAGACACAGACACAAAACCGCAAGTGCACTGTGGGCATTCTCTCCTGACTGTGTGATTCGGAATAGGCTTAGCTTTGAGGAGTGTGTTGGCCTGAATAATGTTTCTTGGTGAAGGTGTCTAAGTCCTATTTCCACCTGTGAATATGTTAGCTTGCATAATAAAATCAAATGCAAGTGTGATGAAGTTAAGGCTCTTGATATGGGGAACTATCCTGTGATATGGTTTGGCTGTGTCTCCATCCAAATCTCATATTGAATTGTAGCTCCCATAATTCCCACACATTGTGGGAGGGACCCTGCTGGGAGATAACTGAATCACAGGATCGATTTATCCTATATTGTTCTCATGGTAGTGAATAAGTCTCATGAGATCTAATGTTTTTATAAGGGGAAACTCCTTCACTTGGCTCTCACCCTCTTGTCTGCTGCCATGTGAGATGTGCCTTTTGCCTTCCGCCATGAGTGTGCACCCTCCCTAGCCACGTGGAACTGTGAGCCCATGAAGTCTATTTTTCTTTATAAATTACCCAGTCTTGGGTATGTCTTTATCATCAGCGTGAAAACGGACAAATACATCCTGGATGAGCCTGGTGGGCCTAATGCAATTAAAAGGGTTATTGTAAGAGGTAAGCAAGAAAGTCAGAGTCACAGAAAAAAGAAGTGATAGTGAAGGCAGAGATTAGAGTGCTATGGCCGTGAGTTGAAAAATGCCAGTAGCCTCTAGAGACTGGAAGACGAAAGGAATGGACTCTCCCCTAAAGCCTGCAGAAGAAAGGCCTGCGAACATTTTGATTTTCACTCCATAAAACTCACTCTGGAGTGAAACCTTCAGAACCATAAGAGAAGACATTTGTGCTGTCTTAAGCCTCTGCATTTGTGCTAACTTGTTACAGCAGCCATAGGAAACTACAACAGGGAGAATAGAGTCTCACGTTCAAATTCCAGCCCTGCTTCTTCCAAATGGATGATTGTAAGCACACAGCTTAACATCCCTGTGTTGCCATTTCTCGTCCACAGAATGAGAATTCTTTAAAGGGTTAGTTGTAAGCATTCAATGAGAACCTAGGTTTGTGCCTGAGACATTGGCAGGCTCACCCACTGCTCCTGCATGACACTGTATGTCAAGAGGCTTGAACACCACCAAAATCCTCACTGGCTTATTTCAACACAACAGGCTCCACCTTCAGCACCAGTGAGAGAAGAAAAAGCACAGAGAGGGTACAAAAGAAAAAGACACCGGAGAATATTTTCTATGCCTTGCCTGGCTCTTTATGGCAGCCAGTGCACACTTACAAATTCATTTCTCACCAAGCATGGCATTCTGTTATTTCCCTGCCATGCCCACCTTCAAAACATCTTGGCATTCACCTGAAATGGGTTCCCAGTTGATTACCCTGTTGTAACACTTCTCCATGTAAACTTCCCTTAGTCACCACTAAGCATCACACATAACCTCACTGAAAAAACTGCACAGATCAGCCAGGAATCCCTAATTGGCAACCATATACAACTTGTGCTACCTTAAGTCAAAAGTGGGAATATGCTGACCCAAAAAAATAGAAAGGGAAGTTCCAGATTCCTGCTAGACATCAGGAGCTTGGAATTAAACACAGCTAAAATATGCCCTAGGTTTTGTCTGTGAAGGTTTTCTGTTTTGTTTTGTTTTTTAATGCAAAATAAAATGCTGGCTTGGGAAGAAGATTCTCTTCTAAATCTTGAACACGAAATCTTGAAATAGTGATACAAATATGGCAACTGAGATGCATCCTCTTTATAGCAAATGCTAATGTCTTGTATACATCATTGCTCTTGACCTTCTCACCACCCCAATGAGTATAAATTTTTATCTCCATTTATCAATGGGCTCAGAGAGGGAGGTCAATCAAGAATTACACAGGGAGGAAAGGGGACAGGATTGGAACCAAAGCCAGAGCTCTTAACCTCCATGCTGTAGAACGGGAAGGAGACGCTAAAAAGAAACCATCCACGCTGGATAGTTTCTGCCATGCAGAGGTAGCGCTTGGAATTGTGTTGACAAGTATAGATAGTGGCATTACGATAGTGGCATTACAAAGGGAAACACACTTGGGGGAAGCCTGCTTCCAATCTGTAGTAATAAACATGCCTAACCAATTTATGCATGATTAAGGTGGCTCCTGGACCCTGCATTAAATAATTTTTGTGACATAGTTATTACTTTTTTGCCTTGCCCAATTAATCTAATTGGAAAAGATCTTGGCTTTGGTTTTTCAAACCTCTCTACTAGTGGCTAATGTTCCATTTGCCCAAAGAGAACACAAGCATTGGGCTTAGAATATTCTCTGGTAATAATGGCTACATGGAATTAATATAGTTCTATTTTCTTTGTATATAGGTTTATCTTCATCTATATTTAGCAAATCATATTGATCTTCACTTTATGATGGAATTAGAACATTTCCTTTTGAAACAAAGTTAATGAATCTATGAATTGATTTAAAGAAAAATTTCAACATTAATTAGATCTTCAATATTTTAAATATTAATAATAATAGGGGCACATTGTGAAGGCGGGGAAAGATTGACAGAAGTTTGAAAAAGAGCATCCTGGCTGATCTGATAGAAGGTCAGTTTTGTGCAATCAATATGTCCCCCTAAACTCATATTTTGAAACCGTAATCTCCAAGGTGATATTATTAGAAGGTGGAGCCTTTAGGAGGTACTTAAGTCATGAGAGTGGAACCCTCATGAATGAGACTGGTGGCCTTGTCAGAAGAGGCTTAAGAAAGATGATCCCTTCCTCTGTCGTGTAAGGACACAGCAGGAAGGTGGCTGTCAACCAGAAAGATTACTTACAGGAAAATTTATTTATTTATTTAAATAAATAAAAATATATCTATATAAATAAAACGTATTTATTCATATAAATATATGTATATAAATAAAACGTATTTATTCATATAAATATATCTATATAAATAAAACGTATTTATTTCTATAAATATATCTATATAAATAAAACGTATTTATTTCTATAAATAT
>NW_026652281.1:11440344-11495049 GCF_009828535.3 Hylobates moloch
AATACATTTATATAAATACATGTATTTATATAAATAAATACATTTATATGAATAAATACATTTATATAAATACATGTATTTATATAAATGTAATAAATGTATATGTATACATGTAATTTATATACATGTAATACATGTATATAAATACAATGTATTTATATAAATAAATACAAATGTTTTTATATACATCTTTCAAAACACACCACCTGCTTTAATACAGCACTTTTAGAAGAATTAACTGGGTTAAATGGTTAAACCCCAACTACCTGTAAAATTTAGCTGTCTCAACAAGCTCCTGCAGGCAGGGTGCTAGATGGTATTTGTCAGGCAAACACATCACACCACAAATGATGAGGCAAGAGGTACAGAAGCAACAGACAGTGTCTTACGTACATTTGCCAAAGCACAGCTCCCTCTAAATGGTGGTCATGCTGGGGTGCTGGGGTAGATGCTAAGAAAGTAACAATGGGTCGGGCGCGGTGGCTCACGCTTGTAATCCCAGCACTTTGGGAGGCCGAGGCGGGCGGATCACCAGGTCAGGAGATCGAGACCATCCTGCCTAACGTGGTGAAACCCCGTCTCTACTAAAAATACAAAAAAGTAGCCGGGCGTGGTGGCGGGCGCCTGTAGTTCCAGCTACTTGGAGAGGCTGAGGCAGGAGAATGGCGTGAACCCGGGAGGCGGAGCTTGCAGTGAGCCGAGATTGCGTAACTGCACTCCAGCTTGGGCGACACAGCGAGACTCCGTCTCCAGAAAAAAAAAAAAAAAAAAAAAGAAAGAAAGTAACAATTAACTCGTTTTCTTACCTAATGCTGAACAGTCAATGGTTTTGACTCTTTGAATGGGCAGTTATCCACTGTTGTGTAACAAATTATCCCAAAACTAAGTGGGCTGAAACAATAATAAACTTTTATTATCTCGCACAAGAATTTCTGTGGAGCAGAAACTGGGGAGGAGCTTAGCTCGGTGATTCTAGATAGGGGCTCAAATAAAGTTCCAGTCAAGATTGCAGCGAAGGCTGCAGTCACCTCAAGGCTTAACTAGGGCTGCAGAATCAACTTCGAAGGTGGTTCACTCACATGGCTGTTGGTAGGAGGCTCAGTTCTTCTACATGGGAACGCTTGAGTATCCTCCCAATATGGCAGCTGGCTTTTCCTAGAGTCAGTGATCCACATTAGTAAGGCAGAAGCCTCAATATTTTTATGGTCTAGCCTCATAAGTCACATACACTGATGTCTGCAAGATCCTATCGATTACACAGGTCAGTAGTATTAGGTGTCTGAGAAGACTACGCTGAGACATGGCTACCAAGAACTGAGAAGCACCGGCGGCCACATTCCCCAACTTATGTCTGATTCTTTGTCCACCACCTTAAAATTAGATATGGTAGTTGCTTAATTGTAGTTTAATGGAAGAATGAATGAATAAACAGGGTGAGACAAAGAAGTGTAAAAATGCTAGAATTTACCCAATCAGTACATAGTGTCAGTAACCAATGAAACTCTCATAGGAATATCAATAAAGCATTCTCAGAACACTAAAAATAATGCCTTCTTCCAACTTTTCTCTTATGTTTTTCAGTGTGTTCAGGCTAAAGTCCATCTCCTCAAGGGTCTAAGGTGAACTATTGCCTAATGAATCTCTTTTTGGAATCCGAGACTGAGGGAGCTTCAGAGCTTCCTGAATAATGTTTAAGAGCCCTCTAGAGTTCTGTCCTTTCTCAACTGCCTTCACTCTAGCTCCCAAAGCTGCTCATTTTATTGATTTTTTTTTTTTTTTTTTGGTTTCAAATCCACATTAGATAAACCAAGTTTTGACAGTGAACAAAACTGTCTGTCAACATGACATCTACTTTTGCCATTTTAAGCAACAGGGCCAGCTGGAAAGGGAGAAAAAGCATATGTGTCAAAGATCCCTATTAGCCAGAGGCAGTGCATACAAGAAATTCAAGTCTCTAGGATCCCTGTTCGTGCTTTATGTACTCTTTCCTCCCCTTTTCCATCATTCTTCCCTTTTTCAAATAAAACACCGAAGATGGGGTGAATTCTGAGCCTTCTCATGCCTCAGAGTTCATACATGAGGCCTTCTCTCCAAGAGACTTGGTCATACAATTAAAAAGCCACCATTTCTTACAGGCTTCTGACTTGCTAGAAAACCGTCTCCTTGGCATGTGCTTTTCTCCTCATTGAGTCCTGAAAAAAATCCTATGAAGTTACAATAATTATTGGTACGACTGGTACATAGAGGAGGAGAAAAATCTGGGATGGTCACTTGTAGACCCAAAGCTATTAAATGGTGAAAGTGGGACTGGAACCAGGTATGTTTTGGTAATTATCCCCATGCCCCTTTTCAGGAATAATATTCGGCATATTTAATAGCGGGTACTGAACAACTGGAATGGGTATTTGTCACATGGCCCTGGTGCAAGGTCCTGAGGCTTCCTCTCCCCAACCAAGGCAGGTGATATTCCTCCAGGTGATGAATCACCCAGGAATCCCAGTGGGTGTGTGGCACTGAGAGGCTTCAGGCAGGACTATTTACTAAACAATGTACAACTATTTGATATTACAACACCAGGATACAGCCACTCTGGCAGGTACTGACTCAAGAACATCTTCGCTCTTCCCTCATCATCACGAAGCCTTAAATTAATCAGTATAACAAGATTCCGTCATCCCAACATGTAAGATCACGGTCCAGGGGAAAAGCAACACGGCCTGCTTTACCTGGACCAGGAGTCCTGGGCCACCCACTGCATTTTCTATATTGCCCTCTCCAAATGTATAAGACGTTCTCCAATTCCTGGAATTAAATCCTTCAAAGAAGGGAGTCTCCTTTTTCCGGTGTTTTTTTTGTTGTTGTTTTTTTGATAAAACTTTTTTTTTTTTTACTTTCACGTTAAGTTCTGGGATACATGTGCAGAACATGCAGGCTTGTTACATAGGTGTACATGTGCCATGGTGGTTTGCTGCACCTATCAACCTGTCATCTAGGTTTTAAGCCCCGCATGCATTAGGTATTTGTCCTAATGCTCTCCCTCCCCTTTCCCCCTACCCCCACACAGGCCCCGGCATGTGATGCTTCCCACTCCTGTTGTCCACGTGTTCTCATTGTTCCACTCTTGTGTATCTTTAATAGTATAAATGGCTGGCTCTTCGTGAACAGCATTCTCTTCCCTGGGCATGGGAATACCACCCCTGCAGACAATGGACAGTGCAGGACACAGCACAGACTGTAAGTTATCACCCACCGGCTGAGTTAGTACAGCTCCCAGGCCTAACCGTGCAGATCTATAAGTAGAGGCCTCAGAGGTCATCTCATCCACATTGCCAAACTCAGCAACTCTGGTGATGGAGAAGATGTCTTTTTTCTTATTTCAAGAAAACCAAATAAACGCACTGTGTAACCAAAGCCGTGCATTTATTTGTGTCAAGGCTGTACTTGCTAACTAAAATGCCCAGTTTCCATGCTTTTTTATATAATTAAAACATCCAAAGGCTGCAACTGGTTGATATATAAGAAAATGAATTTTTCTTTAATAAATACCATTTGTTTGGAGAGAAAAACAAAAACAAACAACCTTAAGAGCAGGAAATCCAGGAAGGCAAGGAAAAGAAAGCGGTAGATACTTAGAGAACATTGCTTTCAAATCCAGTGCCAACCTCTTCAAAACCCCGATATACAAATTCATAATGACCTAGTCATTCATTCATTCACCAGTTCAGTAATAAGACACAGGTACATACTAACTTGCACACTGACCTTAGGCTATCTGAAATCAGCCTGAACGCCTTCTTCCTCAAACTCACTGAGTGCTCATCAATGGCCCTTACGGAAGAAGGAAGCAAGAATGTCAGGAGGAGAAGTGAGGCTTCCTGAACTCCATCCCCAGCGAGTGAAGACCGTGAAGACAGAGAAGATCAGCATCCCCAGCGACGAAGTTCTCTAGAGAAAGAGCTGCCACAGAGGAAAAGAGAAATGCCTGGCTGAATCCATTTATAATCACAATCTAATAATACTTAGCAATGCCCAATGGGATAAGCCTAAAGAAAATTATGAGAGTAATTATAAGAGTTCACATTAATGATAATTTAATAATCATTCTCTTTGGCGTATCTCTCTTCTTGAGTTGGATAAATTGGATTGTGTTAGACAGAATTCCCCTGTTTCTGCCACTTAAAAGCCATGTGGCCTTGGAATAGCCTCTTCAATTCTATGCTTCCTTTAGTTTTTTTTTTTTTTTTTTTTTGAGATAAGGTCTTGCCCTGTCACCCAGGCTTGAGTGCAATGGTGTGATCTTGGCTCACTGCAGCCTTGACCTCCCAGGCTCAAGCAATCCTCCCACCTCAGCCTCCTGAGTAGCTGGGACTACAGGTGTATACCACAATGCCCAGCTAATTTCTGTTTATGTTTTGTAGAGACGGGATTTCACGATGTTAGCCAGGCTGGTCTCAAACTCCTGGGCTCAAACAAACCATCTGCCTTGACCTCCCAATGTGATGGGATTACAGGCGTGAGCCACTACACCTGGGCAAGTTTTATTTAAGAAGGCTATAATGCAGTAAAACTCTGCAGTAGTACTTGCTGCAACAAAGACAATTGAGAAGCATCTTGAGACACAAGGTGACTGGTCTTCCCAACCCCAATACTCTTCTTGCTCATTGTCTCTGTACCTGGACGATGAAATGAAAGTTGCCTAAGACATTCTTTCTTTTTTCTTTTCTTTTTTTTTTGACACGGAGTCTTACTCTGTCACTCAGGCTGGAGTCTGTCACCCAGGCTGGAGGGCAGTGGCACGATCTTGGCTCACTGCAAGCTCCACCTCCCGGGTTCATACCATTATCCCGCCTCAGCCTCCAGAGTAGCTGGGATTACAGGCACCTGCCCCCACGCCCAGCTAATTTTGTTTTTGTATTTTTAGTAGAGACGGGGTTTCACCATGTTAGCCAGGATGGTCTCAATCTCCTGAGCTCAGGTGATCCACCCGCCTCGGCCTCCCAAAGTGCTGGGATTATAGGCGTGAGCCACTGTGCCCAGCCCTAAGAGATTACTGAAATCACTGCCTCTATCCTGGAAGAACCAGGCAGACAAAGGGCCTAGAATTATCCCCAATGATATTTAAGCTGGAGTATGCGGTTGCTGCTGGTGGCACCAAGCCAAGAAGGGACCAGGACAGATTTGGATCAGGAAGCCTGACTCTTGGAATTCCTGGCCAGCTAGGTAAGGTGGCTCGCCAGTCCATTTAAGTAATTAAGTGATTAAATTTATTGGACACCACTTATTTCATAAAGTTGTGGTGAAGATTAAAGAAGATAGGGCACATAAACTCATTAGCACAAAGCAGGGCTCCATAAATGCTAAACCATTATCACGGGAAAACAGAAGACAAATGTTTGTCTTATATAATTTTATCATGATTTGAAAGTGAGTTTAAAAATCTGCTGAACCTGTTAGCTAAATCATATTAGAAAGAATATTCTTGGCCGGGCATGGTGGCTCACGCCTGTAAGCCTGTAATCTCAGCACTTTCAGAAGCCTGAGGTCAGGAGTTAGAGACTAGCCTGGCCAACAGGGCGAAATCCCGTGTCTACTAAAAATACAAAAATTAGCCAGGTGTGGTGGTGTGTGCCTGTAATTCCAGCTACTCAGGAGGCTGAGGCAGGAGAATCGCTTGAACCCTGGAGGCATAGGTTGCAGTGAGCTGAGATCGCACCACTGTACTCCAGCCTGTGCAACAGAGTGTGAGACTCCATCAAAAACAAAAACGAAAGAAAGAATATCTTTGTTTTAACCTGATAGTCTCTAACACTGACAGACAAAATATTAAAGAACATTTACCAATATTTCAAGTCACTCAACTACTCAAAGGTGTATTTTCAGTATGCGTCCAAGTGAATCACTCAAAAGCAGGCATTGCACAAGAGATATTTCTTTTATGCATTGAGACAACTGATTGGTAAAACTTGGTCTTTGTTTTAAATAATCAATGTTAGAATTTATGTTCACTTCTGTGAGTGAATTTTGTGTCCTCTCTCTCCTCATCTTCTTCCTTCTTTTTTAAAGAAAAATGCCAATTCTCTTCAGAAGCATTGTGGCAGCCAACTTCCACGTGCACGGAACAGAAGCAAGTCACGGTTGCGTTATTTATTTTCATCTGAGTGACCACTCTGCCTCCAGTCTTACTCTAAAATGGGAATTAATTTCTTTCTTACCGTCCCTCCCACCTTCCTTTCTTTTTCTAGAATTTCCTTTCTCTTCCTTTTCTCTCTCTTTCCCCCCCTCCCTCCTTCTTCCCTTCCTCCTTCCTTCCTTCTTTCATCACAACATGTCTACATGTTGGTAAGGAACTGGATCTACAAATTTTTTAACTCTGCACAAATGGCTTTCTTGAAGTATTGTTTAATATCAAACTCTATTTTTGTATCTACATAAATATAAGGCATGCACGACTGATAGAAGAATGTTTTATTTTTAGTAAACTGTTTTAAAATACTGTATCACCTTGTCTTTTTATATGAGTTTTGGGTCTTTACATGTATATTTATATACAAACATATGCATATATATATATATATATATATAAAATCTGATAAATTCTTAAAATTATGTTGCAGGACGGAGGTGTGTTACTATACATCTGTTTCTTTTTTTTGGTTGAAAACTCTTTGCTTTTGACTCCCAGGAAACCCAGCTAAATTTAATGCTAGATGTCAGAAACAATTCATAAAGTTTCCTGGTATATTTATCCCATATTTTATTCTAACTAATTTCTGATATGTAGTTCAAAACATAAAATAAATACATCTGTCTTCTATATGTACTGTACCATTCCCTTTTGAGTCAAATTCTTTTCGGAAGTAGGAATGGTTTTCAACTGTTTGAAACAGCACTCTTCTCTTTTCTCTGCAACCTTGTCCTTATGAAAAATAAATTGGAGATTTCTCAAAGATCTACAAATAGAATTACCATTTGACCTAGCAATCTTATTAGTGGGTATACATTCAAAGGAAAATAAATGACTCTACTAAAAAGACACCTGCACTCACGTTCTTGGCAGCACTACCCACAAGAGCAAAGAGATGGAATCAACCTAAGTGCCCATCAACGGTGGATTGGTTAAAGAAAACGTGGTACGTACGCACCACGAAATACTACACAGCCATAAAAAAAAGAAAATCATGTTCTTTGCAGCAACATGGATACAGCTTGAGGCCATTACCCTAAGCGAATAAATGAAGAAACAGAAAACCAAATACCATACGTTCTTACAAGTGGGAGCTCAACACTGGGTACACATGGGCATGAAGACAGAACAACAGACTCTGGGGACTTCAGAAGGGGGGAAGAGGGAGGGAAGGAGAAAAGGATTGAAAAACTACCTATTGGGTACTATGTTTACTATTTGGGTGATGGGTTCAATTGAAGCCCAAATCTCAGCATCTTGCAAGATATCCATGTAACAGACCTACATATGTACCCCCCAAAACTGAAACAAAAAACAAAAAATAAAATAAGTCCCAGTTTACTTACACATGAAAAATAAATGAAACAGCCCCGTTCTTTCTTTCCTTTTTCTAAGCCAACTCGTACTTCCTGATCCTAATGGGAATCTTTTTTGGGTTCACAACCAGGAGTCCTGGTCCCATTCTTACAGACCACAGGAGGGGCAGGACAGCTATGAAATTCTGTGCCTCTCATTTCTGTCCTGCAGAGAAACTGAGGCTCTGAATAGGAGTTGAATGGAGATCACCCACCAGCTGACCTGGGCAGTGGGTTTTCCTTCCTGTTTTTGAATAAGGCAGCAGCTGAACTGTACAAACACCTCTACTTTCACAGAGGTGTTGCTCACTATTTTGTTTTTATTTCTCTTCTTCCTTGATTTTAAGGTGTGAGAAAGACTTTCAGCAATGCCTTCCATATGCTGTCTTATTTTATTTCTCCTATTTTTCCCTGATAGAGCCTATCTACTGCTGAACGACAAAAAGGCATTGTTGTAAGGAGCTCACAGTCACTGCCAAAAAGCATCTGATTTGTAAACAGTGCAAGACTTTTAAAAGTCTACTCTCTGGCCTTCTATTTTGAGGACCCTCAAAGTGAAGAAAGTCAAACTTGGTATTAAATAACCACCCAGGATGTGGTTGTCAGCTTGAGGTGTTAAGAGGAACAGTTTATAAAAAGCCTGGTTAAATATAGGAAGTACAGTTGCATTTCAGGTAACTCGAGATTTGAACATTCAATACGGCTTTAACGGAGGCAATCTATTTGGCCCATTTTCACAGATATATATTAAATGACACCTATTTTGAGGTCTATAATTTTTCCTCCTTAACTAGACCAGAAAACACTTCCTCCACCCTACTTCATGCTCCCTTATCCTCCAAATGTACATCCTCCACTTTTTTTCCACACTGAAATACATCCTTAAACTAGTTTGCATACCACTAGTGTAAAACAACAACTGTAACAACAACAAAACATTAGATGTTTCATTATGATTTCATATTCTGTCACCAGAACCCGAAACCTCAGTTGGACTATTTTGGGTCTCTCTCTTTCTCTCTTTTAAACTATTATTAAAATGGTAATTTTAATGCAAAAGGCTGTATTGAATTTTTAAACATTGTTTTGTTTTGAATTTCAGCTGTCTTGAAAGTCCATTTTTTTCCCCTTTCCTCTCTGCAGGGCAGAGGATTGAACTTCTCTCATGCTGTTTCCTCATTTGTAAAACGAGGGATGTACCTATGATGTAGGTGGTTAAACAGTAGTCTGCGTGTGATGTATGGCACACAGGTCAACCCACGGCAGTGCATGTTGCATCTGCGTACCCATGCAGACAGCCCTTGGTCACGGAGGGCTATGCCACCATAGCCTCGGTCCACCCATCCCTAAGCACTAAAACACATCCAGACCATGTGATGAGCAATTGATAATTTTAGAATACACTTGGCTAACTTCTCTGATCCCACTGCTACAAATAAACCTTGCAGTCGTTGGTTTTGTTCAGGTTCGAATTTCACCACGGCCCTAGAGGCATAAAGATGAATTATTTGAATGCAAGGAGAAATAAGAGACCATGTGTCAGGCTGCTTTGCAAATCAATTCACCTCCCCCGCAAAGATGCTCCTTCCTACTTAAGATAGACGGCTTTACAAGGATTTGGGCAGCATCTGTGTTTGCCGTGTCAGAGGGCAAGACGCATGCAGATGTAATATCACCGAGCAGTGTAATCTGAGTGTGCATGAAAAATAACTGCAGAGGGAATGAGGGAACCCTTTGCCGTGGGCCCTGACAGCACCTCAAATAAGCACTTTACCTAATCTCCCTTGTTGATTCCTATCTGCGCCCAGTGACTTCATGCAGCTGCCATCTGCTAACTAGTTAGGGCATGTTGATCGCGGACGTATTGTAATCAGAGCTGAGGTCTCCAATGGTAAAGCAGGCTTGCTGCCAAGATGGGGCAAGACCCTAGTAAGAATGGCAGAAAGGAGCCGAAAGGTGAACTTTACAGCCAGCATGGCTGGATTAAGCTTCGATTTTATTTAACTCTGTATCCCCAGGGCTTGGCGTGGAACAACGCCCAGTAAATACTGCAGATAGAAATGAGCGAAAGACTTTCCATAAAGAGTAAAGCACTTCCACCACTGGGTAACAGTAATTATTTGCATAGAGTCTTTTGAGCTATTTTATAGTAGATTAAAATGTTTATTTGTGGTGAGCTATTTGTGGTAGACAAGGTTCATTCATTCGTTCATCAGATATGTAATGAGTGGACACTGCCCTAGCTTTGGTGCCTGTTCAGCTTTGTAGCTCAGGAGTTCAGCAATTACACAGGGTACAATGGATAAATGTGAGACAGAGGAGTGGAGGGTCAGGTCTGGGAGAGAAACAGCAGAGTCTGTGAAAAAACTAACAGACAGGGGACACTTGTGCAGATCCCAAGTGCTCTGGCCAAGTTCAATACCCTTCGGCGCAGATGGACTTGGAGTTTCTTAGGCTGGTATGCAAGAGGACCACTATGAAGCATGGTTATTTTGGCTGCAGGATGCTGAGTCTTATAAAAACTGAGGCATTCAAGAGCATGCCCCTCCACTGACAGGTGGAAAAACTGAAGCAGAGAGCAGAATTATAGTTTATCCTTGATCATGCAGCAGCTTGGAGACAGAGGTAGGACTAAACTCTGGTATGTCGAGCAATCAACGCTCTGCCAAGCTGCAGCATCTCCTCTGTAGGCTGGATAAGCTCATGGGCTGACGCTCTAGGGAAGAAGAGGCAGACAGTAACCGAGGAAACAATTGTACACATATTCAGAGAGTGGTAAGTGCTCAACAGAAAAGAAGCAGAGTGGGTGACAAGAGGCAGGGTTTGAATTCAACTCCACCATTTGCTAGCTAAGTAACTCAGCTTGCCAAGGCTCTCTTAGCCTCAGTTTCCTCATCTGAACACTACGAAGGCTCATCGTAACGCCTGTCTCCTAGGGTTGTTGGGAGATGCTAAGAACACTGGCATATAATGAGCACTTCATAAATGATGGGTATTTTTATTTTATTATTGTTACTTAGGTAGGGTGGTCACAGTAGGCCTCTGAGAAAGTGATACTTAAACTGTGTTAGAAAGATAAGAAATTAGACAGGTGTGGTGGCAGATGCCTGTAGTCTCAGCTATTTGGGAGGCTGAGGCTAGAGAATTGCTTGAACCCAGTGGGAGGCGGAGGTTCCAACGAGCCGAGATCACGCCACTGCACTACAGCCTGGATGACAAGAGTGAGACTCCATTTCAAAAAAAAAAAAAAAAGAAGGGTAAGTAAGTGCCCGCCACCACTCTTCCCAGGCAAAAGAAACAATATGTACAAAGGCCTTAATGCACATATAGGCTCTGTGAGTCCCAGGAAAAGAAAGAAGACTAGAGTGGTTGCAGGACATTAGGAGAACATTGGGCAAAGCTACTTGAGGTAAGAAATAAACTCTGAGAGGCAGGCAGGAGTTCAGCTCTTCAGGATACGCAGACCCTTGAAAAGAGTGTGAATTTTTATTCTAAATGGAATAGGAAGCCACTAGGGATGGGGAGTGGTGTATTCATCAGCTACTGCCAAAATACTGCTACATAACAAACAACCTCAAAATTTCAATGGTTCACAAGATCAAATATTTATTTTCCTCACTCACTAGCCTATAGCTTGGTTGAGGTTGGTCTGACATTGACTGGGTTTGCTGAACACGGCTCCAAGGTGTAAGTCAGATTCAGGTCTGTTTCATCTATCTCATTCTGCAGCCCAAGCTGAAGAGGAGGCATTGACTATGGGAAAAATTAAAGAGTACAAACCCAATCATGCAAGCACACCTCAAGACTCTGCTCACATCATGTTGACTAATATCCTATGAGAAAAAAAAAAAAAACAAAAACTACAAGGCCAAGAGCCAAAAATCCAGGAGCAAGAAAGTCCATTTCACTCCTCATGAGGCCATGGCAAGGGTGCTGATATCTAGTATTACTACAACGGACTTTAGCAGGGCTAAAGTACTGGAGTGTACTGGCATGATCATGGCTTACTGCAGCCTTAAACTCCTGGGCTCAGGTGATCCTCCTGCCTCAGCCTCTCAAGTAGCTGAGACTACAGGCATGCACCATCATTCCCAGCTAATTTTTAAATTTTTTGTACAGGCAATGTCTTGCTATATTGCCAAGACTGGTCTTGAACGCCTGGCCTCAAGCAATCCTACTGCCTTGGCCTCCCAATGCACTAGAAATACAGGTGTGAGCCACCATGCTCAGCCTTGCTGTACTTTAGATCCAACTACATCAGCTTTCTGCTGACCCTGCTTTCACAAGTACCCAAACCACCCATGGGTCATCATATCAAAACGATGTCCTTGGACAAATCACATGCTGGTTTGCACCATCTTAGCTCTGGCTTTCCTGAGCATTTTGGCTTTCTCAGAGTAGTCCCTCCTACACCTCTCCTTGTGGATGGAGACAGATTATGGCCCTTCCCAGTAGCCTTCTGAGACTTCGTGCAGGGTTCCAGTTCATAGCAGCTAGAGTCAGCGCTGGAAGGAGCAGCAGGAGTGTTTTCCTTGGCAGGTTTCTGGCATGCACACGTTCCTAGTATTAAAATACAATGTGCTTTTTCCAAACTAGATGATCTA
Source organism: Hylobates moloch (assembly GCF_009828535.3). NCBI lineage: Eukaryota > Metazoa > Chordata > Mammalia > Primates > Hylobatidae > Hylobates > Hylobates moloch. The sequence continues at coordinate 11,452,488 of NW_026652281.1, forward strand.
CACCAACCATTACATTTTATCTGTAAACTAGCCCTCTACCCACCCACCCTAAACTCTGGTCTTGGACCTATTTGGGCGGGAGGTGGGGGGGAAGAGGAGGAAGAGGGAGGAGGAGAAAGAGGAGGAAAAGAAGAAGAAATCTATGAGGGGGTGTGGCAGTGAGGGGGTGGATGTCTATGAAAATTTATGTTTTGAAAAACAGCTGTAAAATGTTTAATGTTTCAATGAACGTTTTATGTTTACCATAAAAAAAATCCTCCATCCAAGAAGGGCTTTAAAATGTTACATTTCGAAACAGATCCACAGAAAGAAGCAAAAAAAAAAAAGAAGCATTTCCACAAACCCCTCTCTATGGAGTGACCCCCAAATGCTAAACATTAAAATAGGGTCCTTCTGACCTAGGTCAGTGTTGAGGAAGAAAAGAGTAACAGCCATGACACAGGGAGAGGCCAGCAACAAGAATGAAAAATATGTTCATTTTCTTCAAAGCTAAGTACCCATGGCAGAAAGCCTTGGAAATTCAGGCTTTTGAAGGGAGAGGTGGAGGAAGGCGGGGAAGCTGCCCAGCTCAGCCAAAAGCTTGCTGAAAGATTCAATTGTAATCAATCAGTCCACCAACAGGAAGAACTAACCAAGTGCCTTAATACTGAGTTCTTCCAGGAAAGATCCTGGCTGAAGGGATGCTGGTTTTGACAGACAGAGGCATGTTCATATTCAAACTCCACTCTAAACTAGTGTTCGCTCCTATAGTCAGTTTTTTAACCTCTTGGGATCTCCATTTCTTCATCAATAAAATGCAGTGGCAGGCATCACTGGCCAACACTGAATAAATGGTATGTGCTGGGGAGCAGGGACTGGGGAAGCCAGGAGTCGGGATGAAGTCAGGTTAGCGCAGCCTGAATCAGGTAGGGAAATTAAGACTTGACAAAGGAGGAAATAGAAAACGTTGAAGCTTGGAGGAAAATTGGAGTGTTGCTCTTCTTTGCTTAACTAATGACTTTAGTGAAGTCACCATGTGGGTCTTCAGGCCAAGAAACCAGTTTTACTTTTTAATCTCCTTTGTAATTAATATTTTCCACACTGTTTTCAGGTAATAGAAATGCAGTGCGGGCCGGTAATGGAAATACACAGTGGCTCACGTCTGTAATCCCAGCACTTTGGGAGGCCGAGGCAGGTGGACCACTTAAGGTCAGGAGTTCGAGACTAGCCTGGCCAACATGGTGAAACCCCATCTCTACTAAAAATATAAAAATTAGCCAGGCATGGTGGCAGGTGCCTGTAATCCCAGCTACTCGGGAGGCTGAGGCAAGAGAATCACTTGAACCCGGGAGGCGGATGTTGCAATGAGCCAAGATCGTGCCACTGCATTCCAGCCTGAGTAAGAGAGAGAGACTCCGTTTCAAAAAAAAAAAAAGCAGCGTGGACCATGGGCCCTTCCTAATCTGGTCCCTTCAAGCGTCTTCTGCATATAATGATCATGCAGTTACTCTAAATAAGCAAACAAATAAAAAGCAAACGTCACATGTACCTTCTCAGGCACACCTTGCAGTTACAGCCTATGTGTTTTTAAAGTCCTGTGCCTTCAGCTTACTATGTCCTTCCTTAAGCCCTGTCTTTTCACAAACTCTTACTCAGCTCTGAAAACTTAGTTCAAATACCACCTTCATGGACCTGCTGATCTGTGTCGAATGCCTGTTTACTGTGTTCTGACAGCACATGCTGCTGTGGTGTACCCCAATATTCTTCACACCACATCCAGACATTCCTTATGTTACTGGAGGAGGGTGTCCAAGTTCTTGGCGTTTTGAATAAAGAATTGGACAAAACGCACAAACAAAGCAGGAAGGAATGAAACAACAAAATTAGAGATTTAGTGAAAATGAAAGTACACTCCGAACGGTGGGAGCAGCCCAAGCATAGAGGCTCAAGAGCCTGGTTAAAGAATTTTCTGGAGTTTAAATACCCTCTAGAGGTCTCCCATTGGCCACTTGGTGTACACTTCATGCAAACGAAGTAATGGCCCACAATCAGTCAGATTGGTTGTGGAAAGAAGTTACACTCCTGTGCAAATGTCTGATTGGTTGTGAAAAGCAACCAATCAGAGGCTGAAGCAAAGTTACAAAGTTACGCTCCTATGCAAATGGCCAATTGGTCATGGAAAGCAACCAATCAGGGGTACTTTCAATTTTCCATCTGCCACTCAGAAAAGTGGGGACAGGTAGCAGAGGGAGTAGCCTCTGGTCCTTTTATACCTTAGGTGTGGAAAGTTGGGGTTTTCCTTTTGATCAATTCTACAAAGTCAGCGTGAATCAGCCTTAGGTTCCCTTTCTCCAGACCCTATTCTCCTGCCTCATTTACTTTTCTAATTTCTTCTCTAAATGACCCTTCTTGAGGGTAGACACAAAATCTTTGTCATCTCACGGCATAGTACAAAATACAGCATGAAACAGATCCATGGGAAGACTGTGTTTGAGAATCAACGAGTCAAGAAACAAATGACAGCAAACACCGTCTTCTTTCTAGATTGGCAAATGAGGGAATACCGGCCTCTGAGGTGCACACAGGGTCACTGCAGCTCTTCTCATCTCCTCACTGTCACCTCGCACTCAGAGAAATAAGATGGGTTTTGCTCTCCAGTGCAGAAAGAGTGGCCTCCTCTGCCAGCCTGAACCTTGCCTGGGAACTGATATCAATCAGGGAGTGACTTGTCTGCCTTTCCAACAGCTGCAGCACACAGAGAAAGACACGCAAGTGTCTCCTCCAAGGAAAGAGACGGATGTTTCCTTCGGGGGCTGACAGGGTTCATTTCCTGTTCATGAGCACGGCAGACACCTACCTCCCGGCTGCAGTAAGGGTTTGGACTGTATGTGGGGAGTTGGGGTACCGTGCTTGGGAGACATTAAAGAGGCCCCTCTTACTCTCCCACAAGCCAGGGCCTTCTCCTTCCTCTTTTTGGGAGGCGCAGGAAGTGGCCCTTTCCTTGACCGGACCCTACACTGGGAAGACCCCGGCTCTGACCATGAGACTCGCAGTGGCTGTTCACTGGACAATTTCAAGTGAATTCCCGCAAAGTTTCGCAAGCACATCAGATACAAAAGAATTGATGGATGGAAACTCACACGATAAACCAAAGTGAAAACAAAACTGTGTCGCCCAACCCCATGTGAACTGAAACCACAGGGCAGAATGCTCTGACTCCGCAGACATAAACAGTTTTAGCCCCGAGTGAGTCACCAGCGCAGCCAGGGCAATGCTGCAGAGAGATTTCTCGTGATGTGCTGGGGATCGCTGTGCGTTCCTTTCCCTAGAAACTGATTGTCATTTGAGTCAGAGGAAAGAACATTTATAGGGCACCTAGTACATACCAGAGGCTCTGGTCCACACTGTAGATAAACACTTCCGACCTGTTTTCACAGTAACCTGCAAAGGTGCTATTATCTCCATTTGCACATGAAGACACAGAAGCCAGGACGTTTAAACACTTAACCTGAGCCAGAGCTAGAAGCGGGGCTCTGTCCTGTTGCTGCGCTTCACCAGAGGGCACCCTGAAGCCCTGATGGGTCACGAGTCTGCGTTTTCCCTGTCCTGAGTGGTCTCCAAACCCCCTTGATCATGGACCATTATCATTAAAAATAACTTTTGAGCATACTCACCCCTAGTATTTGTACATTGATTTATCGACAAAGGATGTACAAAGTACTACATGTAATATTACAAAACATTGCAAGGAATAGACATTTAAACGGGTTGAGATAAAAGATACAGGTAAACAGGGGCTACTATGTTTTTTATCCATATCCTAGTGGTGAGGTCATAGGGTTGCCAGGTTGAAACTATAGATAGATATCGTAGGGGGTGGGAAGAGAGGATTTACATGAGCATCTTACTTTATGTATGTATTTATTTATTTATTTGAGACAGAGTCTCACTGTGCCACCCAGGCTGGAGTACAGTGGCACTGTCTCAACTCACTGCAAGCTCCGTCTCCTGGATTCAAGCAATTCTCCTGCCTTGCCCTTCTGAGTAGCTGAGACTACAGGGCACCCGCCCCACGCCCCACTGATTTTTGTATTTTTAGTAGAGACAGGGTTTTGCCACGTTGGCCAGGCTGGTCTTGAACTCCTGACCTCAAGTGATCCACCCACTTCAGCCTCCAAAAGTGCTGGGATTACAGGCGTGAGCCACTGTGCCCAGCCAGATGTTTTGTTTGTTTTTGAGACGGAGTCTCGCTTTCTCGCCCAGGCTGGGGTGCAGTGGTGATCTTGGCTCACTTCAACCTCTGCCTCCCAGGTTCAAGTGATTCTCCTGCCTCAGCCTCCTGAGTAACTAGAATTACAGGCTTGCGCCACCAGACCAGCTAATTTTTGTATTATTAGTAGTGACGGGGTCTCACCAGGTTGGCCTGGCTGATCTCGAACTCCTGACCTCAAGTAATCTGCCTGCCTTGGCCTCCCAAAATGTTGGGATTACAGGCGTGACCCACTGTGCCCAGCCAGCATCATGTTTAGCATTTGCTAAGCACGGCAATGCTAAGCAGTCAGTCAATACTTTCTGTTACAGGATTATAACAAAGATTCTAGGCTTTGTGGGATAAATGGTCTCTGTCACAACTATTCACTCCCCCACTGCAGCGTGAAGCGGCACTAGGTTGTTCCTAATCTAATAGGCATGACTGTGTTTCAGTAAAACTTTATTTATAAAAACGAGTGGCTGGCTGGACAGGGACTTTCCTGGCCAATGCCCTAGTGGATCATCTTGGTGCATCCCAGTTAGGACACCCGTGGCCTCTAAGAGAAGGGCTTGTATTTGCACAATTCTCCAACAATGTGACATAGTGAAAAAATAAACTCGTTTTTTCTCTGAGGGTTGCAGGTGGGGGCTGGTGAGTAGACAAAGGATGATAATGGCAACTCTTTTTATTATAGGAGTTATAAAAGGAACAAAAACATCTCTAAGACACACATGTGCATGAACGTACAGACACAGAGTGCTGCAACCAACACATCCACCAGGGTGGATCTGCACTTGGTGTGTCAAATTGAATGCTTCCCTTGCCCCAATTACCAGCACTTCAATCGGCCAACTGGCAGCCGTAACAACACATTAACCTTTTTGCCAAATCAATTTCACCAAGTCCCCTTCCAGCACTAAGAGAAATTAAACGGCGCCCCTATGCCTGAAAGATGAGTGCTCTCTGCACACCACACACTGTGGAATCCCCCTCTGCACCTGGAACTCTGAATTCTGGCTCCTAAACAGGGATCTTCTCATGGTCAGAAGGCAACGGAAATCGGCTTTCTAAGGCTGTCTTCCCTCCCTTCTGCAGCCAGCTGGGGTCCAAAGGTCCAAGCCAAAGGACGCTGCCAACCCTATTAGCAGAGCCATCTTCACAAATCACATCGGCATTTGCTGCGCTTCAAGAGAGGCTGCTTGATTTAACTTTCAGAAGCCCCCCGATGGGTAATTTCACTTAGAAGCACAGAGGACAGTGCAGCCAGCCATCTGAGTCACATCAGCATTGTAAGCACGCCTGAAGACTCCAGCCCTTCCTGAGTCCCATTTCTTCAACTTTAGGCTGATGGTGTTGGAGCTTGCTCTCTAAGAAGTGGAGTTTTCAGGAGATGCAATTAGTTTCAAACTGAGCAGTGCTAGATGGCATGGGGGCGAATGCAGAGAAGGGACCAAAACAGGGGAGGTGGCAAAGGTGGCCACAGTGGGGTCAGTTAGGTGGTCAAATGTGGTGACAGCAGGAGGCACACCACAAGCTTGACTCCTGAGGCAATGTCTCCATGGGTGAGATACTTTGCAGAAAGTTGACTGAGTTCTATGTGTATATGCATTTTAACAATAATAAATGGACAATTCTCCAACCCGGACTATTCAAAAACATCTTTCCTGCTTCTTCTTTCATAATAAGGAATATCCGTTTTTGTTTGTTTGTTTGTTTTTTGAGATGGAATCTCTTCCTGTTGCCCAGGCTGGAATGCAATGGTACGATCTTGGCTCACTGCAACCTCAGCCTCCCGGGTTCAAGCGATTCTCCTTCCTCAGCCTCCGGAGTGGCTGGGATTACAGGCATGCACCACGAAGTCCGGCTTATTTTTGTATTTTTAGTAGAGACGAGGTTTGTCCATGTTGGCCAGGTTGGTCTCAAACTCCTGACCTCAGGTGATGTACCTGCCTCTGCCTCCCAAAGTGCTGGATTACAGGCGTAAGCCACCGTGCCCAGCCAAGGAATTTCTTTACATTCAGCCCAGCCCTCTTCTCACCGGCCTACTGTCACCCAACCTAATTCCACAACCCTTTCCTAGAGCTTGGAGGAACCAAAGATGCATAGTGTGCCTTCTGAAAGCACATGACATCCAATGACTGACGGGTTCCTCAAAAATTGTTGGCTAAACATGATCCTAATACCCACTGCTGCACGTGTTGGGAAGGTCTGGGTATGACCGAGTATGACCATCTTGCTTTGACCAAGCTGAACAAGCACCCTTCCATGAACCAGCAAGAACATGGCCTCCAGGACCACACTTTCATTTGGCAAATACAATTTCAGCCGGGTACTTAAGAATCCAGAGGAGAAGTCATGGTCCTAGCTCTGGGAACTCAGAAGTCACTCAGAGGTTACTACTGGCCTGCTGCAAGCTTCCTGTGACTTTGCAGCTGTGGTGCACAGTGAGGAACCCTGTACTTTATTCAGCTGGAAGAGGAAGTCTATCCAACCAGGAAACCACGGCTTCTAGTTGTTGAATTCTATCCTATCACCTAGGTCTTCCTAGGGCCAGGACTAAACTGGCAGCATGAGAAGTTGCATTTAGGGGACCCCAGCAATGAAGGCAAAGGATCAGCACTACTCTAATGCGTACAAAAATATGGAGAATGGAACGTGGCTTAAGGGACAATCTCTATGTACCTCCTACCTCTTAATATTTGGACTAGGAGAGTGTGGCTTTGTGGTCGGGGCACTGGCTCTAGGGTTGCACAGTCCTGGTCTAAGCAGCTGCAGCCTCTGTCTGCATTCACATCTGTCAAGTGAGCAGAGTCTCCCTTGACCCACCTCCTACACATTCCAGCCAGGAGAAGCAAATGCGATCAAGGAAGTGAGGATGATTTAAAAACCACAAGCATAACAAAAATATAAATGGCTGTTCACGGACTAGACAATCCAGCAGTTATTTTGAGCAAACATGCACTCTTCTAATAAAAGTGAGAAAAATACAGATATATTAGTATTTTAATATATGCCAATAGTCCCAAAGCAGTGGAATTCTCATTATTTCAAAATTCTCTTCTTATATCGTGACACTTCATTGGCCAACTGAATCCAGATTTTCATTTGTAAAACCCAGCGTCATACACAGGGAGAACCTTCAAATGGCACATTACACATAAATACTGATTTTATGCCTAATTACTATCATACTGAAAAAACAATCATTGTGATTACTCTGTTTCACCCAGAGACAAGAGTACACCTAATATATAATATGAGAAAGGGGAAAAAATTATCTACTCAACTCCAGCAGCTCCTGAAATCTCAAAATGACTGCAGTCTCCTCTCAGTAACAACCTTTTGAACTTTTACGAGTCCGACACACACAAGGGCTTAAAAAAATGTCACTTTTACCTAATAGAACTGTTTTTCAGGAAGACATAATTAGAACCTCTAACTTTCTGGAGGTTGGCACCTGCCACTTAGGAGCCCATCTTGACTTGCTTAAGGCCACAGAAGCCAGCCGGGCTCTGACAGGGAAACCCCTGTTATGTTAAAACACATGGACTCATGCCGGGGCCTTTCTCTTGGGATGGGGAAAATTGATTAAAACAACAAATACTGATACAGGGAAATGACTGACTGGGAACTCATGGCCTTTGGAAGGGATCGGTGAGGGAACAAAGTGGCCCAGGGACAAACCACCCAGGACATGCTCCAAAGTTTACAGGCTTCTCTTCTGCAAACACTCTGTAAAAGTTTCTGCCAGATGGAAATCAGGTGAGGAAATAAAAATGGGACTCAGCAAAGGACCAGGACATTATCCATGATACCTAGATTCTTATACCCCTTTTCCTCTTTTAATATAACCCTGTAAACTGGGGGTAAACTATGAGGACGCAAAGGCAGAAGAATGATACAATGGACTTTGGGAACTCAGGGAAAAGGGTGGGAGTAGGGTGAGGAACAAAAGACTACATAATGGCTACAGTATACACTGCCCAGATGATGGGTACATCAAAATCTCAGAAATCATCACTAAAGAACTTATTCATGTAACCAAACACAACCTGTTCCCCCCCAAACTTAATAAATATATACATAAGGCCGGGCATTGTGGCTCACACCTGTAATCCCAGCACTTTGGGAGGTTGAGGCAGGCAGATCATCTGAGGTCAGAAGTTCGAGACCAGCCTGATCAACATGGTGAAACCCCATTTCTACTAAAAAATATATATATATAATAAACATATATATATATATTATACACACACACACATACACACACATATACATACAAAAATTAGCCAAGTGTGGTGGCGAGCGCTTGTAGTTCCAGCTACTCAGGAGGTTGAGGCAGGAAAATAGCCTGAACACGGGAGATAGAGGTTGCAGTGAGCCAAGATCGTGCCATTGCACTCCAGCCTGGGTGACGGGACGGAGACTCCATCTCAAATAAATAAATAATAAAAGTAAAGACAGATGAGTATGGAAGGACCAAAAAAATATACATATAACCCACTAAATGTAATTACTTCAAGGGCCCCACTCATCACTCTGCAAAGCTAGTCTCTTCATTGGAATCTGTTTTTTATGGGCTTCTGTGACTAAAGCAATAACTCAAAATACAGTAGCTATATAAAAACCATTGTGGGCCGGGCACAGTGGCTCATGCCTATAATCTCAGCACTTTGGGAGGCTGAGGCAGGGGAAATGTATGAGCCCAGGAGCTTGAGACCAGCCAGGGCAAGACGGTGAGACCCAGTGTCCACAAAAATTTTAAAAAATTAAGTAATTAGCCAGATGCGGAGGCATGCACCTGCAGTCCCCTCCCTACTCGGGAGCTTGAGGTGGGAGGATAGCTTCACCCTAGGAGTTTGAGGCTGCAGTGAGCTAATATCATGCCACTGCACTGTAGCCTGGGTGAAAGAGACAGATCCTATCTAAATAAAACAAAACAAAGAAGAAAGAAAGAGAGAGAGATAAAAGAAAAGAAAAGAAATGAAAAGAATAAGGAAACAAAACATTGTGTGCCATGGATACTGATGAATTTGATGATACGTTTGTTGTCACATGTGAGACTATGAGACCCCAACGTGGTCAGGAGAGAGCAAAGGTGACTTGGGGAAGCAGCAGAAGCTGCTGGTGGCCTGGTCAGATCCCCTTTTAGCAGCCGCTGTGCCATTTCCTAGCTTTTGTGACCTTCTCTGGAAAATTTCACTTTGCTGGCATCCTTGTCCACCTTGCCCAAGACACCTGGCAAGATACAGACCCCATGAGGATAGCCTATGACTGCCCGATATGAAGGTACCACAGCCCGGCCTTCTGGCATCAAGCGGGTCAAGTTTGAGGTGTGACTTTTACTCCAGAACCCCCAAGGATAAAGCTGAAGCCTGACTTCACTTGAGACCACGTCTTCCCTTGACTTCTGTCTCCTTTCCTACGTTGTTTTCCTCCCCGTCACACATTTGTCCCAAGAACGTTCCCTTGATAAAGCAAGCGAAGCCAAATCCCTGTCTTCATCTCTAGTCTGGACCACTCGACAAAACACAGAGCTCAGACAGTCAACAGAGGCCAGAATCGCTTGAGGTGGTACACTAGTTTTCTCACACGTAAATTGGGAAAGCCCACCTATTCAGAGGTGACAGAAAGAGAACACTGGGTATAGGGTTTCTGGGTAGACAAGAAGGGACTCAGATCCCTGGGCCTGTTGCAGGAAAGTCACTTGCATAGATCGTATCCAGAGAGCAGAAAGGTGTGGAGCATCCTATGATTCACAAAGCCTTGACCAGATCCTGAACATAAAGCAAGGCAGGTGGCCGGGGCCTTCAGTCAGCAACATCCTAAAGTTAGAGACCATTGGTCCCATCATCACATAGAACTAGTACTTCAGCCAGGCATCGCGGTGGCCATGGTGACTCCAGGAGAAGATGAAGAGGCCAGGAGCAGGGAAAGGAACTGTCTGCTCTCTCCTCATGTACAGGGCAGGCCCGTGCCTGCAGACACAAAAAGCTGACTTGCGCAGGTGTGCTCTGAGCATCTGTATGGCTGAGTATAAAACAGGGACACTCAGAGTTACCAATCAGCATAAGTCCTAGAGTTGAAGCATGTCAAAACAGGATCTTGCCTCTGTATTAGGGTTCTCCAAAGAATCAGAACCATATTATTTGTGTGTGTGTGTGTGTGTGTGTGTGGTATGTATGTCATCTATTATTGGTTCTGATTCTCTGGAGAACCTGATGACCAATGGATTGATAGACAGATAAAATAAGAAAAAGTCTCAAGATCCGCTATAGGCAAGGTAGAGAGCCAGGAGAACTGATGTGTAGTTTCAGCCCAACTCCAGCAAGATCAAAACCCAAGAAATGCTGATGCTTCAGTTCCAGTCTGAAGGCAGGAAAAGACTGATGCCAGGCCTGGCATGGTGGCTCACCCCTGTAATCCCAGCACTTTGGTAGGTCAACGCAGGTGGATCACCTGAGGTCAGGAGTTCGAGACCAGCCTGGTCAACATGGTGAAACCCCGTATCTACTAAAAACACAAAACTTAGCTGGGAATGATGGTGGGTGCCTGTAATCCCAGCTTCTGGGGAAGGCTGAGTCACGAGAATCACTTGAACCTGGGAGGCGTAGGTTGTAGTGAGCTGAGGTTGTGTCACTGCACTCCAGCCTAGGCAACAGAGCCAGACTCTACCCTCCCCTCCCCCCAAAAAAAAAGACTGAAGTCCCCACCTGAGTCATCAGGCAGAAGGAGTTCTCTTTGAAGTAGGATCAGTCTATTTGCTCTATTCAGACCTTCAGCTGATGAGATGAGGCTCAGGCACTTAAGGAGAACAATCTGCTTTACTCAGTCAACTGATTCAAATGTTCACCTCGTCCAGAAACACACTCACAGACACCCCAGAGTGATGTCTGACCAAATATGTGGGCACCCTGTGACTGTGACCTAATCAAGTTGAAACAGGAAATTAACCATCAGGTTCAGTTACACATAAACCAGCTCTGCCCTCAAGTTCAGTGAGGTCCGAGACCTGAGGTCCCAGGTAGGTAAAGAAATGGCTCCCTTCACTAGAAAAGTCAACCCACAGATCTTAAGATTTAAGGATGCACAGGTTAAATAGATTGATTCATGCAACAAACATTTATGATATTCCAATTAGGGCTATCATAAGAAAGGTGTTGGGGGCCAAAGAGTCATATAAATATTGATGATAAATTCAGGACTCCTAAGCGTATACCTGAGGCTACCCTCCTGAGATGCACGTGGGGGAAAAATATTCCCTTTTCAGGTATCTTGCAATCCTTGTACTTATAAAAACAACAAGAGTCTCACTTTGATGCGTGTCTTTAACACCTAACATTCCAATTTCAGTCACTGGAAATCATAAGTCTCTAACTGGAATTTAATACTACTCTTTTGCTTTAGTTTTCATTTTATGTATGTGTGTATGAATAGATGGACGGACGGATGATTTATGTAGGTTTTTTTTTTTTTTTTCCCAGATGGGATCTTACTTTATCACCCAGGCTATAGCACAGTGGTATGATCACGACTCACTGGAGCCTCGGCTACCTGGGTGCAGACGATCCTCCTGTCTCAGCCTCCCAAGTACGTGGGACCACAGGGGTGCCTCTATGCCCAGCTGTTTTATTTTTTGTAGAGATGAGGTCTCTGTACATCGTCCAGGTTGGTCTCGAACTCCTTGGCTCAAGTGATCCTCTTGCCTTGGACTCCCAAAGTGCTGGGATGACAGGCATGACCCACTGTGCCTAGCCTAGTTAGTTATTTTATTTACTTATTTATTTTTTGAGACAGAGTCTCACTCTGTCGCCCAGGCTGGAGTGCAGTGGCGTGATCTCAGCTCACTGCAACCTCCACCTCCCAGGTTCAAACCATTCTCCTGCCTCAGGCTACCGAGTAGCTGGGACTACAGGCACACACCACCATACCTGGCTAATTTTTTTTTTGTATTTTTAGTAGAGATGGGGTTTCACCATGTTAGCCAGGCTAGTCTCGATCTCCTGACCTCGTGATCTGCCCGCCTCGTCCTCCCAAAGTGCTGGGATTACAGGCATGAGCCAACATGCCCAGCCAGTTATTTTTTGAGACAAGGTCTCACTCTGTTGCCTAGGCTGGAGCGCAGTGGTATGATTGTGGCTCACTGCAGCCTCAACCTCCTGGGCTCAAGCAATCCTCCCGCCTTGACCTTCTGGGAAGCTGAGACTGCAGACACACACCAACACATCCAGCTAATTTATTATTTTTTTAGAAACAGTGATCTCAATATGTTGCCCAGGCTGGCATTATATTTATTTTCATGGATACTTTGTATTTATGGCAAATGATATTGCTCTTCTATTTACTTTACTATTATAGAATCTTCTTTATAAATAGCTGTACATAAAAAGATAAGTAAATACGAACATAATTAAAAACAAATGATGTAACAGCAGAGCAAATGGGACAAAAAATGCGAAAGTTTGGGAAACATGGTTTTACATTATTAAAATGTGAAAACCGTAAAAGTAAAGAGGGGTAAAGGAATGGGTCCTGACAAAGACTAGAGAAGAAAAGATGAGGAGGAAATAAAGAGCCATCCACTCCAGCTCAGTAGTGCTGTGACGATAGAATGAATGCCACTTCTTTACTCTTGCGAAAAACAGCGCTTATTCTCACGAAAGAAAGAAGTCAAGCCTAAGGGAGATAATTCCTAAGCCCTGCCTAAGAATTACAGAAATAATTACTTCTACCTGCCAGAGATTCCAAAACCATAAGAAAACAGTCCAGACAGGAGTATCCAATTTCCTCTTATTTACTTTGATTTTATTTAAATTAACTAAGGGAGTTGAGTCAAATTTCGCTGAATTCATATATGCCTGTACCTATCTAGGTGGTTAGTTAAGTATACATTTTTAATTTCTGATAAATCTTAGCTAACAATCTTGATTAGAACATAGTCCAGTTAGTATATCTTCATCAAATTACCGAAAGACTTTGAAGTATAAATCTACCACATGCGCTAGTCATGAATTCTGTGGGTCAGGAATTTGAATATGGCACAAAGGGGACAGTCAGCCTCTGCTTCACAGTGTTTGGAAGCTGCAATCATCTGAGGGCTCAGGTGTTTGCTTCCTGTCTGATGACTGAAGCTGACTATGACTGGCGGCCTCAATTCCTCTCCATTTGGCCCTCTCATGGTCTTCCTACCTACACTAAATTGAGCTTCCTCATGGCATGGTGGCCAAATTCTGAGGGTAAGCATCCCATGAGTGAGAGACACAACCAGACGAAAGCAGCAGCATCTTTTATGACCTAACTTCAGGAGTCTGCAGCGTCACTTGTACCATATTCTAGTTAGTAACAAGTAAGTCAGTAAAGGTGGCCCAGATTCAAGTTCTGGGGTTGGGGGCTCACACCTGTAATCCCAGCACTTTTGGAGACCACGGCAGGAGGATCATTTGAGAACATGAGTTTGAGACTAGCCTCACCAATATAGCAAGACCCCTTCTCTACAAAAAGTGTTTTTTTTTTCCTTTTTGTTTGTTTAAAATCACTGTCCATGATGGTGCATACCTGTTGTCCCAACTACTCAGATAGCTGAGGCAGGAGGATCAATTGAGCCCAGGAGTTCAAGGCTGCAAAGAGCTATGAAGGCACCACTGCACTCCAGCTTGGGCTATAAAGCAAGACCCTGTCTCTTAAAAAAAAAAAAAAAAAAAAAAAAGAAAGAAAAAAATATTGGCGTTGGGGAGTGCTTTAGACTGTAGTTTTTGTTGCATGTTATAAAACAACTGCAGAGTGGATTCATGACAGGGAACTACCGCCCAGTCTGCACCCTGGCCTTATCTCCCTCTTCTTACAGCCTTTCCAGTCAATAATGATCATGGCAGTGCTTGATCATTTACAAGAGCACTTGAATGCAAAGCTGAAATGCTTCATGCCATCTTTTCTGAATTTCAAGGTACTGATCTTCACAACCGAAAAAGTCCAAATAAATGAGGAAGTAAAGAAGGTAAGAAAGGCATAGATAAGAAGGAATGAAAGGAAAAAGGAATTAACACAGGGAAAAAAGAAAGAACAGAGGCTTATATTCCTTTTCTTTGTAACAAGTCTATGTTGAAACACTGAAGATTCAAAGAGATCAGTGCAGAAAGATTTCCCAAGGAGCCATAGTATTAGTGTGTATCTTTGAAGTCATGCAATCTATAAAAAGGTGTGGAAATCATTGAGCCTCTACCTGAAAAAGCAGAGGAATTGGCAGCTTCATGTGAGCGTGGCTCTGTGCTCTAAATTCTTACCTTGGGTCTAACCTTGGACACATCACACTGCCATGTCAAGTATCAGGCCCTATCTTTAATTCATACAGATAATCAAATATTAGCCATGGTCTCAGCTGCCCAAGAAGAGTTAGGACTCCTGTGGCTTACACAGCCCAGTTCACTCAAAAAACAAAAGCAAGCAATTTCTCACCCATCACACCAAATACAGTCAACATTTTCTTTAATTAACACCAAACATAATGTGTTGGGTAGTATGGTAACATCAATGTCCACTGCTCTGCAGTTGATTTGATACTGCGAGTTACTTTGTTAATGATAATAATTTATTATTCGGGGGAACAAAGTGATCTGCACTTTTAAATCACTACTCAGTTTCTGCATCACCTGTGGCTGCTAAGTTGCCAACATTCCTGGTGGTTCCCTAATGGAAATGACTCTCCACATTCCAAGTGATAAGCCACAAGAGAAAATTATGTCACTTTTTTTCCTAAAAGATTTATTTCTCCTGAGGCTGGGATGCTGGGTTGGTGGTTTACACCTGTAATCCCAGCACTTTGGGAGGATAAAGGAGGGAGGATCGCTTGAGCCCGGGAGCTCAAGACCATCCTGGGCAACATAGCAAGACCCTGTCTATACTTAAAAAAAATTAAAAAAAAAATTCCCAGACGTGGTGGCATGCACCTGTGGTCCCAGCTACTTAGGAGGCTAGGGTTGGTGGATCATTTGAGCCCAGGGGGTTGAGGCTGCAATGAGCCGAGATGGTGCCATTGCACTCCAGCCTGAGCAAGACTCTGTCTCAAAAAACAAACTAAAGATGTATTTCTCCTGGACTCATGTGAATGATGAATCCTAGGAAATATCTTAGTTATAGAGCTAGTGTGCCTGGTACATCCCAGCACGTGGCTTATATGAAAATGCCGGCAGGAAATGGGAAGAAAAGGAAGGAGGCAGAGAGGGAAGGAGGGAAGGAAGGAAGAAAAAAGGATGGGAAGATAAAATTGAGGTACTAAGCTCATTCATAAGATCATCCTGACAGAGACACTTTTTGGGAAGCAACTTGACCATATGTAACCAGAGCTTTAAAATAAAATAGAACAAAACTTTATATTCTTCCCCAAGTAATTTCATTCCCTAAAGCTAAGGAATCCTTAAGCGTTTGTAGTGAGGAGTAATTTATCATATGAAACAACTGGAAGTAAAACAAGGATGATGCTGCAAGGTGGCAGGTTCGAGGGATGAGGCAACTATGACCGTGGATGGCTCTGGATCTGGCATTGCACTGTGTCTGTTTACATTCATAGTCTTGTTTAAATCTAAATAGAGTCCTGTGGGTTTGGGACCACAGTGGTTTCACTAACAGGCAGGAAGTATTGCATAGCAGGCTCAGGCCTCAAAACTGTAGGTTCAAATCCGTTTCTGAACCTTAGCAGCTGAGGGACTTCAAGCAAAGCCCATTTGCATTAGTTTGCTATGTGTGCTGTAACAAATGACCACAAACTGGGTGGCTACACACAACAGAAGCTTGTTCTTTTGCAGTTCCAGAAGCCAGAAGTCCCAAATTAAGAGTTAGCAGGACTGTGCTTCCTCCAGAGGCCCTGGAAGAGATCTTCCTGTATCTCTTCCAGCACCTGATGGCTCCAGGCATATGTGAGCTTGTGGATGCATAACTTCACCCTCTGCCTTTATCTTCGCATGTCCTCCTCCCCTTCTGTCTTTCTCAAATCTCCGTCTGACCTTCTTCCATAAGGATGCTTGCATTCTACAAACCCACTTTTTCCAAGTAAGGGCATATCCACAGGTTACAGGAATTAGGACGTGCATGCATATAGATAGATAGATAGATAGATAGATAGATAGATAGATAGATAGATAGATAGATAGATACTTTTTTTTTCTTTTTTTTTTGAGGCAGGGTCTTGCTCTGCCGCCTAGGCTGCAGTGCACTGGTGCAATCATAGCTCACTACAGCCTCAACCTCCCAGGCTTAAGCAATCCTCCCACCTCAGCCTCCCAGGTAGCTGGGACAACAGTCATGCACCACCATGTCTGGCTAATTTTTCATTTTTTGTGGGGATAGGATTTCACCATGTTGGCCAGGCTGGTCTCGAATTCCTGAGCACAAGCGATCCGCTGCCTCTGTCTCCCAAAGTGCTGGGATTGCAGGCATGAGCCACTGCACCCAGCAGGATGTCTTTAGGGATATCTTTGGTGGGGCGGGGTATCTTTAGAAGGACGACCCTACAACCCACTACACTCTTATTAAAGCCAATGTTTCTCACTTAGGAAAGAAAGTCCATCATAATCCTCTACCTCTCCACACAGTTGGAATGACTAACTTAGGTGATCTATGCATAGTTTGTTGTTCTTGTGACCTCCATATAACAAGGAGGAAACTGGAATACAAGGTTTAAGTGACATACGTAACGTCCCACAGTGTATTAGCAGCTGAGGGTAGACAAGGACACAATGACACTTAACTATCTTTACAAGGAAGATTGTTTTCCCTCTTGGAATCATAGGATGTGAAAAGTGGAAAAGGCTGTAGAGACCACGTAGACCTGTGGTTGTCAAATTGCAGTCAAGGGACCCTCGAGGATGTCTCTGAGACCCTTCCAGAAGCTCTGTAAGGTCAAAGCTCTTTTCATCAGAATGCTGAGGTGTCACTTGATTTCTTACTTGTATTCTTTTACAACTAGACAGTGGAGTTTTTCAGAGGCCACATGACACGTGATATCACAAGAGACTGAATGCAGGGACAGAAGTGAGAATCTGGCTGTCTTCTAGGGAGCCAAGCATTGGAGCAGAAATGTAGCACGACGCCACTTTTCTCTTTGTTTGAAAATATGGTTATATTTTATAAAAATGTTATCCATGGCCAGGTGTGGTGGCTCATGCCTATCATCCTAGCACTTTGGGAGGCCAAGTTGGGAGAATCACTTGACTTCAGGAGTTCAGTCTGAGACCAGCCTGGGCAACACAGTGAGATCTCACCTCTACACAAAATACAAAAATCAACTAGGTGTAGTGGCATGTGTCTGTAGTCCCATCTACTCAGGAGGCTGAGGCAGGAGAACTGCTTGAACCCAGGAAGCTAAGACTGCAGTGAGCTGTGACTGGGCGACTGCACTCCAGCTTGGGTGACAGAGTGAGACCCTTTCTCAAAAAAAAAAAAAAAAAAAAAAAAAAAAGGAAGGAGGGAGGAAAGGAGGGAGGGAGTTATCTATGTTTGCATGTAATAGGTTTCTTATTTTTAAATGAATTAATAATTTGATTATTTCTATTTTAATTTCTATTATAATAAATATCAGTAAAAAGGACCAAGATCAACAAATGCTCTTTTGGGTCCTGGATAATTACTAAGAGTTTAGAGTCTTGATACCAAAATATCCAAGAAGCACTGATGTCGAGCAAGGCAGGCACACAGGTAGGACACACTCTACCATTCCCTGACTCACCACCAGGGAGACGAGGAGCTGACCTGTCCCACGGAGTCCAGTCCCAAGTCCAAAGCCCTCCCCACACAGAACTACTATTAGCCTTTCTATTGTTATTGAAAGAAGCTTGACTTAAGCCAAAAAGAAGAATTCAAGGGAAAGGTATGAGAGAGTTCGCAGAATGGAAGGGAACGTTTCATTAACTAGAGCAGCAGTGCCAGGGCCCCCTTGTGTCCATCCTTTCTCTCTCATCTCTGCTTTCACTGGGACTCACTGTGGGCTGGGAAACATGTACCTTGGCAGTTCTGGGGTAACAGATTCACATCACCAGGACCAGAGTACAGTGGCAAAGGCAGGCTGATGAGGAGCCTCATTTGTTTTGTTTTGAGATGGTGTCTTGCTCTGTCACCAAGACGGGATCTCAGCTTACTGCAACCTCCGCCTTCCAGGTTGAAGTGATTCTCCTGCCTCAGCCTCCCGAGCAGCTGGGATTACATACATGTGTCACCAAACCCAGCTAATTTTTGTATTTCTAGTAGAGACGGAGTTTCACCATGTTGGTCAGGCTGCTCTCAAACTCCTGACCTCAAGTGATCTGCCCACCTTGGCCTCCCAAAGTGCTGGGATTATAGGCGTGAGCCACCGTGCCCGCTGTGCCTCATTTTTTATATTCCATGGAAGCATTCTGCATGGTCTGCCAATGGCACTGGGACTGACGATGCCACGTGCTGGAGTAAGGCAACTGACACCACGGAAGATGTGGAGGGCTGCTCTTAGGAGAAGGGAAAAGCACACTGGCATGAGCAAAAACACAAAAGCTCAGCACTGTGTGCAGACAGCCCTAACAGGTTAGAGCCAGCCATGGAAATGATACCCAGTGACCATTTCAACCCCCGACTCACCTCCCCCCAACTCTCATTCTACAGATGAAGAAACTGAAAGCCTCCTATTTCCACAGAACTATTCTGGACTACCTCCTCACTGCCCCATGCAACTCCCACCACAGAGGGAAATTCAACCACAGCATCCCCTGGCAAAAAAAAAAAAAAAAAAAAGAAAGAAAGAAAAGAAAAAGAAAAAAAAACAAAAACAAAACAAAACAAAACCAACCAACACTAGGGCTTTATTTGCTCAAATAAATTGTTTAGTTGACTCCCTTCCTCCATTAATTTACCTACCATCCCACAGGGGAACAAAAGGCACTACTGTGTATTGAATTAAGATAGGCTGGGCACAGCGGTTCATGCCTGAAATCTTAACATTTTGGGAGGCTGAGGCAGGAGAATCTCTTGAGGCCAGGAGTTTGAAACCAGCCTGTCCAACACAGGGAGACTCCCCTGCCCCGTCTCCACAAATAATTTAAAAATTAGTCGTGTGGTGGTGCATACCTATGGTCCCAGCTACCCAGGAGGTTGAGGTGGGAAGATCACTTGACCCCAGGAGGTTGACGCTGCAGTGAACAGATACCGTGCCACTGCACTCTAGCCTGGGTGACACAGCAAGACTGTGTTTCCAAAAAAAGAAGGAAGGAAGGAAGGAAGGAAGGAAGGAAGGAAGGAAGGGGAAATGGAGAAAGAGAGAGAGAAAGCGAGGAGAGAAGAAAAGAAGGAGACAGAGAGAGAGAGACAGAGAGAGAGGGAGGGAGGGACAGAGAGACAGAGAGAGGGAGAGAGAGACAGAGAGAGAGCGAGGGACGCAGGGAAGAAGAGGGAGGGAGGGAGAGAGGGAGGGGAAGCAGGTAGGAGTAAGAGTAAGAAAGAAGAAAGAAGGAGAAGAAAGAAGACGGAAAAGGAGGAGAAGAAAGAAGATGGAGAAGGAGGAGGAGAAGGGGGAGAAGGGGGAGAAGGAGGAGGAAG
The DNA here is from genome assembly GCF_009828535.3 of Hylobates moloch. NCBI lineage: Eukaryota > Metazoa > Chordata > Mammalia > Primates > Hylobatidae > Hylobates > Hylobates moloch. Next base: position 11,472,271 of record NW_026652281.1, read on the forward strand.
AGGAAAAGAAAGTAAAAGAAAAGAAGGGAAGAGGAAAGAAAAGGAAAGGAGAAAAAATAAAATAAAATAAAGGAGTAGAGACAGACAGACCCAATGTGAATGACATGCACAGCCAAAAGCAGATTGGAGCGCTGCACCAACACGCCAAGGAACACCAAGCACTGCCCACAATGCCAGAAGCTAAGACAAAGGCATGGAGTAGATCATCCCTGGCACCTTCAGAAAGAACGTGGCTCTGCTGATACCTTGATTTTGGACTTCTCACTTTCAGAACTGTGAGATCATACATTTCTGTTGTTTTAAGCCATCCAAATCTAAGAAACCAATTGTATTACTTTGTTTTCATGCTGCTGATAAAGACACACCCGATTTTGGGAGGCTGAGGCAGGTAGACTGCCTGAGGTCAGGAGTTTGAGACCAGCCTGACCAACATGGTGAAACCCCATTTCTACTAAAAATACAAAAGTAGCCACGAGTGGTGGCACACACCTGTAATCCCAGCTACTTGGGAGGCTGAGGCAGAAGAATCGCTTCCACCCGGGAGGTGGAGGTTGCAGCGAGCCAAGATCGTGTCACTGCATTAGAACCTATGCAACAAGAGTGAAACTCCGTCTCAAAAAAAAAAAAGAAAAGAAAAGAGGAAAAAAAAGACATACCAGAGACTTGGTAATTTATAAAGAAAAAGAAGTTGAATGGACTCACAATTTCACATGGCTGGGAGACCTCACAATCATGGTGCAAAGCGAAAGGCACGTCTTACATGGTGGTAGGCAAGAGAAAATGAGAGCCAAGTGAAAGGGGTTTCCCCCCGATAAAACCATCAGACCTCATGAGACTCATTCACTACCCCAAGAACAGTGTGGGGGAAACCACCCCCATGATTCAATAGTCTCCCACCCGGTCCCTCTCACAACATATGGGAATTGTGGGAGCTACAATTCAAGATGAGATTTGGGTGGGGACACAGCCAAACCATATCACCAATAAAGTGCATTAATGCAACAAGCACCTGTAAAATACCTCCTACATGCCTGGAATCACTACTAGGTGCTCAGCCTCCAGAGATGCAAGGAAAAACAAAGCAACACAATTGCCCTTGAGGAACTCTTAGAGGTAAGAATCAGATGGACATATGTCTGAAAAACTACACACGCACACACACAACTTTATCAAATCATTAAATCACTGCTCCCCAGAAAATGTCTCCTTGAGGGTTCAGGAGATGGTTAATATTTATTCACAGCTTACAGAGTGCAAGTTTCAATCTCAAGGGTGATGAGATGATTTTGATGTAAACTGAGAGGGAATTGCATGGAAATGTTTTCCCAGCTCTGGGGATTCTTGTCATTTCACTAGGGGACTTCACATAAGCGGGTCAATGTCCCCAAATTCCCCTTCTAAATAGCGTAAGGACTGTAAATAATGGACTGTAATAATGTTGATAAAGAACTATAATAATATCAATAACTGTAAACACTTATTATAATGATGATGCGATGTGCTAAAAGCTGGGGGTGCAATGTGCTAAAAGACACTTACCTTCTTCTGGAACAAAGAAAAGCATGAATGAAGGAAAAAAAATATTTTAGGAGTTGTTGCTAAAAGTTACATCAATGAAAACTGTCTCTTTTTTATGCAAGTTAATCACAGAGATAATGAATCCAACTACTGTATTTTACCAAATGGGGCTTTTTTCATTGCTGGTAACCAGAGGCCCTAGAAGACTGCTGAACCAGTGACAGGTACTCACTAAAGATTTAATTATAGGTTATAAATGAAGGGGTGACATATGAACCAGGATGTGGCAAAGACTGGCTAAATAGTCACTACTCCCATTTTCCTCCTCGTCCTGCACATCCTGAATTTTTGCCAAGGGAAAGAGGCTGGATCTGAGATATGCTGCTTCCAGTCCTGGCCCAGAAAACATGCAGTCCTATGCATCCTCTCCCACTCCTGCTGAGCCTGAATCAGACGGTACCATGGAGGCCATGGAGGGATGGATGGTGCAACCACCGGGCAGGTGAAGTCTAGGTCCTGAAATAACCTAAACTAAACTGTCTTTGGGGCTATAAATAAATCCTCAACTTTTACAGATTAAATGTGAAATCACTGAAATTTGGGGGTTATCTGTTACATCAACTGCTTAGTCTGAGTGATACAAGAACAAGAATCAAGTTCCATTTTTGACCTTGGCAGAGGGGGGAATGCAATAAACAACTGTCAGGAGTGAACCCAGAGAGCACTCCAATGCCCGGATCAGCAGAAAGATTTCCAACATTACAGGAGCTTCTCAGAATCACCAAGAGGTAGAAAAGAAGGCTGGGAATCATGGTAGAAGAAGTGTGGGGATTGGGAGGTGGGGAAGCATGAAAAGAAGTTGAGGCTGGAAGGAGAGAAACATGCAGATAAGAACAAGGTAGCAGACTTCTATTGTGGCTTCAGTTCATTTATAATAATAGCTTGGCACCATCAGGGCATCTTGTGGTCACTCTGCCTTCTCCTGCCTCACTTCTGATAGGGGAAGGCTCTTTAGCAAAAGCCACGTTGACAGACACTGACTCCAAAGGCCAGAGACCATGCTTCATGATGCTGGGAGTTTTCAAAAGCTTCCCACGTGATTCTAAAATGTTGCAGTGGCATAAACTTACAATATGAAGAAGAAAATAAATATTCTGTAGCTGCTAAGAAAGCCTGACAATCAGACGGAAACGTTCTATTAACGAACACAAGTGGCAGGTCAGCAGTTGATTGGATGGTCTTTCATTTTTACTCAATCAGCCTTAATGTAGTTTAATCCAGGTATTCATCATTCCTGGCTTCCTCACATCATTTTCTTTTTTGAGACAGAATCTTGCTCTGTCACCCAGTTGGGAGTAGCCCACTGTGATCATGGCTCACTGGAGCCTCAAACTCATGGGCTCCAGCAATCTTCCTGCCTCAGCCTCCCAAGTAGGTGGGACTACAGGCATGAGCCACCACACCTGGCTAATTTTTATACTTTTTGTAGAGATGAGGTTTTCACTATGTTGCCCAGACTGATGTCGAACTTCTGGGCTCATGCAACCCTCCTGCCTTGGCCTCCTAAAGTGCTGAGATTACAGGCATAAGCTACCACACCCAGCTATTCACAGGATCTTCTATTCCTTTGTTTATTTAGAGGGGAAAAAAAAAAAAAAAAAACAGAAACAAACTATAGTTCCTTTAAGTCATGCTCCAGTTACATCCCTCTTCTATTCGTGTTAGTCTTTCCATTATACCTACCAGGGGATAAGCTCACATAGTCATCAGACAAATACTACAGCTACTGGAGGGGCAGAAAAACTCCTCGCTTTGTACTCTTACTAAACTCCATGAAATAAAACACAAACATAATCACAAAAGATGCCACTACTTACTGGATGCTTCCTATGTGACAGGAACTATGCCAAGTACTTGACATCTGCTGTTTATTTCATACGGTCACTTTTCAGCTATTTTCTCCATCATTCAACCCTTAAACACTCCCATGAGTTAGATACAGCAATCTCCATTTTACAGATGAGAAAACTGAGACCAAGAGCCTTGAGTAAAGTTGCCCAAAGTCACTTCAGACAACTGGTAAGTGCCAGAGCTAGGACTGAACCCCAAGTCCGTCTGAACCCGGAGTCAGTGACCACAACTACTACAGGAGCTGCGGTCACCGTGCCTTGGTGTCCTCTACTGGACAGACAGGGAGTGAGCCATGTGCTGGTCATTTCCTTGGTCTCCTTTGGGAGTGGAATGTCATGATCATGACCTTAATCAAGGCCCGTGAAGCAAAAGATAATACAACGTCTTGGCTTCTTGATTTAAAAAAGTATTAATATTCAAAATACCACCTTCTAGAAAAAAAGAAAGTGCCTGGATGTTAATTTAATAGTTAACAGACATGGCTCCTTAACAGGCAAAAAGTTGCAAAGGAAAGTCACATTTACACAGTTGGGTTTCCTGAGATTGTAACGTTATCGACAATTCCAGCTCCTACGCACATGTGCGTTTGCTCTGCCTACCTATTCGTTTCGAAAAAAAGTTGGGCCTCTTTATTTGTAGGAAAGCAAGTCAGGGGTATCTTCGGAGCACCTGCTATGTGCCTGGCCTTGTGTATATAATCTCTCATTCGATCCCCAGAAAAACTCTGTGAGGGTGCTACTGGTCAGTCAATATTTCCGAGAGGCTCAGGGAGGTCAATTTATTTCTCTAAGGTTACACAGCCAGGGACGGAGGAATCAGATTTCAAAGCACATGTCCCACTTTATAAAAAATATTTCTAACACAAGTGGCTCAGGCTGCCCTAGACTTACCACTGATGGCTTCTAAAGAAGAGAAAATACTCTGGTGCCCCCCAGCCCACCACGTGCCACCACCAATAGAGTTTCTGTCTGATGGCTGAACACTTTAGAGGACACTTTGTCTGAAAGCTGAATACTCTCCAGCCGGCAATAGCTTCATACAATAATAATAACTGTTGTCACTACATGGATTTTTAAATACAGACGTAAAAGTTAAACAGTAAATGTAAATGGTATTATGATATCTGTAAAGCCTGAAGAAGGGGGAAATAGAATAACGGTAAGAAATTGTTCATCACCTTCATCATGAAAAATTACTTTTTTTCTTAGACATGGGGCATATAAATTAAAGATACTGTAGAAAGCATAACGGCCTATAATATATTTATGGCACTTGCCAATCGTGGGACATATCCCACGTGGTAACCAAATCATGAACAACAGTTTATGGAAATTCTGGCCTAAGAGATTTATATAAATATATATCTACAAGTGATCACCAATAAACGACCTCAATCTTACAGACTAATAAGATGCAGGACTTGGCAATAGTAAATTCACCAGCTGAAAGGCAACTCTCCAGGCACGGTGCTGATCAGTGTCCCCTTGGCCCTCCTGCAGATGGAGAAGGGCTCTTGGTTTCATCCTGAGGATGGGGGAGGAACTTATCTTTTAGTTACGACCAAATTAATTTTACTCCTTCTTTGTGGCTCCTGTTTAAACAGCTGCTTATTCCCTCCCCAAGAAATTATCTAATGTGGTTTTGGAGGAAGGCACTTGGGCACTGCTTGCATAATAGAGTTTGAGAACAACCCTAAATTCTACAAGAGACAAGCAGAGACCGGTGGAAATTTATAGTGTAAACCAAGCTTGCAGAATCATAAAACTCGGGTGTTTTCTGTTATATAGTCAGAGCCTCATATTCAATTCAGGGGTCAAGAATGTGAAACGCTGGCAGGTTTCCTAGGACAAATATGGTGGTCTGAAATCCTAAACATCTGGCTCTATCTCTCACAGACACATTATGACATAAAATCCTGAGAGACAGTAACTGGGTCCTAAGGATTTTTCCAGAAGAAAAGTGTCATTAAAAAAAAGAAAAAAATAACATTGCAAATCGTGAATTTCAAAATATAAAATGATGTATAAGTATTTAGTTTTCATGTTACCAGATATGACCGCTGGCAAGCAAAATTTCTTGTGAGAAGAAAGAAAAATAATTTAGAAAGATCTATATACCTGTCATGTTCAGATAATTAAGATTCCCTTGTTTCACACACACGCACATAATCTTCAAGTCTATCAGACAGATCACAGTGGGCCTGAAGTCTCACTGGTGGAGTCTAAAAGAAGCACATCAATTTTCAAACACTAACCGGTTAAAATTAGGACAAGAAGGAATATTGTCAGTAAGACCAAGAAGCAAGAGTGAGGCATTTCAACTTGCAGAATAACAATACGATTAAATTGAAATCGTTGTTTTCTGAACACAGTCATTTTATAAAATGTACAGTAACGCTTTTATATGTAAATTATCTAAACTGAAAAACCCTTTCACTTTAAATTGAATTGAGACTAGCTTAGAGTAGAACACTTTGGTGAAAACGTGCTTAAAATGAATAAAATTGCAAAGGGAAACAAATAATATTTTCCAGAAAAATATTGCCAATAAATGCTGGGTTTTCTTTCTTTCCTTTCATTTATTTGTTTGTTTTGTTTTTGAGTGGTGTTTGTTATAGTAAGAGAAAACATAATACCCCTGGTTACAAATTCATTCTTAACTTCATGAAGCTTAAAGTGATATTTTCCATGTGGTAAATTACAAATGTTACTAATACACTTCAGAGGAACTAAGTATATATGAAAATTCATAAACCAGTATAAGATAGAGCAATCTAACTTACCTGACTAGCTTATTCAAAATGCTCTTCCAAAGCATTAAGTGGTTTCTTCCCTTTTAAGATAATCTTAAAGTCCCCCTTCTCTTTCTTAATTAACAATACACTTATCTCCTATTTATTGGCATTTCATCTACACACTCCTCCTCCGAGGGCCATCATAACATTTCTTGACTCTTTCAGTGCACATGTGACTGTCCACCAGAAACTGTGCATTCCTGTAAGGCCAGCTTTTGATTACTGTTTCTTCTTGGATCCCACATCACCTGATAGAAGATTTAGCAAATGGTGGTCTCACAGGAGGAATGAGCAGGGATGGTTAATGGGGCTTCCACAAGGAAGTCTCCCCAGAATAACCCTTCAGCCATGGTCCCCCATTTTGTGTGGAAATTCGTACGCCAGGCTGTGTGCTAAACACATTATCTGCACTGACTGTTTCTGTGGTCAGGTTCAGGCAAGAAAACAGGCATTGGGAGGAAAGTGATCACCCACAATCACACACATGATACATGATGGGCTTGGATTTGAAACCAGGTGTGCCTCATGAGGGGCTCATCGTCTTCACCAATTCCCTTTAGCTCTGTTGGAAATAATTCTGCTTGTCCCTTCACCCACCTAACCCCCCCTGCTACCCAGAGTGCCTGGTATCTTACAGACTCAAAAAAATGTGAATGAGTGGTTAGTGCAAATTATTTCAAGAGTCCCAGATGCCGTGTTCTTTAGGTCATGAGTCAGGCCCATCCACCCCTCCCCGATTCTTCACCTTTACCTCCTCAGTCACATCCATGCCTTTATTCATGTCTCCTCCATAGGAACCAACAGAATAATTCTTGGCATATATTAGTGTCTCAATAAATATGTGTCACCTAAATGAATACTTCTTTAAAAAAAAAAAATCCTTCAGAAACACTGGAAGTCTCCTAAGCTATCTATATAGTGTCTCATTATGTTGGCCAGGCTAGAGTGCTGTGGTGTGATCATAGCTCAGTGCAGCCTCAAAAGCCTCGGCTCAAGGGATCCTCCCACATCAGCCTCCAGAGTACCTGGGATTATAGGCATGGGCCACCCGTGCTTGGCTCAGTGTATTAATTTTCTAAAAGATAAATTTTTCTGACTGGCAAATTCATTTTCTTAAACATCATGTTTTCTACTCAAATGTAGGCTACAGAACCCTCCTATTCCGTTATAAAGTTTGGCTCCAACTCTGAAGTGAGCAAAAAAGCATTAAATTCATTTAACTCCAAATACTGTAAAAACACAATAACTTCTGAGCTAGTCATTTTTTTTTTAATTTTTTTTGGCAGCATGGTAATTCTTTTATGATGGTATCCAGTGAGAATCCCTCATGGAATTTTCTCTTAACATGGAAATGCATATGGCCTCTGTGGTACAACAGCTGTGTAACTACATAATTGTTTACAAATGTGCAAAATAAGTACGCAAACCAATAAAAAATAATAACTTGGGCATCCATAAAAAAGAGATACTATAAACACGCAATGGCCCATACTTTCTCTATAAATAACCGTTGAGGCAAAAATACAACCACCAAAACCCCTTATTTGAAATCCCCTTCCATAAAGCAAATAACGTTTTCAGTCTGGCAGGCTAATACCATTGTGCTTTCCCAAGCAAAAATGCTTTTTTATTAACATTTATCATTTAGGCGCTATTAAAGTAACTGCAGTAAAAGTGGATCCATTTACAATAAGACACTTGGTGTTGGGTTCACTATGTTGTGAATAGGTTTCAAACCAGTACACAGCTCCTTCCTCATCACCAAAGAGGTGGGAAAGACAGACAGGGAAATATAAACAGCAGGAAGGAGAAAAACCACAGGGGATCCTCTAATGATGTTCCCACCTACGTCCATCCTAACCCTCGATTAGAGTCCATCAGAGTCCAACCCAAAGGAAGCTGGCATTGGAGTATCAAAGAAGCAATGAAGTCTTGCCCTTCAGTGCCTCTTCTTGGAAAACCCCTCTTTAATTCCATTCTGCCTCCTCTGCATGTCTGAGGAAACTCCTATTCATTCATCGAAACCCAACTCATTTATCTCTTCCACCAGGAAACCTTCTTTTTCCACCATCAAAGAGAGCAAATCACACCCTTCACAGCAGACCCTTCTATCAATTCATATACTCAATACACATTTGTTGACCACCTACCAAAAGCCAAGCACCACTGTTCAAAAGGTGCTAAAGCCACAGCAATGAACAAGGAGCTCAGTCTATAAATCAATGAATATATACAGTGTAATATTAAGGAGGATTGCATTACATTATTTCAAGTTCTGCACTTACTGTAATTATTATGCTGTTTCTCTGAGTAGACTCTTAACTACTGGATCTCTATACTCCATGGTTTTCCAATTTAGCAATGCTTGATGAATTGATTTAAATTAAATTTAAAAAACACATTTACTCTTGGTATAGTCTAGGTCAACCACTAAGCCTGGGGAGACAGACTAGATTTACACAGAGCAGCTCTGCCCTCAGGGAGCTTACAGCCATCTCTGGGAATAATCACTGTCATCATCATGTGATGAAGCCATTTACCCTTTTAAACTTTTCAGAGAAAACATTACTTTCTGTTGTTCTCACAGACAACCATGGGAGGTGTTATTAGCCCGGTTTTACAACTAAGAACATCAAGGCATTCCTTATCCCCTGATCTTGGGAAAGGGGGCAAGATATATCCTTTGGAAACTGAAAATAAGATACTAAACATGAAGCCAGTGAGATCAGGTAAAGCAAACCTGGCTGAAGCTGCACACAGCTGTGGTTGTGTCAGGAGTGTAAGCTCAGGCTATGGACCAAGACAATGCTGGGCCACGTTTCTCCAGGACTATAAGGAAGATCCTGCAATTCGAATAGAGATGCTCCTTTTTCTGTTCCACACCTCTAAGAAAACCTCTCTGCAGGTGGTCCCATGATTCTCCTTGGGTGTGATGTCACCCAAGGAGCAGCATAGATAGAGGAGCGTTATCACACAGATAAGAGTTATCACAGAACCACGTGCACTTGCCTGACAGTGGCTGCGAAGACACTGGCATGGAGTACACACAGGTGACATAGGGACCCAAAAGTGAGGGCCTCCCCTAAAATAAGCAGTGCATCAGCTTCCTCTGCCAAATAACACTCATCTTGAAGGGCAGGCAGCAGTTGGCAGGAGCATTCATCCCTAGGGTTGCTGCAGAAAGCTACTGCACACTGGGTGGCTTCGAACAGCAATGTACTCTTTTGAAGTTGCAGAGGCCAGAAGTCTGAAATAAAGGTGTCAACAGGGCCACACTCCCGCCAAAGGCTCGAGGGAAGGATGCTTCCTGCCTTCATGAGCTTCTGGTAGCCCTAGACATTCCCCCGTTCATGATAGCACAATTTCAATCTCTGCCTCCGCCTCTACATGGCCCTATGTTTTTCTTCACATCATCTTCCCTCTATCTCTGTCTCTGTCTCTGTGCCCAAAGTTCCTCTTTATGTGCATATTGGATTAGGGCCTATCTTAAGGACCTCATTTCAATATGACTGTCTGATTTCTTTTTTTTATTTCCCTTTCCTTTAGACATTCCTCTTGATGATAATGATTATCAGAATGCATCGTCCCTGGGACCACCATAATTTCTTGTTCAAACCTCTGTAATACCTCTGGTAGTGGACATTTCGGTTAGAGGCCCTATTAGCCCTTCCCAAGGCTCTACCTCTGGCAGGCTTCCATCGTATCCCAGCATTCCTTGCAGCGCAGGGGTCATGTGACACAGCCCATGCCAAACAGACATACGCAGAAGTGAGCTGATGGATTCTAGAAAAGCTTTTGTTTTTTCTGATAAAACGGTCAGACACGGCTGGGCATGGTGGCTCATGCCTGTAATCCCAGCATTTGGGGAGGCCAAGGTGGACAGACCACCTTAAGTCAGGAGTTCGAGACCAGCCTCGCCAACATAGTGAAACCCTGTCTCTATTAAAAATGCAAAAAGCCGGGTGTGCTGGCATGTGCCTATAATCCCAGCTACTCGGCTGAGGCAGGAGATCGCTTGAACCCAAGAGGAGGAGGTTGCAATGAGCTGAGATCACACCACTGCACTCCAGCCTGGACAACAGAGTGAGGCTTCATCTTAAAAAACAAAAACAAAAGACGGTGGGTGGGGGCGGGGTGGGGTGGGGTCAGACCCATCTGGTAACAATTCCTACCCCTCTTTCCACACTGAACCTGTGGTGGCCATCTACGACCCCAGAAGAATGAATAACCTAGAGAATCACAAAGCTGGGAATGAAGAACTTTGACAAATGTGCATCTGCTGAGTCGTTTGGACCAGGGACAGCAATTGCCTCCCTCTCAGCTTCTTATTAAGCAAGAAAAGACAAAGTTCTGTCTGTCACAGTTACCTTTACTTGTGTTTTCTTTAACTTGCAACTGAACTCTTTTCTCACTGATAAATCTTCTAACTGATCTCTGTGATTCCAACCCTAATTCATCACAATCCATTCTCTTTTATCTTAATAGAGATGGGGTCTCACTGTGTAGCCCAGGTTGGTCTCAAATTCCTGGGCTGAAGCAGTCATCCCACCTTGACCTCTCAAAGTGCTGGGATTATAGGCATGAGCCACCACACCCAGGCCATGACAATCCATTCTCTACCCAGCAGTTACGGTGTTGTCCTGAGCCGCATCATATTGTATCACAATCACGTCATCTATCATTTCAAACATATGTCATTTCATATATCACACCACATCATTCCATAGCTTATCAATCTCTCTCTGGCTTAAAACCACCCAGTGGTTCCTCACTGCAGCTAGAATAAAATCTTAAGTCCACACCTTGGTTTACAAGGCTCTGTGTGATTGGACCCATGCACACCTCTCAGCCTTCACCTTGAATCTTCCCTTCATTTATTCTGTCCAAGCTCCACTGGACGTTAGTGTCTCAAACATGCCACACTGCTTCTTACTACCAGAGGTCTCAATTACCATTTCCTCCACCTGGGACACTCTGCTTCCACACCTGAGTAACTGACTTTTTGTCATCCTTTATGTCATACCCAGAATAGTGTCTTGAATATAGATGGCTGTCAGGACATGATATGGTGTGTCTGTGTCCCCACCAAAATCTAATCTTGAATTGTGTCTCCCATCATCCCCATGTATCATGGGAGGGACTCAGTGGGAGGTAACTGAATCATGGGGGGCAGGTCTTTCCCACGCTGTTCTCATGATAGTGAATAAGTCTCACGAGATCTGAAGGTTTTATAAAGGGCAGTTCCCTTGCAAAAGCTCTCTTGCCTGCCACCATGTAAGATGCCCCTTTGCTCCTCCTTTGCCTTCCGCCATGATTGTGTGGCCTCCCCAGCCATGTGCAACTATGAGTCCATTCAACTTCTTTCTTTCATAAATTACCCAATCTCAGGTATGTCTTCACTAGCAGTGTGAGAATAGACTAATACAGGACATATATGTTGAAGAAATGACAGTACATCTAACACTTCCTGAGCACTGTAACGTGAGACAGACTTATTCTAGAAGGGGCTTCACAAGAGAGCTTTGGGTTCATGAGTCTCTTAAAGTCATCATTTGGTCTTCTTTTCCCCAGTTCCCTTACCTTCCCCTCAAATACAGTCTCATGGAAACAGAACTAGAGTACGCACAAGCCCTCGCAGTTGGAGACAGAGCCAGGACTACAGACAGGTTTCATGGTCCCCAACGCCAGGCCTCGGGTGTTTCTGTTCCATCACCCCAATTCATATTCAAATCAGGACCCCGGCGGAAGGGTCTGTTTCCCCAGAGAATGGGACTGTATTATCTACGGGGGTTGCCATAAAAAATGCCACAGACTAGGCGGCTCAAACAACAGAAATTGATTTTCTCACAGTTCTGAAGGCTGCACATTCAAGGTCAAGGTGTCAGCAGGTTTGGTTTCTCCAGAGGCCCCTTGCCTTGGCTTGCAGACAGCCACCTCCTCACTGTGTCTTTTGCCACTGTGGCCTTTCCTCCATGCATATGAATTCCTGGTGTCTCTTTGTGAATCCAAATTTCCTCTTCTTATAAGGACCCAAATTAAACTGAATTAGGGACCATCCGAGCAGCCTCATTTTAACTTAACCATCCTTTAAAAGGTTGTATCTCCAAATAAAGTAACATTATGAGGTACTACGGATTAGGGTTTCATCACAAGAATTTTGGAGACACACAATTCAGCTCCTAACAGATACCAAATAATAACAGCATCAAGACAGAGCTCTGCTGGTCCTGTTACCGTGAACTAGTTGTCTATTCCAGCTCACACCATGCCCTGTCTAGAAGTTGTGGGGTGTGCTACTAGGTATTTTTATTTTTTTTTTTTTTGAGACAGAGTCTCACTTTGTCACCCAGGGTAAAGTGCAGTGGCACAATCACAGCTCTATGCAGCCTCCACGTCTACCAGCCTCAGTCAATCCTCCTGCCTCAACCTCCCAAGCAGTTGGGACAACAGGCAGGCACCACCGTGCCCAGCTAAGTTTTTAAATTCAGTGTAGAGATGACGGTCTTCCTATGTTACCCTGGCTGGTCTCGAACTCCTGGGCTCAAGCAATTCTCCTCCCTCGGCCTCTCAAAGTGCTGGGATTACAGGCATGAGCCACCACACCAGGCCTGATACTAGCTACTTCTAACTGCTATTCTTGGCAGCCTGCCTCTTGAGACCTCCGAATAATATTTTATTATGAACAATTTTCAACATACCCCAAAACAGAGAATCTAATTAAATGAATCCGTAGTTGGCCAACAATAATTTAATATCAACATTTTCCAATCTTGAATTATTTACGCTATTACTCTAACAGTTTTTTCCACATTATTTCAAAGCAAGTCTTAGTTATCATATCATTTCACTTGTAGATTTTTCGGTATGCATCTCTAACATAAACTCAATTAAAAATATTATTATACTTTAAAAAATGAAGGCTATTTTCTTAATAATATCTATTAGCTACCCCATATTCAAATTTCCCTGTTTGTCTCAGAAAAATGTCTTTGATAGTAGGTTCCCTTAAGTCCAAATCAAAACGAGTGTCACACAATTCATTTGGTACTATGTGTCTTAAGTCTGTTTTAATCAATATAAGATTTTTTTTTTTTTTTTTTTTTAAGATGGAGTCTCACTCTGTCGCCAGGCTGGAGTGCAGTGGTTCAAGCTCGGCTCACTGCAACCTCCGCCTCCCGGGTTCAAGCGATTCTCCTGCCTCAGCCACCCAAGTAACTAGGCCTAGAGGCACGCACCACTATGCCCAGCTAATTTTTGTACTTTTAGTAGAGACAGAGTTTCACCAAGTTGTCCAGGATGGTTTGGATCTCTCGACCTCATGATCTGCCCGCCTTGGCCTCCCAAACTGCTGGGATTACAGGTGTGAGCCACCGCGCCCAGCCAATGCATATAACATTTTGTCTACAGCCATACCAACGTCAATGAGCCTATCCCATGTGATATTTTGAAGTCAATTGAACATTGGCTTATTGCTCAGAGCATTTTCTCACTCAAAACATCACAAAGGATATAGGAATGGATATGAGACATCTATAATGAATATAAGATATAGGAGCCCAAGATCTCAGGCGTCCTTTGATTGGGAGGATGCTGGGGCTTCTTTGCCGAACTTGCACAGATTCTGGAAGATTTAATGTCCAAGAGGGAAGCTCCTGAAAGAGATGCTCCTTCCTTTTCCAAGGGAGCTTTGTTCTGAATTTGGATTAATTAGATGGCGCGCGCACTGAGGGAATTTGTAAGATGTGTTTACGGAATAATTGTGATCAATACTCGTGCATTTACAGTGGGAGAGTGTGTGCAGGAGGCTTTGAGAAGGCTCCTGTGTGCTCACTCTTTAACACTGATCAATACTCATAGTCAAACACTAACATGGGAATTGGAGGGAACATTTATATTCAAACTGTGCTGCGTCCCCTTATGGAAGGTTCTTTCATTTGGCCTGTTCGTCTCAAATACATTTATGAGACGATGTTATATAGGAATGGCACTACAAAAACACATTTTTAAGCGTTAAGGTTTATCATTCCGTCATCTGTTCACACTTTAATCACCACAGTCTTTGGGGCTGGTCATTCAAACTATTATTCTAGAACAGCTGTATGCTCTAAAATTGATAGTCTTGAAGTTGATGGATTCACAAAAAAATGTTAAATATTCAACAAGGGTCTGAGTGGCTGCAGCCATCTAGTCTTCAAGTTCCCTCCAAAGCATATACAGTGGCCAGATATGAGCATCATGTTCCTATTTTTTGAAGAATTATTCAGCCAGGCTGTTGCTGAACAAACCACAGAAATGGTAAATGTCTTCAAAAGGGAAAGTGATATTTTTTAATATATACATACATCCACATCACTTTGAACATTTCAAACAATTTCCATGATGCACGCTTAGAGGCTTCCAGATATATCTGCTTCCCTATTATACAAAGGCCAGACTAGCAAGTACAGAGAGGACACAAAGAAGATCTCACCTAATTTAGCCAGCAGGCTTTAAAGAAATGTGTTGGAAGTAATCTCTCTTTATAACTTACACCCTCCACTTTCTAAGATGCCTGTTGGGTGTTCGTAAGGTCCTGAAATCTGGCCTTGACAAACATGTAAGTTATTTGTGGTTCAAATGTCAATAAATAAACAAGCACAAAACAAAATGTGAAGAGAAAGGAGAAATAAATTCTAAGGTCGTTTAGGCTTTGGCATGGTGGCTCACACCTGTAATCCCAGCACTTTGGGAGGCCGAGTGAGTAGGATCACTTGAGCTCAGGAGTTTGAGATCAGCCTGGGCCACATAGGGAGAGCCCCTCTCTCTACAAAAAATTAAACAATTAGCTGGGCATGGTGGCATGAACCTGTGGTCCCAGCTACTCAGGAGGCTAAGATGAGACAATCAATTGAGCCCAGGAGGTTGAGGCTACAGTGAGAAATGATCACGCCACTGCACTCCAGCCTGAGTGACAGAGCAAGACCCTGTCTCAAAAAATATATATATAGATATATACTTAAATATATAAATTTTCATATAAATATGTATATTAAATATAAAATACATATATACATATATATAAATATATGAGATCCATTAGCTTTAATGGCATCAACAGAAGGGATAAATTATTGCATCCCACTGGTGTGGCCAAATGCTGCACAGCAGATGTGGAAGGCTCTGGAGGGTTAGTGTGCACTGGGAAAAGGAAGGATGGAGGGGCTAGAAGCAGCTGCCCCACTTCTTGAAGACTCTACTTTCAGAGACAAATCTCCCTGCAGTTAACTGTGGGTGGAAAGTGGTGACTCTCGGTGCCATTCAGGAAACCAGTCCCCAGCTGCCCCAAGTGTGCAGGCCACTGGGTGATTTGAATGGGGAAAGCCTGTTCTTAGGCCTCTAGGTGGTAAATACAAGCAGGTCAACATGAGGCAGACATCCCTGTAGGAGTAAGTCACTGCCAGCGAAAAGAAACACACGAAATAGCAAAAAATAAACAACTGCTCCTGGCCCAGGCTGGTAAGAAAGCAAACTGTCAGCCGGGGTGGCTGACACCTGTAATCCCAACACTTTGGGAGGACAAGGAGGGTGGACCACCTGATATCGGGGGTTTGAGACCATCCTGGCCAACACGGTAAAACCCCATCTCTACTTAAAATATAAACATCACCTGGGTGTTGGGTGGCGGGTACCTGTAATCCCAGCTATTCAGGAGCCTGAGGCAGGAGAATCACTTGAACCCGGTAGACGGAGGTTGCAATGAGCTGAACACCACTGCACTCCAGCCTGGGTGACAGAGCGAGACTCTGTCTCAAAAAAGAAAAAAAAAAAAAAAAGCAAACTGTCGCTTTGGAACAAGAGGCCCTAACACAAAGCCAGTTTCACATGCATCAACAGACACGGAATCACAGGGCAGTTGGTTTTTATTCCCTTTTAAGAGGGCTGAAATGTGAAGGTGCCCACAGCACGCTCACCTGAGAACCCCTTCGTGAGGCAGTGCAGACACCCAAGTGTTCAGGAAGATGTTCTAACGAAGAGAAGAGGCACACCGTCTATCAGATTGAGAGGGGCTGTGTCAGAGATGAACAGAATTCCCTGGTAATATCCCTATCTCACCAAGGCTGATCTGACAGAGCCTGATTACTTGCAACAGGCTGGGCCCGCTACTCAGGCCCTCTGAACTGGAATGGCTGAGAATCTGCGGGCTTTCCTTCAGCCAGACAGCTCCAACAAGCTTCTCTCTGTGATCACTGCTTAAGTCAAATGAGTTAATCTTGTTTTCCAGATGAACTGTTATTTTGTCTCCCGCAGGCAGAGATTACGGGATAAAAGTATTGTCTTAACAGGAGGGCTGGGGGCCTTCCAGAGCCACATTCCACATACACAGAACCCCTCTCTCCAGTTCTTCCTCCCATTTCTATTTTTTCATGGAGTTAGAGAATGGAAAGGAGAGTAAGGAACTTCAAAATGACACACAGGGCGATAAACCTTTCAGATGAATTATGTCACTTCATAAGGGCTCAGGGGGCCAATTTATCTTCATGTTTCGAAGCACAGTTTACGAGCCTGACAAAATTTAAAACACTTCTAGGGCAAAATGGATGTGCAAGTGACACTGAGTTTTGAACTCTTTCCCCCTCTTCTTTTTATTTTTCTGACTTCCTCTTGAAACACATCAGTCAACAACCAGGTATATACTGAGGGTCCTTTGCATACAACAAGCCCTTTGCTGGGTGCTATGAAAAATAATTTTCTTATGGCCAACATCTGGTTTCTTCCCTCAAGGAGCCTTATGCCTCTGTCACTGATTTCAACATCATTTTTCTTTTCAATTTTCTAAAGCCATTTTGGAGTGCGGACAGTAATAAATGCACTTGGAGGCACAGACATAGAACTCACTGGGTTCTAATCCCAGTGGTCCACCTCGATTCATTGTGATGTCTTGAGCAAATTTTAATCTGGAAAGAGGTAACAATTACACCCAACTTTCAGGGCAGTTGTCGTGATAAGCAATAAAGTATGCAAAGCTTTCAGCAGATGGTAAACCCTTGATACAGAGTCATTTCCCAAGGTAGTAGCAGAAACATAGGAGGAAAGATACCAAGACCCTGTGACACAGCAGGGCAGAAACAAAAAGGTGTCACAGGTAGGTGCTACGTCTAGCAAATAAACACACAGGATGCCGAGTAAAATTTAAGTTTCACATAAACAACAAATTATTTCTTAGAAGCATATCCCAAAGAAAATTTTTAGAGTATATGCTCCAAATATCGCATGGGATACATTTTTAAAAAATATGTTATTTACCTGAAATTCACATTTAACCAGGTGTCCTGTTTTTGTTTTTGTTGTTTTAAGAGATAGGGTCTTGCTCTATCACTCTGGCTGGAATGCAATGGTGCAATCATAGCTCACTGCAGCCTCAAATTCCTGGGCTCAAGTGATATTCCTGCCTCTGCCTCCCAAGGTCCTGGGATTTTAAGTGTGAGCCACTGTGACAGGCCAGGTGTCCTGTATTCTATCTGACAATCCTAGCCATGGGATTTCAGGTCAGAAGACCCAAGATCAAGTGTGATTTACTATTCCATTAAAAGTAATGGCAAAAACCACAATTGCTTTTGCACCAACCTAATAAATAGCATTGTGACTTGGGGACAAATACTTTATTTATTTATTTACTTATTTATTTATTTATTTATTTTTGAGACACAGTCTCGCTCTCTAGCACAGGCTGGAGTGCAGTTCTCCTGCCTCAGCCTCCCAACTAGCTGGGACTACAGTTGTGCAGCACCACACCCGGCTAATTTTTGTATTTTTAGTAGAGATGAGGTTTCACCATGTTGGCCAGGCTAGTCTTGAACGCCTGACCTCGAGGGATCCACCCGCCTTGGTCTCCCAAAGCCCTGGGATTACAGGCATGAGCTACCATTCTGGGCCTTAAAAATATTGAATACTGCAGATTTGGAGCATCTGTAGCCTTTATTTCTGACATGGCTTCCTGGTAAGGCAAGAAAGGGCTCAGATGCACAGACTTTTCCAAAGCAAACCTTTCAGAATGAGCTGAAAAGGAAGCTATACCAAGTAGCCCAACAAGATGTGCAGAACCTCTGGTGCTTGTGCATAAAAAGGAGCAATGCTCCTGGTGAGGTGGCACAGACAAGGACACATGGCCCCTGTCCTATACCCTGCACACTTATTTCCCTATATTTAGTGGTTACACAAATGTTGAGAAATGTAGAGATGTTTGCATGCACGTTAACTTCTGCTACTATAGCTTTTTAATATATCTGAGGAATTATTTTGTTCCCAAAAGACTGATGGTGTTCTGATGGGAGTAACGAGTGGTAAAACAGGGTAGAAAAATAAAAATAAACCCTTTAACACTAAGATTATTTGAATGATCAGAATCAACACTATAGGAAGGCTCTATGACAACCTGGATGTCAATTATTCCAGCAATTTGTCCTCGAAGGGGAATACGTTCTTTTCTGTTTAAAATATTCCATGGTTTACATGGATCATGGTCTCCTTAGGCCTACTAGGCAATTAACTGACTCACTTCCAAAGGCAGTTTGTGCCAGGCGTGACGGCTGATGGCTGTAACCCTAATACTCTGGGAGGCCGAGGCGGGAGCATTGCTTAGGCCCAAAAGGTCAAGGCTGCAGCGAGCCAGGATTGTGTCAATTACACTCCAGACTGGGTGATACAGTGAGATCTGTCTCAAAAAAGAAAAAAAAAAAAAAGGTAGTTTGTATCCTGAGTCAGTTGCAAGGGTAGCTGCCAGGGAGAACCATGTCAGGTGCCGATCGCATCAGTACCATGTGTACCCACAGGTCAAAAGGGAAACTGCAGGGATGGAGAAAGAGCGGATGAGAGAGCCTTTCCTCTCCTTGGTAAGTTTTCAATGTTGCCATAATTGGAAAAAAAAAAAAAAAAAACTATTTCTTGGGACCAATTACCAAGCCACAGAGACTGCACCAAGGGTGCTGAGCTCTCTTGTTCCTGCCTGCAGCTTCTTTGTAGTTGATGAATGAAAAAATAGAAAGGGAAGTGAAAAGCTACTAAAAGAGGAGAGATAGAGCCCCAGGAAAGCAACAGAGATGGAGCTCTTGATTACAGAGAGAAAGAAATGTGAAATGGAATCAGGAAGGCTCAGGATGCCCCCAAAGAGGAGATTCCTGGAGAAGGCATCTAATTTAACAGCAGCGACAGAAGATGGGAAGGGTGCTTTAGCCTGGCTCTGGAAAGAAATAAGAAATGTGTTGAAGGATGTGAGATTGACAGACCCAGAGAGACAAAGTTTATATGCGTCAAATAAGGAAAAAATTAATCAAAAAAGCTACACATATGCATCAAAACTGCTTTTTTTTGATATCCTTATTAAATAGGGAGCTTTATAAGATGGAAATGCCTTAATTAAGAATGATTTTTATAAACATGCTGTGATCACACTTACCATCAAATATGGGT
This sequence comes from Hylobates moloch, assembly GCF_009828535.3. Classification (NCBI taxonomy): domain Eukaryota; kingdom Metazoa; phylum Chordata; class Mammalia; order Primates; family Hylobatidae; genus Hylobates; species Hylobates moloch. The sequence goes on from NW_026652281.1 coordinate 11,491,940, forward strand.
GAATTTAGTCAAAAAAAAAAAAAAAAAAAAAAACCTGCCATAACTCTGACTGGAGACAAAGTATGTGTCATTAGAATGGAAGCTTCTTGAGAATACAAACCTATCTGAGTCACTGCTGTATGCACAGCATCTAAACCATGTTCCACACTCAAACATTCTTTAGTGTGTAAATAAACGGATGCTTGTATCTAGTAGGTCATATTCCTTACTCAAGATACACTACCACCACCTTGTGGCAAAGTACCAGAATTGTAGGAATAGGAACAGGGATTTTGTTTAATTCTTGTTTTTTTCATTTTGTTTTCAATGTATGTGTGCACAAAAGCAGTATGTGCTCTGATAGTACATACAGCATTACGCAAAGTCACCAAAGGCAAAGAAAAGGAACTAAAAAAGCAAATAAATAAATAAATAAGTAAATAAACAGTTTTACATGGGTGATCCTACAGCTACAACATCAGCTTTTCCCCAGGCCTTTTCTGTTATTTTAAGTATTTACTGCATGAAACCCTCCCAGAATTTTTAAGCAGCACCACTGCAGGCTCACAGCAGAGCCAGTACTTCTCACATTAGCAAATGTATCAGGGGAAGGGAGGTTTGATTGACAACTGACAAACTGATGAGAGAACAAAGAAGGAGCCTCCACTTGGGAATGCAACGCATTTTTACAGCCACTTTCGCCTTCGCTTGTTTTTATATTCTCCCCAAAGAAGTCCCTTTGACTCTCTTATGCGTTGTTTTGTTTTGTTTTTCATATAGACCATGTCGTCAGCTAGGTCCAGAAGCAACAATGAATATAAAGTACTGGGCAGGACAACATTTGATAAATGTAAACAATATGCATAGAGAAAACCTGCCAGATGAAAAATCCAAATACATTTTTAGCGGCCGTCAGACTGAATGCAAATGGCTTTGGAAAATATAAGCGGCTGGCTTTTTAATATCAAAGAAAATCACAACCTCTCCTCTAACACTGAAAACACTGCGGCAGTAAAAAGGAATAAGTAACTCAATAAACCAAGCAGCTCATTTTCAGCATGCAAAAGTCATGGTCATTGCCCTCACCTTAGAAGCAATATTGCACTTCTAGAAATGTTAAATGGGGAACAGGTTAAGAAAACCAAGATTGTCGCTGTTTTTTAAGGCTTCCTCCTCTTTAAAAAAAAAAAAAAAAAAGTTTTATTTTAGAGGAAGGAGCAGCAATTAAAAGAAATAAAAGAGCTGGGGTGGCCCACAAAGGAAGCCACATAATGTCAATGCTCTGAAACTGCTCAGCCTCAGTTGTTTTCCAAGTCAACGCACTGGCTGTCTTGCCTGAAAGAAAGGAGTCAACAGGGAGAAAATAAAAGAGCATTTCCAGAACTCGCCCAGCAGCTCGGAAAACTGTCTGCTTACTATTACACAGTTTTAACATGTCATAATCATTTTCACAGTAAAGATACTCTTCCTGCAGTTTAGACCAAGAATGCATGACTAATTTTAACCACTTGTGCAAATCTCCTAATGGAAATTTCAAACGGCTTTTATGGATTCGAGTTTCGTAAACTGTATGGAGAGCTGCAACAGATCCTAAGTCTCGTTGTTCCTCATGTCAGCTCGTCAATGCCTAATGAGTTACTGAAGATTCGTGGGCAATCACACAGTACTTACAGAAACTATAATTCTTGTTGGCACTACATGTATTGTGCATTATATACATAAAAAATAAAACCTAGCATTGTGAAAATGCAGATGAATGAGAAGGGAAGGGAGGTAGGTCATGTGCTGACATCTTAAGTTTTACCAGAAGGTAGTAAAGATGAGGAAATTTTGGAGATACCCGCTATGTGATCCAAGTTGAGATCATCAAATGCTAAGGTAGGTTGCACTGTTTCCATTTTATAGACAGATGTTGAGGATCAGAGAGGTTAGATAGTTGCCACAGGGAACACAGCTGCCGGAGGTGAAAAAAAACAAAATCACAGCCTGCCTCTTTCCACCATGACATGCTGGGTAGAAAAACGTCTAGTGAATTGAAACAGATGGCTGGGAGATTTAAGAATCGAGTTCACTTGGAGATGGATGGGGTAATGGTTGCACAACAGGAATGCCCTTTTATGCCACTGAATTGTGCACTGAGAAATGGTTAAAATGATAAGTATTATGGTATAAATCTTTTACCAAGTTTTTAAAAATAATAAGTTCCAAAACTCTTTCCCACTGAGATTGAGAAGAACAGAGTCACAGTTCAGAAGAATATTCTGTCATACCCAATTCTGTGCCCACAGCAGTACCAGCAACTCAGAGCATAAAACTCAAAATATTCTCCCCGTGAAGTCAAAATCAGTGAGGTAGTTGGAAACACATTTTGGGATATTCTTCCCATCCCAAGAAATTCAAGCATTTGAATTTTTTGAGTTATCAATCTTTTTTATGGTGATTCTTTCTTTTTCCAAAAACAAAAACAAAAAAACCCAGCATCTCACTCTGTTGCCCAGGATGAAGTGTAGTGGTGAGACCAGGGCTCACTACAGCCTCAAACTCGTGGACTCAAGGGATCCTCCTGTTTCAGCCTCCCTCTGAGTAGCTGGGGCTACAGGCACAAGCCACCATCCCCAGCTAATTAAAAAAAAAAAAAAAAATGTGTAGAGACAGGGTCTCTATGTTGTCCACACTGGTCTTGAACTCCCGAGCTCATGCAATCCTCCCACCTTGGCCTCCCAAAATGCTGGAAGGACAAGCATGAGCCACCACGCCTGGCCTTAACTCTCATTTTCTTAGAAATTTTCACAGGAAAGATGGGAGAGAAGCTGACTTAAGAGAGAAACAAGGTAGGTGAGCTGCCGGGGTCAACAGGGGTAGTTATGACACGCAGAGAAAAGAGACACTCTTGCCAGGAAGGAGTGGAGAAGAGAAGGAACATCATAAAAATTCCCGACCACCCCTCCCTCTCCTGGCTCTTGATTTTCCTCCTGACTAAAAGCAAGGTCCCTTCAGCCCTCTACCTAACATCCCATTATCGGAGGAGCCTTCTCTGATCTCAGCAAGCACTGCAGGATTCCATAATTCATTTTTAGATCAATCTTCTTAGGAAAGGGAGCGGAGAGTTCTCCTATGATGATCTACAAGAG
>NW_026652281.1:11495449-11585449 GCF_009828535.3 Hylobates moloch
AGAGATGGGGTCTTTCTATGTAGCCCAGGCTAGTCTCCAACTCCCGGGCTCAAATGATCCTCCCACTTTGGCCTCCCAGTGTTCTGGGATTACAAGTATGAGTCACTTCACCAGGCTTCCTTTGCCTTTTATTACTGGGGACTTTTCCCTTCTCACTCGGTAGGCTGCTTTACACTGAGAGCTGCACCATCATGGAGAGAAACTCAAGATGTGGCCCCAGATGGCAGCTCAGCAGACTGCATCTCAGAGCAAGGGCCCACTGCTTAACCAGGTCCCAAAGAACCCCTACTGCAGCTTCCCAGCTTTGAGGGCCTGCCTGGCACCTTTGCATACTCCCTTCAAGCTCACAGACTCTTGGTTCCCAAGTTCTCCCTGCAGAGGAGAAGGAAAGAAGGAGGGTGGGGGAGGGAGGCGAGTGGAGGGAGAGGGAGGCATATGTTGAGTATGTCAGGGGAAGGTTGGGGGAAAGAGAAAAGTAGGGAGAGGGAGCAGAGACAGGTAGAGAGAGGAGACAGAGGTAAGGGAGGAAGGCCTGGGTTCAAATTCCAGCACTGCTGTGGTCATCGGACCTTCAACCTCCTTACCTGTCAGATGGAGGGGATGACTTCAGGAGATTAAAAAGAAGGTAAGTAGGCCAGGAACAGTGACTCAAGCCTGAAATCCCAGCACTTTGGGAGGCCAAGGAAAGAGGATCACTTAAGCTTAGGAGTTTGAGATCAACCCAGGAAACATAACAAGACCCTGTCTTAATACAAATATCCCAAGTTCTTTACGTGTACATGTAAAGTAGGTAACTAAATAATCACAGCAAATGCCCACTGATACTCACTGCATGCCAGGCCCTGTTATAAGCGCTTTATGTATCATTATTTCATTCTCACAGCTACCTTGTGAGATAACTATCACTAGCCCACCTTTAAAGAGGAGAAGATTAAGCACGGAGAGGTTGAAAAACACGCCCAAGGTCACACATCTACATCTGGTAGACCGTGGATTCAAATCAAGGCAGCCTGGCTCCAGGACACTGTACTTCCTTCCCCCTAAAACATCCACTGAGAGCCTTCAATAAATATCAATTTCTTGCCCTCTGCCTTTTGAGATGATTTTCACTATAGCCCTTTGGGTTGGTTTTCAATAAACCTCAATCCTCTGCGTGTTGTGCTATTCAGCTTTCTTCCGTTAGTTGGAAATCATTCAATAAATATTCACTAAGCACCCGCTCGGTGCCAAGCACCATGCTAGTGATGGCTGTTCCTCCAATCCCTGATTGTACAGGCTGTGGCCAACATGACTATGAGGTGGCCACAGGCTCACTGCAGGCCCAGGAATGCCACAAGTCACACGATATGGAAGTATAATGTGATGGCACAGTGAGGAATGGTCCTATGACAGGAGGTAACAGCTGAGTGCCCCTTCCTTGGACCTAGTAGATTTCCTGCCAGTGAAGGTTGCACTGACACTAAATTGGGGCACACCTCTGTGCATGTGGTTGGTTCATGCTATGGAGTGAATATGTTCCCCTCCCTTCCAAATGCATATGTTAAACTTGAAATACCCAACAAGATGGCATTTGGAGGTAGGGCCTCTCAGAAGTAATAAGGTCACAAAGGTGGAGTTCTCATGAATGAAAGACACACAAGAGAGATGGTCTCTCTCTCTCTCTCCCTACTAAGTGAGGACCACAGCAAGAAGGCAGCTGTCCACAAATGCAGAAAAGAGCCCTCACCAGAAACTAACCATGCTGGTGCCCTGATCTCTGACTTCCAGCCTCCAGAACTGGGAGGAAAAAAAAAAAAATTAAGCCACCCAGTCAATGGTATTCTGTTATAGCAGCCTGCACTGACTAAGACAGTCCACGTAACTACTGTGGGTTGAAAAAAATGACCCTAGGACAGGGTCTCTTACTGAGGGTGTAGCCAGCATCAAGAGCCAGGACATTTCTATGTTGTATGGATCCACCCAGTGCAGGACCCTCTGCATCCCCAGCCACCTCCCCTCCCCATGACCAAGAGTGCCCCAGTTACCTTGTGATTACTAAAAATGCCATTCCCAAATGTCCCCCTCATAGGGACGGAACAATGCCAGTCTCCATGAAAAACCATTAACTTAGAAGATGCAGCTACAAAATGAAATACCCTGATATTATATGGATATAAGTTAACAAGAATGCATAAATTCTATCAAGTTTAAAGGTGATTTAGAGTTGGCCAGAAGATCATTAGAAGAGCCTGAAAAAAGGCAAACCTCAATTAACTGAGGTACCATCTGGTAGAGGGTATACATATCAGTGGGCAGAAGAGAGAATAGCTGACTGTCCTTTTTAAAATCACAGAAGCATTGATGATCATTGATTAACCGAAAAATAATGCTGCTGTATTAGCATATATTCACATATGTGGTATCTCATGAACTTATTTTTCTTTTGTTTTTTGGTTTCTTGAGATAGGGTCTCACTCTGTCACCCATGCTGGAGTACAGTGGCAAGATCTCAGCTCACTGCAACCTCTGCCTCCTGAGCTCAGGATATCTTCCCACTTCAGCCTCCCAAGTAGCTGGGAGTACAGGCACAAGCTACCATGCCTGGCTAATTTTTTTTTTTTTTTTTTTGTATTTTTTTGTAGAAACAAGGTTTCACCACGTGGCCCAGTCTTAAACTCCTCAGCTCAACCGATCCGCCCACATGAACCTCCAAAAGTGCTAGGATCACAGGCGCAAGCCACCACACCCTCCTGCACGAACTTGTGACGTTTAACTGAGTTAGGCCTTCCAAAGCAGAGGATTGCAAACTATGGCTGATGGGCCAAATGTGGCCCGTGACCTGTTTTTATAAATAAAGTTTTACTGGAACACAGATGGTGCATTGATTTGCGTATTGCCTATGGCTACTTTCATACAAAGTTAGAGCTGAACAGTTTTAACAATCACCATCTGAACTGCAAAGCTAGAAATACTATCTGGCATTTTATTTAAAAAGAAGTTTGTCAAGTCCTATTCTAGAATAACACATTAGCCTAACAGTTTCTATTTTAAATGTATAAATGGTAATCATTGCAGAATGGTGACCGTAAGTTGAAATACTACATTTTTAAAAGTGTCAGAACATTAAGAAAACTTAAGGTTTGTTTGTTTTTAGAGACAGGGTCTCACCATGTTGCCCAGCTGGAGTGCAGTGGCTGGCCACATGTGTAGTCATACCTAATTGCAGTCTTGATCTCCAGGCCTCAAGCAATCCTCCTGCCTCAGTCTCCTTAGTAGATGGGACTACAGGGGAATTCCACTGCACCTGGCTTAAGAATACTTAAGGTTTATCACATGCATATAACAAAATTATATTCTTGGGAAGTTTGTCAGGAAAAGTTCCGAAATAAGAAAGGAAAATATTAATATTAGAAATGTAGCGTAATATTTTTAAGGTTTGTACCTAAATTCAAAAATGAGATGAAACATTATTCTAGATCTCCTCAAAACGACTGCTAAAATTTGTCAGGTTTGTAAACAGAATAATAAGAAATGCAACTTGGAATTAAGAGCTTAAAGAGGAGCTAGGATTTAAAATCTGTAATGCGAATGAAGCGCATTTTAATTTTCAAAATGTATTGAAACCTCTGTGCTCACAAAGGCTGGAATATACCCCCAAAATCCCTTTAACAATCTGTATCTCTCATCTCCCTTCGTCTGCACGCTGATGGGGTCAGTGGTAAACCTAAATGAAAGTACTCAAGAACCTCATCAGAGTCTTCACTGTCACCAGTGCCTGAATCCAAACTCCATCTGTGTTCTTTGACCCAGTACAGAATGTGTCTCTATTTGACAAAGGGGAACATCCCAAGGCAAAGAATTTCATAGAAGAGAAACCTCAAGATGCCAATGAGTTAAAAATATATACATGATGACAACAATAATACCACTTTACGTCATTTTATGTAGGATTTATAATTTATAAGCTCTTTGAAACACATGGTATATCTTGATCTACTAAAACAGTATAGCAACTCAGTTGTTAACATGAGTTTTGAAACAAGAAAAACCTGGAGTGATTCTTGCTTATAGGTAGCATGGCCTCAGGCACATTACTAAACCTCTTAGTTTTCTCAACCCTCAGCCAGGGGTAATTACACCTCCTTCATGGGGTATTGTCAGGACTGAAACAGATACAGATGCTCCTCAACTTAGGATGGGATTAAACCCTACACTGAGTTGAAAATACCATAAGGTGAAAATGCATTTAACACACCTAACCTACTCAACATTATAGCTTAGCCAAGCCTAACTTAAATGTGTTCAGGACACTTAAATTAGCCTTTCCCTGATCATTAGTGATGCTGAGCATTTTTTCATGTATGTTGGTCATTTGTGTATCTTATTTTGAGAATTGCCTGTTCATGTCCTTAGCCCAGTTTTTGATGGGATTGTTTGCTTTTTTCTTGCTAATTTGAGTTCCATGTAGATTCGGGATATTAGTCCTTGTATAGATGTATAGATTTGTGTAGATTTTCTCCCACTCTGTGAGTTGTCTGTTTACTCTGCTGACTGTCCCTTTTGCTGGGCAAAAGCTGATTAGTTTAATTAAGTCCCACCTATTTATCTTCGCTTTTGTTGCTTTTGCGATACCATCTTACTCCTGCAAGAATGGCCATTATCAAAAACTCAAAAAATAATAGATATAGGCGTGAATGCTGTGAAAAGGGAACACTTCTACACTGCTGGTGGGAATGTAAACTAGTACAACCAGTACGGAAAACAGTGTGGAGAGTCCTTGAAGAACTAAAAGTAGAACTACCATTTGATCCAGCAATCCCACTACTGGGTATCTTCCCAGAGGAAAAGAAGTCCTTATAAGAAAAAAAACATGCACACGCATGTTTACAGCACAACAATTCACAATTGCAAAAATGTGGAATTAGCCCAAATGGCCATCTACCAACAAGTGGATAAAGAAACTATGGTATAAATATACAATGGAATACTACCCAGCCATGAAAAGGAATGAACTGATGGCATTTTCAGCAACCTGGATGGGATTGGAGACCATTATTCTAAGTGAAATAACTCAGGAATGGGAAACCAAGCACTGTGTGTTTTCACTCATAAGTGTGAGCTAAGCTATGAGGATGTAAAGGCATAAGAATGATACAATGGACTTTGGGGACTGAGAGGGAAAGAGTGGGAAAAGGGTGAGGGATAAAAGAGTACAAACTGGATGCAGTGTATACTGCTCGGGTGATGGGTGCACCAAAGTCTCACCAATCACCAGTAAAGAACTTACTCATGTAACCAAATACCACCAGTACCCCCGAAAACAGGTGGAAAGTTTAAAAAATTAAAGACAATATAAAAAAGAACACTTACATTAGCCTACAGCTGGGCAAGGTCATCAGGCAACACCGTGCACGGTAGAATATTGATTCTTTGCCCTTGTGATCACTGGAAGCTGCAGCTCACTGTGCTGTGGCCTAGCATTGTGAGAGAGTATCCTACCACATACTACTAGCCCAGCTGAAAAAAAAAATCAAAACTCAAAATTTAAAGTTCGGTTTCTACTGAATGTCTACGGTTTTCTCAGCATCCCAAAGTTGCAAAATTCTAAGTCAAAGCATTATAAGTCAAGGGCTGTCTGTAGAGTCTGAAGTCACTTAGGACCCTGCCTGGTACTCAGGTGCAGCCTGAATCTCAGCTGCTATCACTGTAACCAGCATCAGTTCTAGAAAATCCTGTGATGTCAGAAAGACAAGAAGACAGGTATTAGGATCACTCTTTGTATAGGAAGTTGCCAGGCATAGAGAGTTAAAAAGACTTGCCCAGAGGAATATAGCCCCTAAGTAGGCAGGGACACCGTATTTCTGATTCCCACCCCTAGTGGTTTCTCTCCTATGTTCCCTGCCTCTCCTGCTGCATCTCAGACTTGATCGTGTGTATCAGAATCACCCAGAGAGCTTAACACAGACTGGACTACAAGCTCCCCCTTCCTCTCCCTCCCCACCACAAATTGAGATTCAGGTCTGCGGCGGGGCCCAAGATCTGCATCTCTAACAAGTTTCCAGGTGGTGTTGATGCTGCCGGTCCAGGGACCCCAATTTGAGAACCCCTGGTCTAACTCAGTGCAGTCCCTTTAAGGAATGACATCTGTCCTTCCACAGCGTACCTGATGCACACCCATGGGTCATCAAAATATTGGGCATCTGGTCAACGCTCAATACATGTTTGCATTGGTTTTCATTTTTGTCACAGGTTCCCTGTGTCCGGCTCTTGGTGCTCTTGGCTGACAACTTGGTCCCTCATTCCTGTGATCCATTCCTGCATTGCCCCTCTGATTTGGAATATACAGTTTTCTTTCCAGCTGTGACCTTGGCTGCTTTCCACAAAGACTCTGACATGCCAGCATGGCTCTGCTCTCTCTGATCCAGCCCGCTGAACTCTCCTTGGCAGACCATAGCCTCACAGGTGGGATCTGCATGCTGCTATCTGATCAAGTCAGCTAACCGCCCTCCACGACCTACCTCTATCATGAAAGACAAGCTTCTGTGCTCCCAAAGAAGGGTATCAATGTGCTACCGCATCATAGAAAAGAGACACAGCAGATAGGGCAAGAGGAGCAGAAACTCATTCAGTGTTTCCTGTTTAAAAAACGAGGGAGGAGGCCGGGCGCAGTGGCTCACGCCTGTAATCCCAGCACTTTGGGAGGCCGAGGCGGGCGGATCACGAGGTCAGGAGATCGAGACCATCCTGACTAACATGGTGAAACCCTGCCTCTACTAAAAATGCAAAAAACTAGCGGGGCGAGGTGGTGGGCGCCTGTAGTCCCAGCTACGCGGGAGGCTGAGGCAGGAGAATGGCGTGAATCCCGGGGGGCGGAGCCTGCAATGAGCTGAGATCACACCACTGCACTCCAGCCTGGGTGAAAGAGCAAGACTCCGTATCAAAAAAAAAAAAAAAAATGACGGAGGGACATAAGGGAGGATTAAAAAGGAGTGGAAGAAAAAACACGGGGAAGCTGCTTTCCTCCCCAGAACCTAAAATATGTGATTGCCTGTGGATGTAAATACAATAATAATAATAGAATAATAACAAAATGAAACTAATACCAACAGAGTTTTCATACCTTAACAGTACTTTGACAACAAGTATTCATATTTCATTTGAAATTTATGAAACCTTTGTGCCTGTAATCCCACGAGCAGTAACATGGTAAATGAAAGTAGCAGGCAGTCTACATTAATAACATTTTGCTTCATATTGGAAGAGCATTTGAAAGAGGCAGCTTGCTTTATCTATTCCCTGTGTTTACAATCCTGGTATTGGAACAGACTGGGGCTTCTAACACTGGCTGGGAAATATACATAGATGTGTTATTAATTTATGGGAAACTAAAGGACCTACCTCAAGGTTTAAGTAGGCCATTTAGAAAGTGCAGGAAGTAGGTGTAAAGATACATAGCAGAATGCAGTGGAAAAAAAAAAGAGTAGTGGGGTGATTCAGGGCTTAAATCAAGAGCAGGAAGAGTAACTTCAAAAAGCTGCAATAGTTGATATTCTAATAAAGCGTTCTTATGAGAAAAAGCAATCTGTTCACATATGAATTCTGCCATATGCTTCTGTCTTTTCATGGTCTAGAAGGCCATGTCAGTAATTTCCAGTATTTACATGGGCATGCAGAATGCCTTCGCTGGTTAATGTGAATAAATGGGCTGGATTTACTGTGTTTCTAATGTCCAATATACACACCATGCAGGCTGCTACCAGAGGCAAAGTGGAATTTATGGGTTTGCACTAAATTTCAAATGGATACTGGAGCAAAGCAATGGAAAGCAAGACTGACATGGTATCCGACACTTTTTCAACGGAGGCTGCTTCTGCCTTGACAATAGGAAGGGCGCTGTTTCAGGAAAGGGAGGAAAAGTCCAGCTAAGAGTGTGGCCCTTTTTGTCAAGTATTTACAGAAGCAGTAAAGACCATGGACACAGCTTGTAGACAGAACCACACTTTCCACAGGTCTCTTTGACCCCACCCGTAACCTCTGACTGTACCATTTCTAAATCCATTTTATTTTATTTTATTTATTTTGAGACAGGGTCTCTCTCTGTTGCCCAGGCTGGAGTGCAGTACTGCAATCTCAGCTCACCACAACCTCTGCCTCCTGGGTTCAAGTGATTCTCCTGCCTCAGCCTACAGAGTAGCTGGGATTATATGCACACACCACCATGCCTAGGTAGTTTTTATATTTTTAGTAGAGACAGGTTTCACCATGTTGACCAGGCTGGCCTTGAACATCTGACCTCAAGCGATCCACCTGCCTCGGCCTCCTAAAGTGCTGGGATTACAGGGGTGAGCCACCACGCCCTGAAGTCTAAATCCTTTTTACATCTTGATTTTTTTTTTTTTTTTTTTTATGTTGCTGAGTCTGGTCAACTCTGAGAATCTTACAACCACAACTTCAGTGTGAAAAGAGAGGGTATTCACAGCTTAAATAATAATTTACAAGCATGAAGAATGAAATCATATCTTCCCCTAGATAAACAATTCTCAGCCTTGGGGCTGCTCATATTTAGAGCTGCATAGTTCTCTGTGGTAAGGGCCACCCTATGCAATGGAGTGCGATTAGTAGCACGCCTGCCCGCCATCCACTCGATGCCAATAGCTATCAGACCGCACCACAACCAACAATGTCTCCAGACATTGCCAAATGTCCCCTGACAGGTGACATTGTCTCCACTGCCCTAGAGGAGGGCTCCTCACCTGAAATACTACTCTATGACTATTTGATTCTGTGTATATTTTAAACAAACATAATTATTTCTATTATAATATTTTTGTATTATCATGGTTAGGGATTATTTGGAAAAAAATAGAAGCTGGAAAACTGGGACTAAATAGGCATATAGGCTGGCTGACAGAGCAGGCAGCATACTTTTGCAATGGAACTTAGAAGTAATAAAGGAAACAGAGAGAAAATTAACTGGAACACAGAGAAATTCCTCTGAGATATGCAGAGGGTCCTGTGGATAGTGGTGGGGACGGGAAGCACACTCTTTGTAGGCTGGACCTCTAGAACCATAGTAAAAACCATGAGGCGGAGATAAACAATGCCCAGCCACAAAAATAGAAAGGCAGTCAATATCTGAGTTGAACAAGAGATGGGCAAATAATTGCTTTTTAAATATACATTGTCTGCAACAAAGCAACATACATTTACAAGCATCTTGCTGAATCTTCCAAGGAGAGAGATCTAAAAGGTTGCTGGCAAGCTCTGGATCACAAATAAAAATGAGTAATATAATGTCCATATGGCTGGGCTTTCAAACTCTTCCGTGGACAAAACCCCCATAGCATAAGGCATCACCAGGGAGAGAAGGGTGTTTAACGACTCGTTTTAGCTTTAAAACACCATGCAAAGGATATCTTCTATTGCAGAACATTCATGTTTGTTTTTACTATAAACAACATTGTCTATTCACCAAAAACAGTTGTCTCTTTAAGAAAATGTACCTTGGTTTCCAATGACTTCAAATGAACTCTGGTATTAGTACCCCCAACAGGGAAACCCGGGGCCACTCATACCCCAGTTTAAGAAGCATGAAATTAAGAGGATCTTCTTGTTTCACAGGGATCATAAACAACGTATTTATGGGACTCCACTGCTGACCCTAGTACTTCAACTCATTGCTTCCACAATTGTTAAGTTTTATTAACATGGGGGTGAGAGATTCAGGCATATGGCCTTTATAGTCAGAAAGGAATGGCTATAAATGTACAGGCGTTACCCGTGAGAGCTCCTTGGACGTCTTAGAACCCAAAGGCAGGCATTCTTAATGAACAGATGTCAGCCAGGTGTGGCCACTTTGAAGGTGGCATCACTCTTCTGTAATTCCTTGTAAATGGGGGAGATCGATGGAAACAAATCTCCTTAAAGGTAATGTACACTTCAGTGAGGAGTGAAGCTTTGGGAACTGGTAAGGAAGCTATGGTCTCTGTAAGTCTTTTCAGAAAATCTTCCAAATGTTCAAAAGGAATTGGAAAACAAAAGTTGTTGCTTCTCTACCATTTACTATTAGATTGAGAGAAATGGACTATGTATTAATAAAACCTTAGGAATTACACAGTTCCAGGTTGAAGTACAACCACACTCTCTTCCTTGCACATGGATTTCCTCACTGTATTAGTCCATTTTCACACTGCTGATAAAGACATACCTGAGACATGGAAGAAAAAAAAGGTTTAACTGGACTTACAGTTCCACATGGCTGGGGAGGCCTCAGAAACATGGTGGTAAGCAAAAGGCACTTCTTACATGGCGGATGCAAGAGAAAATGAGGAAGAAGCAAAAGCGGAAACTCCTGATACACCCATCAGATCTCATGAGACTTATTCACTATCAGGAGAATACCATGGGAAAGGCTGGGCGCCATGATTCAATTACCTCCCCCTGGGTCCCTCCCACAACATGTGGGAATTCTGGGAGATACAATTCAAGTTAAGATTTGGGTGAGGACACATCCAAACCCTATCACTCACCTATAAACTGGGAACTAATAGTAACTCTCTCCCACAGGTATACTGCAAGGGTAGAGAGAGACAATGCTTTTTTATTTTTTTCCTTTTGGAGACAGGGTCTTGCCCTGTTGCCCGTGCTGGGGTACCACGGCAGCAACACAGCTCACTGCACTCTCAACCTCCTAGGCTCAAACAATTTCCTTGCCTCAGACTCCCAATTAGCTGGGACTTCAGGTGCACACCACTACACCCAGCTATTTTTTTTTATTTTTTGTAGACAGGATCTCACTTTGCTGCCCAGACTGGTCTCAAACTCCTAGGCTCAAACCATCCTCCCACTTCAGCCTACCTCAGACTGCCACAGTGTGGAGATTACAGGTGTGAACCACCATGCCCAGTCAGACGATGTTTTCTAAAGCACCTTGAAGGCCGACTTAGGAAGTTTCCTTTCTGTCACCTTTGTCATAAGATAAATCTATGTTGAAAATGAAATAATTGTAAACCTTTTGCAAGGTAAGAATTCACCAAAGTCACTGACAATCAGAAGTGACCTCCTTCTACCAGGCAGTCTGAAACCTGGAATCACAAACAAGAGAAGCGCAGCTAAAATTCTAGGCCCTGGACCTACATCTATTCTCCTACTGCACAAACACCGGGGGAAATACTGTGCTTTTGCTTTTATGAACTTCTAAAGCAATAACGACTTGTATTCAAAGCACTCTTACTTTCAAAAAGAAGTCATTAATACATTTTATGAAGTCAGAACCCATTAGTGAAGACGTATTGAGTACGTCCGCTTAGTGGAGTTTATCAAAGGGGGTCTAGGAATGGTGTTGGACATATAGCTTGCGGCCTGGTTTCACAAATGGATAAAGACTACAGAAACCTGAACACGAAGGCTTCGGCCACTTGCAATACTTGAAACCCCCCAGGTATTGATGCAGCGTTAAGAGACAATATCAAGCCATCCTGGGCAGGCTGCTGGAGCTCTTGAAACATACACATATGCAATTCATTTTACTGTACGGTTTATATAGAATCACTGGCAGTGCTTAAATAATTCAGGGACTTAATGGTAGAAGCTTATTCATACATGCATCCAGGCTGTGACTGGAAAGCACCCAGATGGAGGGACAAGACAAAGAACCAGGTTGGGAGTATCCTTTTGAGTTTGCAACTGTGAATATATTCATGTATGTGACCTATTTCCACCAAATGCTTTCATATCTTCATTCAACAAACATTTCTTCCTCTTTTTTAAATTTTCAGACAGGGTCTCATTCTGTTGCCCAGGCTGGAGTACAGTGGCACGATCATGGCCCACTGCAGCCTTGACCTCCAGGGCCCAAGCAATCCTCCCATCTCAGCTTCCCGAGTAGCTAGGAATACAGGTGAATGCCTCCACACCTGGCTAAGTTTGTTTATTTTTTGTAGATATGGGGTCTCACTGTGTTGCCCAGGGTGGTCTTGAACAATTCAGCTCAAGCAATCCTTCCGACTCAGCCTTCCAGAGTGCTGGGGTTACAGGCGTGAGCCACCACTCCTGGCCAACAAACATTACTTATGTGTTCACCATGTGCACTATATCTGCCCCTAGACAACACATGGTCCTGACCCTCAAAAAGTTGGCGGTGTGGAGGGTGGGTTGTTAAAAAGTTACCCTGGCTGGGCTCGGTGGCTCACACCTGTAATCCCAGCAATTTGGGAGCCCAAAATGGATGTATCACCTGAGGTCAGGAGATCAAGACCAGCCTAGCCAACATGGTGAAACCCCATCTCTGCTAAAAATAAAAAAATTGGCTGGGCATGCGGGTGTGGACCTGTAATCTCAGCTACTCAGGAGGCTGAGGTAGGAGAATCATTTGAGCCTGGGAGGCAGAGGTTGCAGTGAGCCAAGACTGCATCACTGCACTGTAGCCTGAGCAACAGAGTGAGACCCTGTCTCCAAAAAAAACAAAAAACAAACAAACAAAAAGAAAACAACAGTCATCTTGACATTTGTTAAAATGGTAAGGAAGACTTTATGCAGGATTATTTCAACAGGGGTCAAGGCTGTTGCAATAGGGGAGAGAGACAGGGCTCAACTCCAAATAGAATAAAGACAGCTGCAGATTTATAGTCAAGGAAGAGAGTGGCAGGGGAGTGGGAGGGTCAGTGGATGAAAATTACTACAAGGAACCACAAGGGTAGGAGTATTCCAACTTAACCAGCTTAGCACAATTTTTGCTAAAGGCAGGCAAGGGTGATCTGACACGAAGGGTGAAGGGATTCTCTCTAGACTGACTTAGAATGACTCTTGCAAAGACTGGACTATGAAGATCCAGCAAGGACAGAGGAGCAAGGTCAAGGTCTAGTTGAGAAGTGGGCTCTGAGGAGCTGAGCTACAGTTTAGTCAAGGAGTCTATGCCAGAGGGAAAAGGGAGGGCAGAAGTTGCCGCAGAACACTATGGGACTCAGCCACAGTTTCTTAAAGACATATGATGTCTGGGGCGTTTAGGGAGCATGAGCAGGACTAAGCAAAGAGAAAAATACAAGGCGTGCAGACAGCACGTGTGTGCAAAGCACACTTTGGCAACCTTCCAATGGTGATGTGTGGCTTGAACAGCGTTTCTCAACAAGGTCACTACTGCCATTTTGGGCTGAATGATTCTTTGTTGGTGGGGTGGAGGTAGAGGGTGGGAATCCTGTGTGTTTGGAGATCTTCTGCAGAATTCCTAACTGTATTAGTCTGTTTTCATGCTGCTAATAAAGTCATATGCAAGCCTGGCTAATTTATACGGCAAAGAGGTTTAACTGACTCACAATTCGGCATGGCTGTGGAGGTCTCGGGAAACTTACAATCATGGTGGAAGGGGAAGCAAACATGCCCTTCTTCAAATGGCAACAGGAAGGAGAGGTGCCAAGCAAAGGGGGAAAAGCAACTTATAAAACCATCAAATCTCATGAGAATTCACTCCCTGTCATGAAAACATCATGGGGGTAACTGCACACATGATTCAATCACCTCCCACTGGGTCCCTCCCACGACAGGTGGGGATTATGAGAGCTACAATTCAAGATGAGATTTGGGTGGGGACACAGCCAAACCATATCACTATCTCCTACCCACCGGATGCCAGGAGCTTTCTCCCTCAATCTCTTGCCCCTTCCCCAAGTTCTGACAATTAAAAATGCCTATAGACATTATCAATAATCCCTTGGGGGGAAAATTGCCCCTGGTAGAGAAGCAGTGGCTGGAAGTATGGCTGCAAAACTCCTGCAGGATGGCGGGGGACAGTTGTCTCCACTGAGGAGGGCACCTGTGCTGGGGTGTAAAGGTGACATAATGAAGGCAAAAGTTTCTATTCTATCAATATGGTGGGTTAATATGCAAGAGAGAGAGGAAAAATAGAAAGAAGTGAATGAGAGTTAGTGCATCAGGACCTAAAAAAGTAGGATTTGTCAGTACCTTTTTTAAAAAAAAAAAGTAACTTATATAATGACTCATCATGAATGATCTCTGTGAATTTTCTCTCGGAAAACTTTCCTATTTCTGATTAAGATCTAAGGATAAAGACGATGCAACAAGAAATAAAACCAAGCTTTATACAACTAAATAAATCACTATGTTTCCAAACATTTGCACACCTTGTCACTTTTATCTACACAGCGAGGCCTCACGTTTTTTTTTCTAGCTTATATTTGAAATGCATTTCTATTGCAGAAAACTTTAAGATATAAAGAAATAATAACCATTCCTGGTCTGTGAATTTGAATTGCGGCTCTGTGACATTCTACAAATATTTCAAAAATTATTTACTAATTTAAGTAACTCCTGTTTCAGCAGCAATTAGCAGCAAACCAAGTAGCAAGTTCATTTGTACCACAGTAGACCTGACCTCACTTGCATTTTCTTTTTCATTTCTAGCACAATTAGCAAAAGAAAGGGAGTGGGCCATTTAACATGCCTTTCTAGCTAATTTTTATTCTGTTCTAATGCATGAATTTAAAAATGCCTACTTGAGAGATTCAGGGATTACTAAATAATAAGCCCTAAAGGTTCCAAAATCCGGTTAATAGTCAGACCTGGAGAATATGAAATATAGTGTTAATTTAGAATAACATAATGCCTAAAAGTGAAGCAAGTTAGATCTAATTGAGCTATGAACTGCTTGCCTTGTATTGTGTAATAGAGGCTGTGCTAACCAAGGGTTGCTGAGCTATAGATAACCATTACTCTTAGAAAATATGTTTATTGGGGTCTCTCTCTCTTCATTACCCAACCTCATAAAGTATACGTCTGGGTATTCCGATAAAACATAAAATGGCAAGGCAGACTCACAATTAGGACGTCCTGAGAAGCTGCATCATAAAATGGTGTCTGTCTCCAAATGATTATTCACTTAAATGTGATAAATATTTATCAGCATGCAATAGAATAAATCCTTCAACAATCTCAGGCCATATTGAAAATGAAGAACTTTCGCATTTTTGATTCTCCTCTTTTGATAAGTACAATCCTTTAATCTAACATATAATTTGATGAAATTTTGATTTTAAACTAGAATTACGACATAGAAACGTTAAGAACATATTGGGTTCATATTTCCAATATCTACTTAAAGCAACTTGGATTTACTGTTATATCATGAACAGAGACAAGAGAACTGTGTTGAATGGTGTAAATATGAAACACTGCTAATTTGGGTGGTTGTTCAATGTATAACCTTTTATGTCATCAGTACTCTCATTGGAAAAAAATGTGTTTTAAATGATAAATAAAGATGAAAATAAACTCCTTAATGATCCCTCCTCTCTTGTTGGCCATGATGTGCCAACTGGGGAAGCATAAGAAAAACTGAGATATAGATCCTGATGTTCCACTTAACTTGCAAGGCACAGGCCTTAGCTGCTTGGATATGGAAACTGTTTATTACCATGTGACTTCACGCGCAGTCAACAAAAAAATGCCTTTTGAAAAGAAGAACACTGCCTTCCCGGGTGACTTTCGGAAATGAAGCCTGTCTCCTGGCCAGAGATAACAGTTTCTGCAAGTCAACTCTGTCTCTGTTAGACAGATAGCTAGAGAAGGCATATGGAGTGCAGGGTGGAGTCGTTTATAAACATAAATGCCTTTTGGGCCTTTCCTAAAACAATTGCATTCCTGGAAAAACGTCCTTATCATTGGTTCTCAAACTGGAGGACTTCCGAAAACACAAATAGCTGGCCCCACTCCCCTTTAGCGTTTCTTATTCAGGATTTCTGGGGTGAAACCAGAAAATATGCATTTCTAACAGATTTTTTTTTTTTTTTTTGACAGAGTCTCGCTCTGTCCCCCAGGCTGGAGTGCAGTGGCACCATCTCTGCTAACTGCAAGCTCTGCCTCCCGGGTTGACACCATTCTCCTGCCTCGGCCTCCCAAGTAGCTGGGACTGCAGGCGCCCACGACCATGCCCGGCTAATTTTTTGTATTTTTAGTAGAGGCAGGGTTTCACCGCGTTAGCCAGGATGGTCTCCATCTCCTGACCTCGTGATCCACCCGCCCCGGCCTCCCAAAGTGCTGGGATTACAGGCGTGAGCCACCGTGCCCGGCCTTCTAACAGATTTCTAAGTGATACTGGTGTTGCTGGCATGGGAGCCACCCTTTGAGAACCAGATTCCTAGAGCGAAAGAAGGATCCAGAAGGAAAAAACTTCCAGGGAACATATGGTCCTGAATGTATGAATGTCTTTCCCCAATCTATAGATCCCAAATCCACTTGCACTTTCTTTTCTTTTCCTTTTATCTCATTCTCTTTATTTCTTCCTTTCCTCCTCCATCTTTCCTCCCCTCATTTTGTTTTATTTCCATTTCAAATTCCCTATTTCTATTTCTCTTCCCATTCCCCATGGGTCCATGTCTCTCCTCCCTCCATACCCACCTCTCTCTCTTTTTTCTTTTTTTTTTTTCTCTCTCTCTCTTCCTTTCTTGGCCCTGCACTCAGATCTTTCCCTCAAAAATCATCAGCCTCCCATCAGGTTCTCAACAGTGACCAAGATTACAGATACACCACACATGGCAGAAACACACAAGCCAAGATCTTACTCCTTCGCAAGCAGAATGAGGGGCAATTGTCAGAATAATTTCAAAGAGGTAGGATAGGCGTTCTGTGCTAAGCATTTAATAGCAGAAGCTTGTCTGCCTTTGCATTTAGCACCACATAAGCAAAACATATATGGCAGTGTGAAATATAGATAGAACAGTTATGTACATACTGCTGGCAGACTAGATTTTCAACATTAATTTTCATTTTTGGGGCTATTTTTACATTTTAGGATACATAGTCCCCAGGTCTAGTTTTAACATGCACGTAACTCCCATGCTAGATGAAGATTTATAACAAAAGTGACTATTATGAGAACATTCCTAGGTGAAGATCTACCATAGACAGACTTAGGTCTTTATGGCCTTATTGTGTCAGACTCTGAATATTAGACACATATAAAAAAAAAATCACAGAGTGAACGTTATTAGGCTGCAGAACAGCTTCCCAAGGGATGTCTCCAGGCCTCATCACTTGAGTCATTAGAAACAAGACCAAACCAAACACTTGACTCTACCATTAGGAAACACTCCTGCCCTGGCTGAGGGTGGACAAGTTGACTTCACAGATCTCTCCCAGTCCTCCCAGGGTCATAAAAACAGAATGGAAACTCTGACTAGACATCACACTACAGGGAGAAGTGGAGATACCAGCAGACTGAACAGCAATATCTCAGAGGGTGGACCATGTTACAGTGAACAGCAAAGAGAAAAAAAAAATCCTAAGGATTGTGGCCAAAGGACACTCCAGAATAAAAATCACATTGAGAACACTCCCCACAGAGGCCCACGATGCAATTTTGCAGACAGAGCTGTAAAACAATATGTGTTCACTAGTTTCTGATACATACTATGAGTGCTCCTATGCTCGGACTATAAAAGGAGTGAATTACAAGTGTATTTCCTGGCTCCCTCTTTTCTGAAGCTGTAACTGCTTCACCGAAATATATGGGAACAAAGAGAAGCTCAATTAGGTGACAACTATGGGGCTTCCATAGTTCAGTATGATGCGTCCCATTAAAAATTCGAGTTCAAAGCAGTTGAAACCAAGGTTAACCTGGAAGAAGATAACAGGTCCCCCAACCCCATCCATGAGGGCAGAGTCCTTTCTCAGCCGTTGGCAGGGAGGGAGGAGTGTTCTGTGAGGCCCCACATGGCTTCTCCACCCCAGGGATGTTGCAGCTGTGATGCACAGCCTGAGCCAGCGGGCATGCTTGCATCACATCCACGTCCTGTAATAAATCTGAGGGAACTGCAAATGGGTGGGGTGGAGAGGAATTCTGGACTTGATCTGACTCAACACGCCACAGCTGTCATTCCAACTCAATTGGCCCTGAACTGCAAAACCAGTCATCCCAACCCACTGGCATTCCCTGCTAAGGAAAACCCTCACGGTTCATGGGTCCTCCTACTTAGGTGGGTTTTGTATTACCTGCCACCACTCCCCTTCCCCACTCTGAGTACACCTGGACAGACCGCGGGTCCAATCATACATGAATCAAGGGCAAATCTGTCCAGAAGTTTGCTCTGCAATCTACCAATGGGAAGTATGGCTCATACCAGTGGATTTCTGCACTAGGGAATTGGGAAACCGACTGTAAGCCCATTGCAGCAGGGACAGCTGATAAAAAGATGCCATGAGGTTGAGTTGAGTTGCACGGTCATGAGCTAAAAAGAAAGCATGTGCGAGCCAAAATCGTGAGGGAGGAGAATGAATAAATCTAGCAGCAGAAGAAGCTAGTCAGAAAAAGAGAATGCCACAGTTGTGCAGGAGGGGATCACAAGAGACAGTTACCCAAAACTGCCTCCTTTCCTCAGCTTGCCAACATTATCCTTTATAGTAAACCTTTTTCTTAGAAGAGGTGGCACAAGTAAAACTCTATTCCTTGCGACCAAAGACGCCGAATTAAACACTCAGAAAATCTGAATTGTGTACCTCATGCTGAGCTCTTCAGGCCCTAAGCCATGACTGTTGGATATTTAACTTCAAAATGCCCACAAGTCCCTGAAGACCACGGCTTATCAATGGTATTGAAAACAAGAGGCGAGGCGTGGCAGCTCATGCCTGTAATCCCAGCACTTTGGGAAGCCGAGGCAGGAGGATCACTTGAACCCAGGAGTTCAAGACCAGCTTGGGCAACAAAGCGAGACCTTGTCTCTATTTTTCATTTAATTTATCATTTTTATTATTATTATTATTATTTTTGAGACAGAGTCTCCCTCTGTCACCGAGGCTGGACTGCAGTGGCACAACCTCGGCTCACTGCAACCACCACCTCCCCGGTTCAAGTGATACTAGTGCCTCAGGCTCCAGAGTAGCTGGGATTACAGGCACACACCACCACGCCTAATTTTTTTTTTTTATGTTTTTAGTAGAGATGCGGTTTCACCCTGTTGCCCAGGCTGGTCTCCAACTCCTGAGCTCAGGCAATCCACCCACCTCGGCCTCACAAAGTGATAAGATTACAAGTGTGAGCCACCGCGCCCACCTCCTTGTCTCTATTTTTTAAAAATAAATTTAAAAAAAAATTATAAAGGCCAAGTAACAGTGTTTTCCTTACCTGCTCCTTTGGAAACTGGCAATCAATTTTAGGAATATTTCTGGGATAGAACAAAACAAGTCATCTGGAGTGAGAACCTAGGTTCTAAATGATGATCCTTCCTACCCCACCAAAGGCATCCATCACAGCAGCCTACAGATTCATTTATTGAAATTTCTCATCTTAAAACAGAAGTGTTAGCCTCATAGAATCATTTATTCACTCAGGGAAATCATTCACTTGGAGCTTATGATGTTTAGTCATGAAAGCATGTCTTTGCAAAACACCTACTGTGCATTATCCAAAGCTGCTAAGCATAACTGTTCTATTTGCAGTAGGCATTAAAGCATTAATTACCCTTTGTCCCATGCTGTGGACAAATGAATGGTGCAAGAAGTATTGGCTCCAAATTACCCTGAAGGGGAGAAATACCTTTCTTTAAAATTTTATTTACATTTTTAATTTTTTAATAGGGATGGGATCTTGCTATATTGCCCAGGCCAATCTCAAACTCCTCAAGCAATCCTTCTGCCTCAGTCTCACAAACTGCTGCAATTACAGGGGTGAACCACCACAGATGGCCTTCTTGTTTCTTCAGAGACAGGGTCTCGCTCTATCACCCAGGCTGGAGTGCAATGGCATGATCATAACTCATTGCAGCCTCCAACTCTTGGGCTCATGGTATCCTCCTGCCTCAGCCTTCTGTGTAGCTGCGATTACAGGTACACGCCACCAGACCCAGCTAAAGGAAAAATACTTCATTGAAGAGTGGTGCCAACTGCCCACATTGAGAAACATTCATCCTCACTGGTACAAAACAACTGAGCTGAAAGGTGTGTGCCACCTTTAAGTGGCTCTATTTAAACTATTAAACTACTAAGTTTAATAGTTTAAACTATTAAGTTTAACAGTTTAAATAGAGGATTGTTATTTCATGATGGAAGAGTGGCATAGTGGGTTAGGCCCAGTTTTCAAATATCAAGCAATTCTAGCAGATCCTGATTTGTAGGCGTAAAAAATAATAATTAGTAAAAATAAAATAATAGTAACAGTAGAGGCCATTTGCTGAGTGTCTACAATGTCACCGGCTGCAGACTTTACATATATGCATTTTCTCAAACGTCACAGTCATTTGGGGCATGGAGAACAACTCTTTACAAATGAAAAGGCTTTTAAAAATCACTGCTCCAACCGTGGTTGGAGAGCTGTAAGCATCAGTGACATCTGGGCGCTTGCTAGAAAAGCAGACTCCTGGGCCCCAACCCAGAACTAGAGAATGAGGGGCTCTGGGAGTGGGGCCCGAGACTTGTGTTTTCTTAACCAGCTCTCCAGGGGAGTCTCACACCAAAGTTGAAGAAAAGAGGCCCTGACTTACAAAGTAACTTTCCAAGGCCAAATAGATAGTACGCCACAGAGTCACTGCGCACGCGTTTGTGCTGAGTATTGGAAACTGTCCCATCCACTTCAGGTAATTAACGAGAAGCCAGGCTGGGGCTAATCAGGTTAACACCTGTAATTCAGGATTCTCCTGAGATCAGGAGCAGGAACCCTCAAACGTCGGTTTGTCCCTAGACATTCTAATGGGCAGAGTCCTGTATTGCCCCTTTCCTTCTTCCCTTTCCTTTTTTTTTTGTATATGGAGGAAATCTTGGGTGGCACTAGCCCTGTTTTTTGAAGTCATAATTAAAAGGGCTCTGATTTATCTAGGATGTTTCCTTTACTTTTTTAAAGATGAATGTGAAAAAAAACTGAGCTTTGTTTTGGTTTTTTGAGACAGTCTCGCTCTGTCATTCAGACTGATGTGTAGTGGCGAGATCATAGCTCACTGCAGCCTCTACCTCTGGGCTCAAACCATCCTCCCACCTCAGCCTCCCAAGTAGCTGGGACCACACGCATATGCCACCATGTCCACTTTATTTATTTATTTATTTATGAGACAGTCTTGTTCTGTTGCCCAGGCCGTGGCATGATCTCGGCTCACTGCAATCTCCACCTCTCGAGTTCAAGTGATTCTCCTGCCTCAGCCTCCCAAGTAGCTGGGACTATAGGCATGCACCACTACGCTCAACTATCTTTTGCATTTTTAGTAGAGATGGGGTTTTACCATGTTACCCAGGCTGGTCTCGAACTCCTGACCTCAGGCAATACGCCCAACTCGGCTTCCCACAGTGCTGAGATTACAGGTGTGAGCCACTGCACCTGACCTAAATTTTTTGAGTTTTTTTGTAGAGAGAGGGTCTTGCTATGTTATCCAGGTTGGTCTCAAACTCCTAGGCTCAAACTATCCTCCCACTTCAGCCTCCCAAAGTGCTAGGATTACAGGCATGAGCCACCATGCCTGGCCAATAAAACTAAGCTTTAATCATCACAGCACGTACTGTGCCCAACACTGGGCTAAGTGCTCCATACCCGAACTGTACAATGGGACATTTTACTGTCACGGAAACGTTCTTTCTGTATGTGCTACCCACAGTGGGAGCCACTAGATGTGTCTGGATGTTTAGCACTTGTAATCTGTGACTGAGAGACTGAATTTTTAATTTTATTTACAATTTAATTTAGCTTGAAATGGCCCCATGTGGCCACTGGCTACCTTCAAGTAGTGGATAGCCCAGCTCTACATGGCTTTTTTTTTTTTCTTTTCTTTTCTTTGAGACAGAGTCCCTATTGCTCAGGCTGCAGTGAAGTGGCATGATCATGCCTCACGTCCAGGGGCTCAAGTGATCCTCCTGCCTCAGCCTCTCGAGTAGCTAGGACTACGGGCAGGTGCCACCATGCCCAGCTAATTTTTGTAAAGATAGGTCTTTTTATGTCATTCAGGCTGGTCTTGAACTCCTGGGCTCACGCAATCCTCCCATCTCAGCCTCCTGAGTAGCCAGGACTACAGATGCATGCCACCACACCTGGCTAATTTTTGTATTTCCTGCAGAGAGGAGTCTTGTTATTGCTGCCCAGCCTGGTCTTGAACTCCTGGGCTCAAGCTATCCACCTGCCTCAGCCTCCCTCAGTGCTGGGATTACAGTCGTGAGCCACCACGCCCAGCCTAGATGCCTTTTCTTCTTTAAACTTCACTCTAAGCCTGTGAGGGCTGAAACTAATGTTGTCCCTACTTTACAGATGAGAAAACTGAGGCTTGCAGAGGTAAAATAAACAACCGATAGGAGCCCATGGAGTCAGTTAGTGGTAGGGCTGGGGTCCTAAGCCAGGTCTGCTCTGGCTGGAGGATTTGCAAGGCACAAAAGCACTCAGCTGCCATTGGTTAGGGAGTCTCTGGGAAGCTGCTGCTCAGAGCTCACCTGAGCAAATGCAGCAGCAATGACAGCATGGCCCCTAAAACAGTTGACTCTGAGTGTCTCTTTCTCCAGGCAGCAAGAGTGCGGCTGTTCTCTTGGCAGCCATCAATGAGAAGATGTTTGGACACTGTTCTCATGTTATTAAATGTGCATTTTCCACTTAAAAATAAGGAGCTTCTGTCACAAATGATTTATATGGAAACAATACTTCTCCTGGCAAGGAAACAGGAATAGGAGCTTGTTACTGTTTCTTTCAAGACTTAAAAGAGGTGGGGGGAAAAGCCTGTATCTGTATTATATTTATTTTTTATTTATTTACTTATTTTTTGAGATGGAGTCTCACTCTGTCACCCAAGCTGGAGTGCAATGGTGCAATTTTGGCTCACTGCAACCTCTGCCCCCTGGGATCAAGTGATTCTCCTGCCTCAGCCTCCCGAGCAGCTGGGATTACAGGCCCACACCACCACGCCTGACTAATTTTTGTATTTTTAGCAGAGACGGGGTTTTACTATGATGGCCAGGCTGATCTCGAACTACTGACCTCACGTGATCCACCCGCCTTGGCCTCCCAAAGTGACGTGAGCCACCACACCCAGCCACCTCATCCATCTTTCTACCCCTATCCCATCCCCGTCATGGTAAGAAAAAAGTTCTAGGATCTGGGGCACCTGTAATCATTTTCTACCTTTCACACAGCAGGTCAGTGGGGGACACGATGCTCCCTGAATCCATCCCTTGGTCCAAGATGCTGGTGTCTCCACAGAGTAACTGCACCAGCCTCAGCTTCACCAAATGGCATCCTTGAGATTCTACAAACAGGCTTGGCAATTGCTCCCTTCCCTGCTCTCCTGTCTCTCCACCGGGGACGGGAGGCAACACGGCTGTGGGAGGAAAAGGGTGTAGGGCCAGGCTGCACTCATGCCACATGCCAGGCCCGCCCTGAACAAAGTGTGCGGTGCCACCCTGGGTAGGTGACTTAACCTCGCTGAGCCTCCGTCATCTCCAGAGTAAACTGGGAAGCACAGGGACTCTTTATGGAGCTGCTCTGAGAAGTCAATGAGGGGATGCATGTAAAGCACTTAACCCAAGGCCACGCACAAGAAGAGCTCTGAGAAAAGGTCAGTTTCCTATCACTCCTCCCTTCTAGCCCTCAGTCAAAATCCTGACCCTCTTTTAGGTTTATCTCAGACCCAATCTTACTCACCAAGACTTCCCTACCCTCCAAGACTGCATGTGTTTTTCTGTTTTCATATTTTACAGATCTGTACCTATGCCTATTGTAGTTCTTTATACAATTATCACATCCTGGCATGGATGCAGCTTCCTGAGCAATGGATCTCTGTCTTGCCCAGCTTTTCCTTCCAGGTTGCAACCAGCACGTGGCCCTGCACAAACAGGTGCTCAAATATCTGTTGAATTGAATTTCTATAAAGATTGAGGCCAAACTAAAATAAATCAATTCATTCATTCATTCACTCAATATAGATACACATTTTTAGATAGAGGGTCTCGCTCTGTTGCCCAGGCAGAAGTGCAGTGGCCCACTCATAGCTTACTGCAGCCTCGACCTCCTGGGCTCAAGCGATCCTCCTGTCTCAGCCTCCTGAGTAGCCAGGATTACAGGTGTGAGCCACCACGCCCAGACCATTCACTCACTATTCATTAAGCATGTAATCTACCAAATGCCACGTAAGGCCATTGGTACTCAGGACCCAGGAGAGACCAAGGCAGACAAAACCTTAAGCCTTCACTCACTCTCCAGTGGGGAGGGGGAGGGCAGTGAGACAATTAGTAAGTAGGCAGATAAAACAGAGAAATGATGTCTGCTAAGGAGAAAAATAAAGCAGGGTAGAGATTCACGGACGGCAGAGCTGGGAAAGAAATTTGCTATTTTAAACAGTGGCTAAGGATGTCATCCCTGAAAAGGAGATATTTGGGCAAAGATTTGTAGGAGCAGAACAGGCTACTTTTTAGAAACAACATTAATTTGGATGCAGGAAATTGTACGCCTAAGAAATGTTTGGTTCTGTACTCAAAAGGAGAGCATAAAGGAAATACAATGTTGTCACTGACGACCCTCAGTTCCCATGTTTCCTCTGTTTTAATACCGGCTAATGTTTTCTGGACATATCCTATGTGCCAGGCAGTGCCCAAATGCTTTATAGACCTGAGTTCATCACAAGAGATAAGATAGAGACCAGAGATGGCAAAACTCACCACGTGCATGCCCCAGGCAGGTATCATAAAAGGCGAAAGTCAGGTGTCCCACACTGTAAACAACAGGGAGTGTTGGGGGTTGCATGTCTGAAAGGACCCATCGCTATTCTTCCTAGAGCAGACGGCTGCTAACGACTAACTGACCATAAAAGAGGCTCAGAACGTTTCACCTGTGTTTTGAGAGAAGCTGGAAATCCGAATTTTTTTGTGAAACTTCTCAACTTGAAAACGTTGGCAAGTCATTACAAGTTTTCAAAAAGAGGATGCAGGCCAAAATTTTATTTAAACAGTGTGTTCAGGATGTATGTGATCTGAACATTGAGTTTTCAACCTCTGGCACAGAGAGTATGTAATAAGTAGACAGAAAAACTGAAAACATTTGCAAGAATCCCGTCAAACAGCTGCCTGACCCCTATACCCTGAGGCCAGGTATAATTCAGGTTTGAAAAGAGCCTGATTGCCTGGGACCCCTCATGCACCTGCCCAAGGGACAGCAAGCTTTGGGGTCTGTAAAGACTGTGTCCTTATGTGTAGACGCAATATCATGCCCACCGGAATTTGAATGCAAAAACAGCTCGTGGTTCATTAAAAAAAAAAAAAAAAAGTACACTAGGTATTAATAAAAACTGCTTTTGTTGCTTTTTTTAATTTGCTTACATTCTACCAATAAAAATGCATTTGGCAAAATAGTCCAGAGGAAACACTGTTTTTATTCAAAACTGTTTTTGTTCCCCTTTCACTTGATATTTCTAAATTAAGGTATCAATAATGTATTAAAGTAATACTCAAAAATGGAACAATACGGCACCTTTAAGAAAATATTATTTTTCCTGAGGTCCTATCAAGGTAAATTTCATCAGTATTCAAAGAATGAGCAAAGCACTTCAACAATTTATTTCAATAAAAGAAGACTTAGCTGAAAGGAGTATAAATGATGAGAACTTGCTTTAAACTGATTTATTCCCTGCAGCAATAAAAGGAATGTTTCTTCACTCAGCTGTTTAATATGCAAATATGCAGAACATCCAGCCCCTGACAGCACATCATTAATAAAACTTGCACGGAGCAGAGCGCCCGATATTTCATCCTGATGAAAATACATGATGATGATTTTAGACTGTAGACTTTTAGAGTTGGAACAATGTGCTCTCCTGGTGATGAAACCCACCAGTCACCAAAGGTGGGGATGGGGAGCTTTTTAAAGAAGTGATCCAATTTCTGCAACAGGAAGTCCCAGACTTAAAAAAAAAAAAAGGAGTAAATAAGGAGGGCTGTTAATAGCTCATGCTACCAAGGCCTAAGTGACAAGATCGGAATGGAGGGCAATGCAGGAACAAAAGGGGCAGAAGTCTGAAACCCTCGCTTCTTTAGGGAATGGTAGCTTGTTAATTTTCTGTGTTTTGTTTTGGATTCTGTAGAGGGCATCCCACTTGTTATGCTTGATGGTAGCTTTATATCCAAATGGAACAAGACAGCAAGCTATAGAGAAGACACGGGGCTCAGGAATTTGAAGCCTTGGGGGCTCTCAGTCTGGTTGTCTGGTTGTCTGATTACTGTCCCAGATTTGCTTATGGAGTAGCAACATCTGGATTACTCTGAGATTCTTAAACAAGCAGCGGAGAAGAAGCTGAAAAAATTCTTTGTACTAGATCATATGCTTTCCGTTTCCACTAAAATCTTGGATTGAATTAAATGGTATGTGGTGGGACAGTGAAGGATTTAAATTTTTTTCCCTCTCCTTTATGACTTCTTACATTTTTGAAATTTTCTATAATGAGTATGCCACAGGTATGATCAGAAAAGTCATGATTTTTTAAAAAAATATATTTTCTTTTAATAATTTTTTAGTAGAGACAAGGTCTCGCTATGTTGCCCAAGCTGGTCTCAAACTCCTGGGCTCAAGCGATCCTTCTGTCTTGCCCTCTCTAAGTGCACGGTTATAGGCATGAGCCACTGCACATGGCCAGAAAAACAGTGTTTTTAAAAATTTATTTTTCTTAAAGCCATATAGATGGGCTAGTACCCAGGGACATCTGAGGTTGCGAGCACTAGGGCGGGAGCCTTTTCACTTCTTTGTGGAACCATCACATAAACCCCTGTGCTTGCTCTCAGAATAAATATTTGTGAAATGGTTAAATGAGTTACTAGTTGTAAGTGCTTAGAACTGTGCCTGGAACACGGAAAGGCCCATAAAAGTATTTGTTAAATAAATAACCAATAAATTAGATTAAATATTTAAAGTACTTTAGTCTGCAGAGATGAGTTTCTGTAAATATTATTTATTTATGTAGATGAAGGATATGATCACTGTTTCTTAAATCTTTACATTAATCTTACTAGTGTATGGTTCTTGTCTCAATTATAGCTGTAGCTTAAAGAACTTCTGAATTAAAACCCCAGCTTCTCTGCTTGATTCCACATGATCTTGAGTGAGTCATTTACCTCCAGAAACCCCATTTTCCTTACCTGTTAAATATACATAAAAATAATCCTACTTATTTTGATGAATGTTTTGAGGATCCAATATGATGATCCGATCATCTATGTAAACATTCAGCATAGCGCCTTGCCTAGAGCAAAGGCTCACATGTACCATTTACTTAGCACTTACCATGTAATGTACATATATAATATTAACACAAATATTTAAGACAACTCTTCAAGGTAAGCATGGTTAATCATGTTTCACTGAGGGGATAATAAGGGTGGACAACTTCAACAAACCCATGCACACACCTTGGTCTTGAACTTGGGTCTGTCACCAAAGACCACGTTGTATACTGGCTTTATCCAGATCTGCTCTTTCTTCCAGGAAAAAAAAAAAAAATGAAAAACGAAAAATCAGATACCGTGATTGTTTAAAAATATATGGGAAGAGTACACGTCCTTCCATTACTCCTCTTTTCAGTTGCAGTCATAGTGATAGATTCTCTGTTTGCTCTTGTTTATTTTTGTTTGTTTAATAAGTATTTTAAAACAGGTCAGGTTACGAGGCAGGAGATAAAGGCAGGTGGCCAGAAGTGTGGAACCTAGTGGTTAGGACAAAATACTAAGAGTAAACTATGAAGTTCTGGCTGGGTGTGGTGGCTCACGCCTGTAATCCCAGCACTCTGGGAGGCAGAGGAGGGTAGATCACCTGAGGTCAGGAGTTCAAGACCAGCCTGGCCAACATGGTGAAACCCCATCTCTATTAAAAATACAAAAATTAGCTGGGCATGGTGGCAGATGCCTGCAGTTCCAGCTACTTGGGAGGCTGAGGCAGGCCAATTGCTTGAACTTGGGAGGCAGAAGTTGTAGTGAGCCAAGATCATACCACCGCACTCCAGCCTGGGAGAAAGAGCAAAACTCTGTCTCAAAAAATGATGAACTGATTGGAACGAGTTGGATGGGGAGTGCTTCCCCACATCTCTCTTATGCACCCTATGTTCCTCCCTCTGTCTGTCACAAGTGTTCTCTTCAACCAACCAAAACAATAAGTCTCTGAGCCAAAGGAAAGAGAGCTGTTGGATTTTATTTCCAAATATTTCAATTATAAATCAATCATTTAGCAAAATTCCATGAAGTTTGCAAAATTTCTCTTTGAATCGGTTCCCATTGAGAATCCAAAAAGTCTTGGGGGCAAAATTTCAAGCGGTCTCTTGCAGGTTTTAGTAAACTTCTCCAAGCTAGTACTTTCCATGTTTCTGATTTTATGTGCTCAGTAATACACCCTCATAACTCAAATGGGATGAACCAATTAAACATTTCCCTGTAGTCTCTAAAATAGCTGCTCTTGGCATGTTTTTTGCATGGCACAAACCTCTGCGGGAGGATACGATAGAAATCTTGCACTATTTAAATATAGAATTGGGACATCAAAGAAAGGGTTGTATTGAAATAACATGGATAATTAAGGAAGTGGAGAACAGTAATAACTGATTTACATAAAATGCTAATGAGTCTCTTGACTTGTTTGGCAATTTGCACTTTAGGCTTGGTAACAGTGGCTCCAAATTTATGATCTCATTTTTATTTTAATATTTTCTTTTAGCAAGTCGTAACCAACACTAATGGGTGCCTGCCAATGTCTAACTCCTTTCCCCTTCAACCATCCAGAAGCTTCTCTCTCCGATCAAGTATGCAGGGCGTGGGGATGTAACTAGTCTGTGAGTTTCCGGGAAGCCCTGTTTTAGTGGGGTTTCATGTTATGGTGCTGGTGTCATTACCGATGATCAACAGTGTTCAAAATGTTCACAGTTGGCTGAGATAACCGGGCTGGAGAACAAACATGGTATTAGAGAGGTGATGAGTTTCCTTGTACAGCCAGCTCTCTGCTACTCAGAGAAAGAGACTGGGGCAGGGCATCCTCTCTCTAGGCTAGTGCTTATCCTGCACCATTCCCCAGTGCCTTTCACTTCCAAGAAAAAATTATATGCTCTGAAAATTCCTGTTTTATTGTACTCTTCTACTGATCTCACCTCACAGGGCCACAGCCTCCCGTGAATGAGAATGAGCACTTGAGCTGTTCCTTCAGGACATGTCTGCACCTTGACCTTCAGCATACCCTATTTCCCTCTGAGCCCTCTAAGCATGATCCATTGCTTTCTCAGGCCATTCCCCCTTCACCCCATTGATGGGTTTCAAAGCTACTTAAATTTCCAAGTCCTGACGCACTGCGGTGGTGGCCGGGGCTCTCAGCCTTGCCCTCTTATGGATTGCACAAGGTCACCGCCGGGGAGAGGAAGGAGGCAGGCACAGCATTTATCAGGATGTATTGCTTTACTTTTTCTATCCATCACCAAGGCGATGATTCTATTTTAGTGAAAATCCATTGAACTCCGATCAAGTCAGATGGCTGTTATCATTGGAAACTCAAGAGCTGCCAGGCCATAATCAGTACAAATGCCAGGCCCTAAAATGGGGGGCTACGGACCAGTGACGGTCCTCTGGGAATCCTTTTGGTCATTCTCGTTTTTAAAATTTCATCCGATCACTTTTATTTAAGTATCTTTTCAGCTGTTCTCCTTGCCAATGGTAAAATCTGGTTGTGCAAGTTGCAAAGAACCCATTACAGGCAATTTAGGCAGTTTGGGGACGCAATGACTTATCTTGCCATGCTACACTGCCTATTCTGGGCCTAATGACCTGGCTACCCATCAGGATACCTGTGCATGCCTGAATGATCACAGAAACCTGAACATGCGGAGTGCACACACGCACATTCCAGTCTTAGTCAAAATCACCAATCCATACACTATTTTGTGGTCTCTTCAATGTATATATTTTCTGATCATCGCACTTGGCTATAGAGTGCAATGTTAACAAGCACTTCCGCCTTGAGAGCTGTATTTTCATGATGAATGCCCCTGCTTGCATTTGCATGTGTTTGGGACAGTTTTATGCTACGGTTATCAACTTGAACGTGGAAAAGGAAAATTCTAAAGCTCCCTGAAAATTTCCTTCGGGTTTGTCTTCTGGTCATGGATTTAATTAAATCTGACATTTAAATAAAATCATTTAAAGATATTTGCTGCCCTGCCGGTATCCTAAACTTTTACAAAAGTGGGGAGTTGTGAAATAAGATAACAGAATGCTTTTTAATCATGATCCTGTAGCTCAAAGTGATACTTAACTCTTAACTACCCAAAAGCAGATGACGTTCCTGCTTTTGCGTAGTCAATGGCCAAGGATCATATTCCTTCCACTACCCAGTTGAAGGCCAAATCCCAATGGGTTGGGATGAGAAGGAATGAAGTGAGTAGTGCCTGTGTGTCTACCTCACCACTTTTTAAGATGGAAAGCCATTTAATGGACAGGTATTTTTCTACTTTGCAATCCATATCTTTATTCCTTTTTATTAGCAAGGCAAATTGAATCCTGATGGTGCTTTCTTAAATATACTTATATTCTAAATAATAGCATTCTAAACAATAAGGGTAGCTATTTATTGGTCACTTACTCTGAATGAGGCATTATGCCAAATGCTTTATATACACTGTCTCGTTTCTGCCTTAAAATCACCTCCAAATGAGATAGGGAATCTCCACTTTACAGATAAGAAAATCAGGGCTCTCAGAGTACCAGCAATTAATCAGGTTATCATACATACTAGAAAGGGCAGGGTTGTTGTACTAAATAAGCTAAACCATCACAAGTATCTATACTGGTTTCCTAGGGCCACAGGCAAATTGTCTTAAAACAATAGAAATTCATTTTTTATTTTTTAATTTTTGAGACACAGTCTTATGCTGTCACCCAGGCCGGAGTGCAGTGGCACAACCTCAGCTGACGGCAACCTCCACCTCCCAGGCTCAAATGATCCTTCCATCTCAGCCTCCCAAGTAGCTGGGACTACAGGCATGCCCCACCACACCCGCCTCATTTTTTTGGCATTTTTTGTAGAGATGGGATCTCGCCGTGTTGTCCAGGCTGGTCTCGAACTCCAGGGTTGAAGTGATCCGGCCTGCCTCAGCCTCTCAAAGTGCTGGGATTACAGGCATGAGCCACTGTGCCTGGCCTAACAGAAATTTATTCTTTCACAGTTCAGGAAGCCAGAAGTTTGAAATCTGAGTGTCTTCAGGATGAGTCCCTTCTGGGGGTTCTGCAGAAGAAACCCTTGCAGGCTCTGTTCCAGCTTCTGGTGTTGCCACAGCCTGGGCATTCCTTGGCTTGTAGATGGCATCACTCCAATCTTTACTTCTGTCTTGGCATCATCTTCCTCGCTCGGTGTCTCTGTTCTGTCTCTCCTAAGGACATTCTTATTGGATGCAGGGCCCACCCTAAACCAGTATGATCACATTCACATCTCTATCTTTACTTCAGTTACATCTATAAAGACCTTATTTCTGGGTGGGTGGAGCGGCTCATGCCTGTGATCCCAGCACTTTGGGAGGTCAAAGCAGGAGAACTGCTTCAGCCCAACAGTTTGAGACTAGCCTGGGCAAGATGGCAAGACCTTATCTCTGTTTTTTAAATAAAAATATATTTTTTTAATTAAAAAGGCCTTATTTCCAAACGAGGTCACATTCTGAGGTTCCAGATAGACATGAATTTGGGGGGACATTATTCATCCAGTACAGCATCCATCTGTAATCCAAACCTGGGGCTGGCTGGACTCTGAAGCCTGTGTACATAGCCATTATCCCATAACCCACATTCAGAGGGTGACATGATTTCCAATCACACACCACTGGTAAGTTTCTCAGAGATCAGCCCTAATAGTTCCCATAACGTAACATACCAAGGCAGCATGTGGCACTGCAATGCTCATAATGCTTTTCCTGCATATTTCCTGGATGAACCAGGGTCACTGGGGAGCTTGGAAAGGTGTTTCCTTCCAGAATCACGGGAGGGTCGGAAAAGACAGATGCACAGAAAAACATCCAAGGATATGACCCTGGGTGGAAGAGTGGTGGCATTCAACACACGCTGCCTGGCCTTCCTAAACTCCAGCTGTGGTTAGAGCTGGACCTGCTGGCGAAAGGGAACCAGAGAATAAGGGGTGAATAAGAACTCAGCTGGCCTCTACTGATGCAGAGAAGCCCTCATAACAAACATGGAGCTTCCGGGGGCGGCCGGGAACAGGAATTTAAAATTCTTGGCCACCATTCATTCCCTCTTCCTGCCTCTGAAGGAAAAAGAAAAACGAGCCAAATAACAGCTCTACATTATTGGTGGGGGAGGATGAAGGGAGAAAAGGCAACCATTTTGAGAGGACTTGTTCTATTAATAAGATTCTGCTTATGAAAAAGCAGTACATGTGCAAGAAAGAAACATAACATGGAGAGAAACTTTATTTTTCCTTCTCCCTAAACATCTTATTAGAGATTATTTTGAAAAACGAAGTCTTCTGAGTCATTGAAATAATCAATATGGGTACCATGTGGGATGCATGGATGCAGATTTCAAGGAAACACGTATTGAAGGGATGAAAAGCAATTATCCAATAAACTGTACCTAGTTTTTGGCTCAAACAAAAATTCTAAGACTTTTGGAATAGAAACAAGTGACATATTTGTGTTGGATATCTGAAACCAACTCATTTAGTTCCTGTTCACCTTCCAGCTAGGTCACGGTTTCTCAACCTGGGCACTTTGACATTTGTGGGTAGGTAATTCTTTGTGGTAGGTACTGTCCTATGGATTGTAGGACAGTCGGCAGCATCCCTGGCCTTGACCCATTAGATGACAGTAGCACTTCTTCCTCCTTCCAGTTGTGACAACTAAAAAATATTCCAGACATTGTAAAAACATCCCCTGGGGAGCAATGCTGCCCCTGGATCCCACCATTCTAGTTGAAGAAGTTGGAGTTGAAACTCCCTTTCCAGACTCCCTTGCAACTTTGTGTATAGACACAAATCCACCCCACCAATTGCTTAGGCCCTGCCATGGGACACTTGGGACAGCAAATGTGAGGGAAGGGCCACATCCAGCTTCTTTGGGGCTTCTCCTCTTAGCAAGGGGGTGTGCGAAGGAAGTTTTTTGTCTTCCAGTTCCGGGGTCCCTTCTCCAGCTTCCTTGTGGTGGAGATGGGGCCACAGCAATGGAGGAGGTTTTGGCTTATCCATCTGCTTAGCTCCAGTTGTAGCTTCAGCGGAAGGGCCTTCCGGTAGGGTCACTTCTGTATTATTCAGAAAGCCGTTCTGAAGGTCAACCTCAAAACTACTTTTAGCTCTTCTAACAATTTTTAAGTGCCAAATTGCCTTCATTAAATCTCTCCCTTTTAAAAACATAAAGAGGTTCGCATATCCTACACGGAGGCCCGATGAAGAGAACCTGCCAGGGAGTTATCAAGTGAACACCGCGTGTCTCAACAGGAAGAGTAAGACATGCTCTGAATTTGCCCATGTCTGAGCTGCTGTACCTGCTCTTCCCTCTGTTCAGAATGCACGTTCTTCCCCTTCTTCCCCACCACTCAACTTCCAGGGTGGTCCACCTACAAACACCCATGTAGATTCCAAAGCCCATGTGATGCCTGCTCTTCTCAGGGGTAAAGCTTCCTCCTTCTTATCCTCATCCGCTGCTGTCACTCCTTCACCTGTTCCCAGCAGATAACAACTCCTGTCTCTCACCTACTTCTCTTGCTAACTTTGTCACGCCCCTTGCCACACTAAATGCTCGAATTGTTTTTTCCTGCTTGTTCTTACTAAACTGTTCCCAGTGCCTAGCCCAGAGTAAGAATATAATGAAGGACAAATGGATACACAAAGGAACGTCATTCTTGGTTGCCTTAGGACATTTATCTTGTGGTCCTTGCCCTCAAAGTACTTACGGAATTCCCAAGAGGAGTCAAGTCGAACAGGAGAAAAGACAGGCGTAGGGGTATGAGAATTAACTTGTATGTTTTTTGTTTGTTTGTTTGAGACAAAGTCTTGCTGTCGCACAGGTTGGAGTGCAATGGCATAGATCTTGGCTGACTGCAACCTCTGCTTCCCAGGTTCCGGTGGTTCTCCTGTCTCAGCCTCCCAAGTATCTGGGATTACAGGCATGTGCCACCACAGCTGGCTAATGTTTTGTATTTTTAGTAGAGATGGGGCTTCACCATGTTGGCCAGGCTGGTCTTGAACTCCTGACCTCAAGTGATGCACCCGCCTCGGCCTCCCAAAATGCTAGGATTACAGGTCTGAGCCACCGCACCCAGCCAAGTTGTATGGTTTTGATGGCTAGTGTATTTAAGAAGAGCTTTGGCTGACAGCAGCACAGAGTGCGATGTGACGGGGCAGAGGGCACATCCTAGAGACAGAAAAGGAACACACACAGAGGTGTGGGATGGAAACAATGCAATACTGCCTGGTAACCACTGATGCCTTATAGCAAAGGCAAACAGTTGGAAGCTGATGCGAGAGAAAGACAGAAACAAAGGAGAGAGCTCTCAAATGAGTTCATCTGAACAATGAGCAGAGTAATGGGTGTTCTCATCAATATTATTTTCATCACTATCTTTTTTTTTTTTTTTTTTGTTAGACAGAGTCTCACTCTGTCGCCCAGGCTGGAGTGCAGTGGCACGATCTCGGCGCACTGCAACCTCTGCCTCCCAGGTTCATGCCATTCTCCTGCCTCAGCCTCCTGAGTAGCTGGGACTACACGTGCCCGCCACCACGTCCATCTAATTTTTTGTATTTTTTAATAGAGACAGGGTTTCACCGTGTTAACCAGGATGGTCTTGAACTCCTGACCTTGTGATCCCCCCGCCTCGGCCTCCCAAAGTGCTCAGATTACAGGCGTGAGCACCATGCCCGTCATATCATTTTTAATTTTCTAAGAAAGTAGGACGCAAAAAAGTAGATGTATACTGAGATAACCCATTAAATAAAAATGTCAGCCTGTCCAAGCTCAAAAATGGTGTTAAAAGAGACTTACAGCTCTGCTTCTACAAAGATGGTCTGCTACGAGAGGCAGAAATCTAAAATTTAAATGCCAAAGAGTTGCAGACATGTTCACCCATGAGTTTCATGGAAGCTGCTAGCAAACACATAAAGTGGTGTGGAGAGGAAGAGAGTGAAAAGTACTATTTTAGATATGACCGAATTTAAAAAAACAAGTACACAAAGATCCGATACTCATAACTCCTCTCATCATTACGTAAGAGACTTTTAATTCGGCCAGCAGTCGGGTTTTAGAGTTAGAGATAACAGGAAGACAACTATACTTCCCCTAAACCCTTTTAACCTCCTTTTGTGATGGAATTGTCACCCCCTGGACATCAACACTGTCTTGGGAGAAGCTGCCTTCTGACTTAAGTCTGAATTTAGTATGGAGCCTCCTTAGGAAGCCTTCGTAGAAGGCTGCATGGCATGAGAATTAAATGTAAACTTTTATCTCTTCTTTCTAGATATCGTCCTTTCAGTCACTAATATCTCCAGGAAAGAACACAACCAAAGAGTCCCATTAGGTAAGAGGCAGATGGAAGTGATGTAAATCCCCCCTGAATTAATGGACCTGCTCTTTACTGCACGATGGCCCTTCCCAAGATGACCTTGCCAATCAGCAGATCTTGTTTCGTCTGCATTTTCCAGCGACTCCAGCCCCACATGCAGCTCAAAGAATCTGCTTTATTTCTTAAGGCAGTACCCCAATCGAATGGTTCTAGAGGGTAAATAAAATTTGCTGAGCTACGCAGATCTTTAAAACAATTTTTAAAGGCAAATTACAATATTCAAACTTTGTAAAAATAGGCTGTAAGTATGTAATGGCGTCACACACTGGGGCTTGCGTTGTTTTGATGTGTAAAACTGGGATCCCTCTAGGCATGCTGATGGCAGTAAGGAGTCAGGTTATGACACACTTATAAGTACCCCCCAAATCTCAGTGTTTTTTTTTTTTTTTTTTTTTTTTTTTAAAGAGACAGTGTCTTGCTCTGTCACCCAAGCTAGAGTTCAGTGGCAGAATCACGGCTCACTACACAGCCTTGACCTCCCGGGCTCCAGCAATCCCCCTGCCTTAGTCTCCTGAGTAGCTGGGACTACTGTGGCACACCACCACACTCAGCTAATTTTTTTTAAATTTTTGGAAAGATGGCGTCTCACTATGTTGCCCAGGCTGTTCTCAAACTCCTGGCTTCAAGCAATCCTCCAGCCTTAGCCTCTCAGAGTGCTGGGATTACAGGCGTGAGCCACTGTGCCTGGTCCCCACATCTCAGTATCTTGGCCAGGCGCAGTGGCTCACATCTGTAATCCCAGCACTTTGGGAGGCCAAGGTGGGCGGATCACTTGAAGTCAGGAGCTCAAGACCAGCCTGGCCAACATGGTGAAACTCCATCTCTACTAAAAATACAAAAATTAGCCGGGCATGGTGGTGCATGCCTGTAATCCCAGCTACTTGAGAGGCTGAGGTAAGAGAATCACTCGAACGCAGGAGGCGGAGGTTGCAGTGAGCTGAGATGGAACCACTACACTACAGCCTGGGCGACAGAGCGAGTATCTTAAAGGCAAGTCAGAGAAGCACAATTAATTTTTCCGTGTCTGTCTTGGGTCAGCTTGAGATTCTTGCTTTTGTCCTACCACTAGGACCCACCGTGACAGGGCAATGGGAATCTGAAATATTGCCAGTCAGCGTGGTAGAGGGAAAGGAGATTATGATGCAGCAGGCTGGAGTCTCTTAAAGTTTCTGCCTCAAGGAGACACACGTCACTTGCCCCCAGATTCCACTCACCACAGCAAGTCACATGTCAGCAAAGTACAGCCTTCCCATGTGCCCAAATGGAGAGGAAAAACTCAATAGTTATGAGTTATATTCAGTAACTCAATAATAATATTCAATTATTTAATGCTTATATTCAAATTCACAGTTGTGAATATCCCTACTGAATCCACAATGGGTAAGGCGACGTCATGCATAAGTGAAAACTCTCTTTTCTAGGCTCCCTTAGGATGTGTGTGACAAGATGTGGCAGTGCCAGAATTCAGCCCGTGACTCCAGAAGCCCGCGTGCCAACTTGGAGATCTGTTGCCCGTCATCAGAGCTCCCTACTCCAGGAACCCGGACCACCACAGAAAATTCCACAAAACCCCAGGGTCTGCTATCTTTTGTCCCCATCGCATTTACCTAATAGATGATCCTACCAATTCCCATTGGCAGCCCTCTGTAGTGTAATGAACAGGACGCAGGCTGATGAATGCAGCCACTGCACAGAAAACGTCAGTTCTTTCATTAAGCAAACCTTCCCAAGTTCATTGTATTGAACCAGGGTTTAGGCTATTAGGCTGACACATGACAGAGCCAATTCCAGTCACATTGTAAGTGCCTATTCATGTTTGGCAAATTCCGTTTTACGCACATGCACACA
Source organism: Hylobates moloch (assembly GCF_009828535.3). Taxonomy (NCBI): domain Eukaryota; kingdom Metazoa; phylum Chordata; class Mammalia; order Primates; family Hylobatidae; genus Hylobates; species Hylobates moloch. The sequence continues at coordinate 11,532,809 of NW_026652281.1, forward strand.
TTTAGAATTGGACTCTTGTTGCCTGCAAATTTTTTCCCCTTGAAATCTATTTTCCTATTTTTAACTGTTAATAATTAAGAAAAATCCCACTTTAATAATTGAGCCTCCAGGAGCCTAATTCAGGGAGTACATAATGGATGGGCACACTGAGTTTCTATTCTGCTGGCTGTTCGGCATGCTTGGTCTTCTTAGACACACTGATATGGATACACTGGGCTCATCTGTAAAAGGGAAAATCATAAAACATTTGGTCACAGAGTTTTGACACTGCCGGCTCTTCCCTCTGCTCACATTTTAAGAGGGAGACATTATTTACAAGCTTGGAATCCCTGCTAGTGAAAAGGGACAGGACTAAGGGCATCCTTCGAGGGTACAGGCTGGTAATGACCCAGCCTGATCGAGGAAGAAGCTCAAAGCAGCCACAGCAGCCAGGAGCTGTGACTGCTCTTTCTCCAACCTGCCACTTCCTACGTGGGCAGTCATTCCACATCACTCACGCAGCACACATAAAGTGGGTGCCTCCCGAGTAGCCAGCCCACAATGGGAGTCAGGGTGTGTACATCAAGAGTTAGGGGCTTATGGTCCAGTGGGAGAGAGACACGAAAACTGACAATTACATTTGAATGTGCTCAGTGTGGTCATGTTTCCTGAATCCACCCTGATTTTTTCCTGTCTCCATTATTATCATCTGGTCACCTTAACTGCTCTCTTGGCCTCCTGGGTCACCTCCCAGCATATCTTTTAGCTTTCACTCCTGCCTCCTACGCATTGCCCTCCTCATGGCAACCATGGCATCTTTTAAAAGCACGATTCAAATTATGTCACCTGTTTGCTTACCACCTCCCAATAGTGATCACCGTAACTCAAGTAAAATCCAGACGTCATACAGTGGCTGCACATGTGTGGTTGCCCGCCCCCCCTTGATGGCATTGCCTATTATCCCTCTTGGCTCCAAACCCACTCACCACTTTCTCTCCCTTGAACACATAAAGTGTGTTTCCACTCCAGGGCCCTTGTACTTGCTGCACCTGTGCCTGGGATTTTCTTTGCTGAGGTCTTTGCATGGCTCTCTTCATTCAGGGTGTAGTTCAAACGTCACCTCCTCAAAAGCCATCTCTGATCACATACACAATCACTATCTATGTTTTCCCCTAATTTATTTTCATTTAAATGATGTCAGACATGTCAAGACACATCCTGGATGTCATAGACGTCACTGCTAAGACATGCCATAAAAAGATATTGGAATGAAAATAGAAGTCTGCCCAAAAACTTGTATATGGATGTTCATAGCAGCCTTACTCATAATAGAAATTAGAAGCAAACTTTGGCAATGCTTGTAGAAGTGTTACCCATAATAGCCCGAATTAACCAGATATTCATATCACAGTATTATAAGAGCCAGAAAGTGGAAACGACATGAACTGTGAATGGATAAACAAAGTATAGTAGATTGATAGAATAGAATATTATTTGGCCATACAAGGGGAGGAAGTATTAGTTCGATTGGTTCAAAAGTGATTGCACCAACCTAATACTAATACATGAAATAACATAAACCTTGAAAACATTAAGTGAGAGAAGTCAGTTGGCCACGTATTGTATGATTCCATTTATATCAATCATCCAAAATAGGTAAATTCATTGAAACAAGTCAATGAGTAGTATTCAGAGACTGGGGGTATGGAATAGGGAATGCTGGCTGAAGGGTACAGGGCTTCTTTTAGGGGTGATAAAAATGTTCTGAAATTAGATAGTGGTGATGTCTGCACAAGTTTGTGACTATACGACAAGCCAATGAATTGTACACTTTAAAGGGAGACTATTGCAGTACTGAATAATCTCAGTCAAAACACCAAAGCGGTAGGATGTGACTTCCAAAATTAAGTTCAAAAACACCCTGGCTGCGGTCTCTCTCACCAATTCTTACACTCACTTTCTCACTTGGACAAAAGCCAGCTGCCACGTTACAAGCTGCCTTTTGCAGAGGCCCATGTGGCAAAAGCCAACAGCCAAAAAGCTGAGTCCCAGACTCGAGGAACCACCAAAACACCGCATCTTGCCAACAATTGTGCAGCTTGGAAGTGGATCCTTCCCGAATCCAGCCCCAGTCAATGACCACCCTCGATTAGAGCCTACAAGAGATGCTGAACCAGGCTCAATCCTTCATCCAAAGAAAGCGAGATGATGAATGTATGCTGTTTAATGTTTTTTTTTTTAACAAATAACAGAATAAAAATCAAGCCCACAACTGCCTGGTGCTCCTTCTGTTTTCTCACACTGCCTTCCTCATCCTGCATCCTTGCAACTGGTCCCAAGGGCCTGATAGTGGTATCAGGATGAGCACCTACATGGTAGGTACAGATAGCAGGAGGTTCTAAGATCTGGCCTCGGTTGTACCAACCTCACTTATTTACTAGGCAATTCATCCTCAGAGTAGCTCCCCACTGTGTCTCCCTGTGAAGCACTTAATTCTAGCTTACTGCAAACCCCAAAGTCAGAGCATTCACCACTACTACCACCACCACCACCACCACTACCACTACTACAATTATTATCATTATTTTGAGACAGGGTCTCGCTCTATCATCCAGGGTGGAGCGCAGTGGCACAATCTCGGCTCATTGCAACCTCCATCTCCCGGGCTCAAATAATCCTCCCACCTTATCTTCCTAAGTAGCTCAGACCACAGACGCACATCACCACGCCCAGGTGATTTTTTGTATTTTTTGTAGAGATGAGGTTTTGCCTCAGGCTGTTTGCCCAGGCTGGTCTCTAACTCCTACACTCAAGCGATACATCCGTCTCGGCCTCTCAAATTGTTGGGATTACAGGTGTGAGCCACTGTACCCGGCCTATTAACTACTATTATTAAAAGACGGCATCAGTCCAGAAACAATTTGCACTGCCCTTCCTTGAAGTTTAACCCCCAAACATTCCAAGCACAGAGCCCCCATCCCCTCCCCACCTCTCGGCAACACATCTCTTCCAAGAGACATTCATTACAGGGCTGTCAACAGAATCCTACCTTTACAGAAAATTATAAAAATAAGAAACACCTTACAAGAAGATGTCGTGGTGAAAGCTAAATCATAAATGTTTGATAAGGAATGATCAAATCCAGACAAATAACTGTTCAATCCCACTTTGTATTAAGCAGATAAAGTCATACAGAAAATCAATCTGATGTATTGAAAGGGGAAAAAAAAATTGCCCAGCTTGGGGATTGGACTACACAGTGTTATGAAGTGGTCGCTTCAGAAGGAACTTACAATACAATAGCAGCATAAATTTTACAAAATGGCGTGCTGATTGCTGACTTCTTGGACCTGTCCATGGCATTCCAGTCCTCTCTGTTGCTGCTGCTGGGAAAAATTTTTCGGGGGACACAGGCATTCTCATGTGTGAATGGTAGAGAGGAAATTGGTTTAACCATTATAGAGGAAAGTTTAGTAATTTGGGTGAAGTTACTTGTTTCAAAGGTGTACACAGTGCCTTTGTTCCACCACTTCTGCTGCTGGAAACCCTCCCTCCCAATATCCTTGCTCAAGCAGACCAAATACACATGCAGGAACATTCATTACTAACTCATGTGTAATAGTAAGACATGGATCTAACTTAAATGTCTACAAATAGGAATGAATATGTTAATTAAATGACACCATGTGATAGCACATTATCCGTCATGGAGTATTAGGAGGTTGAGCTACATCTGCTGGTATGAAATAATCTCCAAGACACTATTAAATGGAAAGAGTAGGTAATAAACAAAACGTATCCAATAGTCTCAGTTGCATGCATTTTTTTTTAAAAAAGGCTACCCATATCTGCATCTGATGCTAAATGCATATAACGTTTCTGGAAGAATCCATAACAAATTTTTAATGATGGCTGCCTCTTCTGGAGAGAGGTTTGGGAATGAGAGAAATTTTACTATCTTACTGAAAGTTCTGGAATGTTTATCCTGAGCTTCTATTCCTTTGATGGATTATTTTCCCCCAAGTGAGTAGGGAGCTGGTAGCAAGCAAAACAAGCAGAAACAACACAAATAAAAAGTAAAAACTTCTGCAGGACCAGGAGGCCCTGAGTTGTTTTGTGAATTCTCTGAAAAAAGACAGAAGGAGCTTTCAATGTTAGTCATTATATGCCCACCCCAGCTCCTCTCCCATTGGCAACAGAAAAATGAAAGCTGTGTTAAGTGGCCCCTTCCACCTCTCAGGAAGAATATCAATGTCTCCAATTGCCTTCTGTTTCCCCAAGCCCACAACATACCTCCTCAAATAAATTGAACCATTGTCTGCCAGGGAAGCGGGACCTTTCGTGTGCGGAAGTGTATTTTAGTGGTGAGCTCACAGTGAGTGGCCAGTCCGCGTCTAACACTTATTCTTTAAGGTAATAATAACCTCCCTCCTGCTGATAATATTTTATATAACCCGTAATTAAAAACAAAAAAAGCAGCACAGTTCACAATAGTAAACAGATGGGAAAGGCCCTCTGAAATAGAGGATCCGAAAAGCTTGCTAAAAAGAGCACACACTTGCACAGAGAAGATAAACAACTCTGGTGTCACTATGGTGAATGATGTGTTTGCTTCGAGGTAAAATAATAGGAAATGAGGATCAATTAACAATGTACTGATGAGCCTACAATTACTGGGCTTTTTTTGCATGCACTAACAGCATGTTAAATTTCTGGTGGTGACAGCCCTTGGGATGAGAAGGCGGCTGATAGTTGAGCCTGGGGACCCGGACTTTGCTCTTCTGAAATAAACATGTAAGAAGAGTCATGCTCTGTGTCTAAATAAGAGCGACTTGTAAAAAAAGAAAATGCTGTTCTCCCTTTATTTTTGACATGACACTTTCTATCTTCATGTGGGCAAATATATGAACATTGTCATTTTTCAAAGACTTTTGGGCACTGGTAAAATGGGAAGGAAAAGACTCCTTTAGAAATATAAACACAACTCTCCTGACTCCGATGGAGGCAGAGATGAGTAGTACAGCGGTTTGTAAAGCAAGTGCACTTTGGAAACATTTGATAATTGATTCAAATGATGTCTTGAAAGGTTTTTTTTTTTTTCTTATCTTGCATTTTTGATCAGAAGTTCTCAAACTTTAGGCGCCACAGAACCCCCTGGAGGGCTAAAACTAGATTGCTAAGCCCTACTCCCAGAGTTTCTCGTTCAGGAAGTCTGGCGTGGGGTCTGAGGGTGGGCACATGTAACAAGTTCCCAGGTGACCCTGATGTTGTTGGTTGGGGACAAGCGTTTGAGAACCACAGGTGTGATGATTAGGAGCTCAGGCTGTGCAACTGAAAAAACTTGCCTGAATTCCTAATTCTGCTGCACATTTATCTCAGTGAGTCACGTAGTTATTGAATCTGTCTGTGCCTCAGTTTCCTCATCTGTAAAATGAGGATAAGAATATCACCTGCTCATACTGGGTTAAAGAGCATTTCCCCCAACTTTATGTCTACACTAGCGTGTGATTTTTTTTGGGGGGGAGACGGATTCTCACTCTGTTGCCCAGGCTGGAGTACAGTGGCACAATCTCGGCTCACTGCAACCTCTGCCTCCCAGGTTCAAGGGATTCTTCTGCCTCAGCCTCCCAAGTAGCTGGGACTACAGGTGCGCACCACCATACCTGGCTAATTTTTGTATTTTGAGTAGAGAAGGGGTTTGCCATATTGGCCAGGCTGGTCTCAAACTCCTGACCTCAAGTGATCCCTCTGCCTCGGCCTCCCAAAATGCTGGGATTACAGGCATGAGCCACCGTGCCCAGCCCTAGCATGTGATCTTATTTGGAAATGGAATCTTCACAGATACAACTTGTTAAGGTAAAATGTCATCCTGGATTCCAGTGAGCCCTAAATCCAATGACTTGAGTCCCTACAGGAAAAGGGAGCAAAGATGCAGAGTGAAGACGGCCATGTGAAGGCAAAGGCAGAGCCTGGGGTTCTGTTGCCACGAGTCAACGAATGTCAAGGATTAATGGCAGTCACCAGAGGCTGCAGGAGAGGCACGGAGCAGGCTTTCACTGAGAGCCCCAGGAGGAACCAACCCTGCCAACACCTCGATGTCAGGTGTCTGGCCTCCAAAACTGTGAGACAATAAATCTCTGTTGTTTCAAGCTATATAGTCGGTGGCACGTTTTCAAGGCAGCCCTGGGAAACTACACTACATTACAGAACTCTTGTGAGGATTAAATTAGTGACTACATGGCAAGTGTTTAGAGCAGGGCATGGCACATAATGACCATTACTAAAGTAGTAGTTTATATTATTATTTGGGTCTTATTAATACTTTCTTGTTCATTACTTTGCTATTAAAAATAATTTCTCATGGGAAGAACCAAAACTGTAGAGAAGAGGATAAAGCATGGGTTCTCATCCAGGGGTGATTTTGTTCCCCAGGGGTATCTGGCAATATCTGCAAATGTTTTTGGTATTGTAAGACTTGAGGAAAGAGAAGACGCTACTGGCATCTAGTGGGTAGACACCAGTGATGTTGCTTAATGTCCTGTAACTCACAGGAAATCCCCCCCAACAAAGAATCTCCTGGCCTAAAATGTCAGTAGTGCCGAGGTTGAGAAACTCCAGGATAAAGTGAAAAATCAAAGTCACTCGGCCTCTGAGTCCACTTCCCAAGGTGAGAACAAAAGTAATTTATTGAGTATTACACTATACTTTCTAATGAGAACAATCACCCCAGGCTCTGCACACTACTCCAGCCCCCACAAAAACAAAAAAAACCAAAAACAAAATAACAACAACAAAAAACCTGTGTTAATAAAAAAGGACAACGATGAAAATCCAGAGTCAAGCTTGGCCCAAGAGAGGGAGCCTCAAGCAGTCATTTGCGCCACCTTCCGAGCTAGAAAAGCAATGTGACCTCTTGTCCACTGATAATCATTTCCATCACATCCAAGGAAATTCAAGAGGGGCCTAAAATCTGTCATCAGAACTTGACTGCAAGAGATGAAGGTCCAGTGGGCTGTGGGCCTCTGGCTTCAGTCCCAGCCAGGCTCACATCTTTAACTAGAGGAGGGGTTAGATTCTGGATGTGCTGATCCTTCTGTCTTCTCCTTTTAGTGATCCCAGCATGCATCATAGGGGCAAGGAACCACCTGGACTCTCACTGACAAGCTTGTGTAATATTGTTGTTGACATGCTGCAGGGCCCTAGGCGTCGGGAAGCACAGGCTCCTTTAGAGGATGAGGGAGAACTATGAGGAAGAAAGAAGGTCCCCTTACCCCCTCCTCATTTTCTTCCCATCTGTGGGTTAAGGGCAGTCGGAAGGGTGGAAGCCAGTGAGGAGCATCTTCACTGACCCAGGCAAGGATGGCAATGAGAACAAAAGGGGTGATGGTGGAGATGATGACAATGCATAGACTCGAAGAGTAAAAATGACAAACCTCAGTGATCAGCAGGACACGTCGGGTGGAGGTGAGGGTGACGCAGAGGCCAAAGTGGCAGCCTGGTGTGTTAATTGTGCAATTGCATGAATGATGGCACCGCTCAATTAGCCAGAAAGCCCTATAAGGGGGCTGCATTATTTTCAGAAATAAATGAGTACATGAAGCAAAATGCTCATCCACCATGTACTTGAAGACCCTAACGCTCCAGAATCTGAGCATGGACCAGATGCCATGATGATCAGAGCAGCTGTGTATCGACAGCCTTCCCTAAACAGAGCGGCTGTGTATCTACAGCCTGCCCTAAATGTCCTCCTGTTTCCCATGAAACACAGCACATCTAGAACTCATCAATCTTCTGTGTCAGCAATCTGCCTAAGGATTGTGGCGCTTGGGTTTGGAAGGAACCCCTTGTAAGAAGAGCCAGGAAGATCCACGAGGATGTGCTCAATGGGTGCTGATATGGTTTGGATTTGTGTCCCAGGCAAAATTTCACGTCAAACTGCAATCCCCAACGTTGGAGGAGGGGCCTGCTGGGAGGTGGTTGGATCAGGGGGCTGATTTCCCCCTTGCTGTTCTCATGACAGTGAGTGAGTTCTCACGAGATCAGGTTGTTTAAAAGTGGGTAGCACCTCCTCCTTCGCCTCTTGCCTCCTACTCCAGCCATGCAGAACATACCTGCTTTCCTTTCATCTTCTGCCATGATTTTAAGTTTTCTTAGGGCTTCCTAGCTGTGCTTCCTGTATGGCCTGCAGAACCATAAGCCAATTAAACCTGCTTTCTTTATACATTAGCCAGCCTCAGGTAGTCCTTTACATCAATGTGAGAACAGACTAATACAGGCACCAGGAGGGGACAGAGAAAGGACATGCATGTTGGAGTGGGCGATCCCAAAAAGCCCTCATCAGACAGCATTGCTCTGCCACTGACGGATGATGGGGAGACTGAGGCACAGAGAGGTGATCCTACCTTTCACACACACCCACACACACACACACACACACACACACACACAAATGTTATGAGAAACAACAGAGCATAACTTTCATCCTCATGTTGACATAATAATTTTGATCCTTCCCCATCCCATACTGTACCGAAGCAAATCAGAAAGAGGGAAGAATAACCCACACCCCCATTACCAAACAGACCTTTGGCATTCAACCTAGATCTCCCTCAATGTTGTGTCCCCCAACCCACCCCAGAAAACCAAGGCTTCTCCCCAGGCTGTGCGTTATGGATTTTAAGATGCACAAAGATAACCACGCTCGAATACAGAACTGGGATCCTGAGAAAAGGAACACACACAGGCAGCCCACAGGGTCTGTGAAAATCAAGCCCACATCACCCAAATATAGACTAACTTCTAAATAAGGCTTCAAATCACAGATTTGTTTACGTTCATTTGGTGATAATTGTTCACAGCAGAACATATCAGAAAATTCTATAATAGGAACCACAGCCAGGAAATAGTAAATAATTAATCACCCTCCCTCCCAGCCTCTTGCATCTCTGTTGATATAAATGACCGTATAATTCCAAACCCAATTATCACTACTTAGCCGTTCCATTTTGTAGTTAAAACCCCACAAAATTAAAGTGCATCAATTGTTAATGGTAATAGACCAAACAAGGGATTAAAGATTATTTTAATGTTTATTTCCTGTCAAGAGATCTTTTGGCAGGAAACACAGCAGACAAAAGGCTGCACACTCAGATGAGATTCATATATTTAAATCTTCTAACTTCTAAAAACATTATGGATATAATTACTTGTTTAATTTACTTGTTCCCTGAAGATATAGGCTGAGGAGATCAAGCCAACGTTATTACATCAAGTTCTCAGAAAGGACAGGCACTGCTCGGTAGCATTTTGTAAGCTGGTTTCTCTAAGTGATCAAATCAAATTAGTGCCCACGCCCCACCACCCTGAAAAGCCAGATGAGGCAGAGACAGACAGCAGGGTATGAAGGGAGTGAGACCTCAGTTTCATTCTCAGACTGCAGCCTAGGGCACCTGTGGCCACAGCGACTCCCTGAAGCTAGTTTGAGCCGAGTTTCCTTAACTGTAAAATAAAGTTGATAAGGACCAGGATGCAGGCCAGGTGAGAAGGTCACAGAAGACTTGGGGAAAGCCACAGAGTTCTGTCAAAGCAAGCACCGACACAAAATGTAAACTCAGATATTTTGATATGGTGGTGCTCGTTTTAAATGCGGTCACATAGATGATCGATGTTTAATTAATCTTTCTAAATTATCAAGATAGTCATGCACACACACACACACATATGCACCCCCTCAAGAAAAAATATGACTGCTACATTGAGGGGACCTTAGGACCCTGCTGAAGAACCACTGGTCTATTTCCAAAATTCAAAACAACAGTATGTTTCATCACAATGTCAAATCAAATAATTAGGATGTGGGTTAAGAAAGGTAAAAAAAATTCACAGGCCCCAAAAATCTTATTTTTAGGTTTTATATTGGATATGTAATTTTATACACACACACACACACACACACACACACACATACACACACACACACACAGAGAGAGAAAGAGAGAGGGGTATAGATAGGTAGGTACATTAAAAACAACTGATCACCTAAAAAACTATTCATATCATGCAGAAATCAGAATCTGAAAAGAATGTGGGCCTCTTCTCCACAGAGCTCAGTTTATTGTTTTACCTATTTCTTTTCTGCCACTTTTATTAAAATATAAAAACCATAAGTAGAGATAACATCTGTTTTGTTCATTATTATATTGCTAAAATTTTCAATACAGCATAGTACACAGCGGTTAGTTGATAAATACCGCTGGTGTGAAGGAACATGATGATGAGGATGAGGATAATGATTGTAAGATTATTTTATATTTTACAAAGGGATTTATATTTCATATTTCTCATATCAGTATGCTGACTTCATTTACCAATAAAGAGTCTGAAAACCAGGGTTTTCAGGGCTGTGAGCTCTATTCAAATCACCCACCCAGGTAAAGAGCCGAAGGCAATTTGAACTCACACTTTCTGATCTAAATCCTGCGCTCATCTTGAGTCCAGACGCTGGCCTTTCAGAGTTTCTCTCTATCTGGATTTAGGAGAAGGCATTTTGCTTTAAGTAGCAATATGATGACTTCAGAAGTTTCTGCAACAGTTGGGGTTCCCAAAGCTGGATATGACCTTGGGCAAATCTTAATTTCTCTGGATCTCTGCGTTGCCTTTTGTAAGAATATTTGCAGTGTGAAATGTGAAGATGTTTGCTCAGACCTCTCGCGTGATTAGAGATGTGTCCTGCTGCATGTAACAGACAAAGTGATTCAAACCCAACTCAAAATATTAGGTTGGTGCTAAAAATTACCGTGGTTTTGCCCATCACTTTCAACGGCAAAAACTGCAATCACTTTTGCACCAAACTAACAGCTTATTTTATGACCAATGGAGGTTCAGGGTAGGAGACCCATAGGACAACTGAATCAGCGGCCCTAAAATGCCACAATGCACCCAGGTTCTTTCCACTTGCTCCTCTGTCCTACACAGGGTTATTTTCAACCGAGGCCCGAGGTTGTCCGAACCCAAGCTGGCAGCTGCTAGTCCAGGCTGCACCAATGTCCACAGGAAGCAGAAAGTCCCTCTTCCTGTGTATCTCTTTTAGGAGTAGGAAACCTTCCTCACAAGCACCCTTCATATCCATTCGTCAGAACTGGGTCACATGCCTATTTCTAAACCAATCACTGGCAAGGAACACAGCATTATGGGCTTAGACTAATCATTGGAGGCAAAAAGATTTTGGGGAGTCATCCATTATTACTGCTCTGATTACTTTTACAAAAAGTGTAAGGCAAAAATAAATAGTAAAATAAGCCTGAGTTATTTTGAAAAATAGTGTCCAAACTATACATGGCCTAGCTATCCAACACTAGGGAATGGTTACATAAAATACAATTCATTTACATGGTCTAACCTTAGGAAGTTATTAGTATGTTTTTTCAAGCAATGTTTAATGACATGAGAAATTCTTTCTTTTAATTTTATATACATATATATGCCTACATATTATGAGCCCAATTTGTTGAAAAAATGCTATCACTCAGAAGAAAGAAAAAAACATACAACAAAATATTGAGTGATTATCTCACGCCAGCAGAATTAATAGAGCATTTTCATTGTCCTCTGTCCAAGTTTCTAAATTTTTCTTCATCTTCTCCTTCTTCTACCATGCATATTATTTATTACCATAATCAAATAACAAAAGTTCATTTTTCAAAGTAACAAATGATGTGTGAACTCCAGAAGTGTGATGGGCAAGGGGCAGTCAAATCAGGTTCTATGCCTGGCTCTGATCAAATAATTTACTTAGGTCATTATTTAAGGAAGATGAATAAATTCACAGTCTAATAAAACTATATACACATATTAAAGAAATATCTGCTTTTCTACCAACTCTATTTTTATCACAGAAGAATCTGAATCTGAAAAGAACAAATTTGGCATCTTTTCCACAGCCCCCAATTCTTGGGGATGATAAATCCAGAGTCCTGGATGGTCGAGGAGTCTTGGCTGGGTGCTAATGATGGCAGCAGCTGGCCAGGTAACAGAGGGAGACCCCAAACAGGCTAAGAAATACCTAGAGCACCAGAGAGGTGAGTAAACTGCTGAGGGGTATGCATGATTTATTACAACTTTCTGTACAGTCCTTTATAGAGTCCACTATTGTATTTGGAATTCATGGGACATGGCTTCCAAACATCTTTTTCTTTTTTTTTTTTTTTTTGAGACGGAGTCTCACTCTGTCACCCAGGCTGCAGTACAGTGGCGTGACATCGGCTCACTGTACCTTCCACCTCCTGGGGTTAAGTGATTCTCCTGCCTCAGCCTCCCAAGTAGCTGGGATTACAGATGCTCACCACCACGCCCAGCTAATTTTTGGATTTTTACTAGTGACAGGTTTCACCATATTGGCCAGGATGGTCTCGATCTCTTGACCTCGTGATCTGCCCACCTCAGCCTCCCAAAGTGCTGGGATTACAGGCGTGAGCCACTACGCCCAGCCCCAAACATCTTTTAAGTGACCAGGAGCCCTGGTCTCAAGATGGCTTCTGGACATCTGGCTTATCACGAGGCCTCATAGTTACTTCCTTCAAAACAGTACTAGGAATGCCAATAATACATCCACCTTAAACCTGAGCTAGATGGAAAATAATTCTCATAATAATGTAATTGATAATGGCAACCATCCCTGTGCCTGCCATTCCATCTTACTTACACTCTCTCTCACTCCATATGGGAATAGCTAGCAATACTCCCCATTCTACACATGACAAAACTAAGGCTCCGAAAGAATAAGGCATGAGTCCCACCAATCAGTTTGTTAGAAGCCAGATTCCCACCCAACAGTGTCTCGTTCCAAAGCATAAGCTGATGCCAAGGAGGTTCTTCATCAAAGATTTGCGCTGCTGCCCTCGTACTCCTCAGTTATGTACTGATGCTTAAGACCTGCACAGGTGGGAGAAGCAGAGGCAGTGGTCATGGTCTGGGGACATGAGCTGGGTCTGTGTAAGCAATAGCACTGAGGTTCTAGGCAAAAAGCAGGAGCGGCTAAGCATGGAACAGGTAAGGGCAAGACTTTAGCCCTAGACCTCAGGTGAACATCAAGGATAGACTCTGGCCTCATGCCAGCCCATCTTTGATACCATTTTAACAATCTGCTCACACTTCCAGGGACCTGCATAGCTTCTGACCTCCAGGGGACTTGTTCTCCTGCCAGAGTAAAACACTGAATAGCTGCTTGTATTCAACCTGACATCCACAGATATTTAAGAGTCGAATTCAATCGTTATATCTTTTCTGTAGACACAAAGGAACCACAGCCTTCTGGCACCTCAGGGCTCTCTCGCTCGCACTCGCACGCTCTCCCTCATTTGCCTTTCTTGTTTAAGCATGCCAGGGATGCACACACGTGAAAGAGGGCAGATTTAGTAAAGATGCTGTAGAGTGGTGCTACTTTGGTGCTTAAAATATAAGAAAACTTTGTGGGCTTCTAATCCCAACTGAGGAAAGCCAGGTACCTGGGCCTTGGGTCGGGGGTCCAACCTCCTCGTGAGTACAACAGGTGAACAGATGGGCAATGGCTTCAGCAGTGAAGGAGCTATCAGTCCAACAGAAGAAAAGCCAAATTTCTATCAGTCCTAAGCTTACGAGTCACTCGGTTAAGGAGAATCACATTACGATAAGGTTTTAGGACATAAACCAAACAGCCAAGCCACCTTTTCCCTACTCCATTTCCAATGGAAGATGTGCCAAGTAAGTGATAATATAAATCTGAAATATTCTGTCTACATCAGGGTGGCTGGCTGGCAAAAATCCACAGTGGAACCTTTGCAGGCCAGCTGAGATTTGTGGGACAGGGGGAGACGTGGCATGGAAACCCATTCCATAACCTTTCACCATGCATAAAATTTACTGTGAATGGAATTCCTAAAAGTCCACGTCGGCCACTGATTTAAAACTATTAAATCTAGTTTCCTGAGAACACCTCCATTATAATAAATACATCACTATGACAACATATGTTAATTACACAATCTCAAAGAGCAGAGTGAACAACCTATACATGCAAAATGCATTTGCACGCAGGTGTCCTGGATTCTTATGACTCGGGCTTTAGATTTGGGTTGAGTCACAGGGCAAATCTCAAGCATTGCATGGGCAGGCTGATGTCATGGTGGACAAGCCTAGGAAGCAAGGCACAAGGACACCAATTTCACACAGGTGACAAAATGAATCTGTATTCATTTGAAACAGGGCAGCATCTCCAGCTTATGGAATTTAAGAGGGAAATTATCTGTATTTCTATATCAGGAGTATGTTCTTCTGAAAGACAAAAAGCAGATACACATACTTCTTCATCTTCAAAGATGTCCTGAAGAAATTAGAGAAACACGATGGTGACTGCACGGAGTAATGTGTTAAAAAGAAAAATGAGATCCTTCTTATGTAAGTTAGCCAAGCACTCTTTTTTATTTTCCTTAATCTGCGTTCATTTGTCCTGCTTTTCTCCCTCTTCTTCCCTCCTTCCTCTGACATTTCAGCCAATCCTACTAGCCTCTAGCTGCTGATACTTACACAGATTAAGACAATGGGCTTCCAATATACAAATGCTCTAACTGAAAGAAAAAAATATACAATGGAACCTCCCTCCATAGAATTACAGGTAAGAGAAGTGAATCAAGATGTTGGCCAGGGCTGTTGATCCAAACACAGACACAGATTTGGATCCTGCTTCCACTACTGTGACTTACCATATGTGGAAGACAAGGTCATTTAATTCCTCTGTATGCCCATCAACCAGACCTGCAAAATCAAGGCTTTGAGTATGTAAGTGTGAGGTTTTCCTAAGGGTTAGATGAGATAAGTAAACCCAAGTTGTACACTGTAGACTTAACACATGACACAATAACATAACAGCAGTAACAAATAATATTAGCAGAGCTCAAAAGTGGGCAGAGTCATAACTAAAGGACAGAAGGGAAAGTAAGCAAAACCTAAGAGGTGGGAAAGGCCAAGGTCATGGTATGTATTAACAAAGGTAGGAAGAGCCTGGTGCAGTAGCTCAAGCCTGTAATCCCAGCACTTTGGGAGGCCGAGGCATGACGATCGTTTGAGGCCAGGAGTTCAACACCAGCCTGGGCAACAGAGTAAGACCCCACCATTTTTTTTTTTTTCAACAGCTGGGTGTGGTGGTACCCACCTGTAGTCCCAGCTACTCAAGAGGCAGAGATGGGAGGATCGCTTGAGCCCGGGATCTACAGGCTAGGATTGCGCCACCACACTCCAATCTGCTAAACAGAGTGAAGCCCTATCTCTAAAAAAATTAAAAACAGGTCAGGCATGGTGGCTCATGGCTGTAATCCCAGCACCTTGGAAGGCCGAGGCGGGTGGATCATTTGAGGTCCAGAGTTTGAGACCAGCCTGACCAACGTGGTGAAATCCCATCTCTACTAAAATACAAAAAAGACAAAAAAATTAGCTGGGCTTGGTGGCGGGCGCCTGTAATCTCAGCTACTTGGGAGGCTGAGGCAAGAGAATCCCTTGAACCCCGGAGGTGGAGTTTGCAGTGAGCCAAGATCACACTGCTGCACTCCAGCCTGGGTGACACAGCGAGACTCCCTCTCAAAAAATAAATAAATAAGTAAACTATTAATTAAAAACAATCAAAGAAACAAACAGGAAAAGCCATGTGGAAAAAATGAACCTAGTGCAAAGCTAGTGTAGAAATAAACAAAGGGAACCCAAATAATAATAAATGGAGGTCATTTATTCAGACCATCAGTTGTGTTTGGCAGAGACTCAAAGGAGGTAGGGAGAAAGAAAGCTTTATGGTTAAACAAAAAAGAAAGTGGATGACTTCCAGTATGCTCTGATAGGAGGCTGTGGACATGGGGAAGCTGGAGGTGGACTCACTAGACCAGGACATCCTGTATGATTGGTTTGGGAGAATATGTGACTTTCTCTGGTTGGTCCTGTGTTGGAAGTGGGGACAAAAATTAGCAAAACTGGGCATTAGTGACCAAATCCTGACCATTCTGAGTTGACTGCTCCAGAGCTTGTGGGATGGCGTTCTATGACCAAATATGGTCTGGCCATTGTCCATATGTATCTCTGGTGTCTCATTAGCAAGATATCCTAGGGACCAGTGACTGTTTACCTTACAGCCATCTGCAAAAAGGATCTTGACAAAAACTCTTCCCCAAAGCGATGAGTGCAGGGGAGCCGGCTGGCTCCTGATGAAGGAGTGAGCACCCACCAGCGTTTCCTTACAACAAGGGCCTTGCATTCTCAGAGGGCCTCCACACTATCTAAAAACCAGCCCCTCACCACCGTGGGTCTTTGTATGGGGATAGGCATGAATTAGAGAGGAAAAAGGTGCTTTGACATCCTAAAGAAATAGCCGTTTTTCATACAACTCCTGGGAGGTGGTAATGTATTCAGTCACCTTTCAACATAATTCCGGTCTGACTGATTTTCTCTCTGGCTTCGTCTTCTCCAAGGTGGCACACACCTGTTCTGGGTGAATAAGTGGGGGGTACAGATAGGGAGAGTTCAAGAAGCCAAATGAATAATGGAAAATACTAAGTGAAAGCAAATGAAAAAGAAAAGCCCATCGTTCATATGAAATTTCTGGCAAAGTAATTACTAATGGTGCCTTTTAGAAAAATAGCAATAAAAGCCTCTAGACCCTCACAGTGAGAGAGAAAAAAAGAGCTGAGATCCCCCAAAGGCAGAAATATTCCACTTGACATAACCAGCCTTAGCTAAAACGTTTATGGCTTCTGTTCTAGAAATTTCTGTCTTGGGTCCAGTTAGATCTGGATTTCATCTCTGGATCTGCCACTTACCAGCCAGAAGATTCCGAGTCATCCCACAGGCTATTTTGAGGTAGAAGAAAGAAGGTGATAGTCTGACGTTGATGTGCTGCCCAGCACTCAGCATGCCCTTAGGAAATGGTAGCTGTTATTTTATAGAATGGGGAGGAATCTGCTCACCCTTACAGAACAGTGGCAGTGGAGGTTTGAGAAGACAGAGATTAGGCTTAGCAAACCTCAGACATCCATTCCCTTCTCTAACAGACCCCAAGGTGCTTTGCAAATGATTTCACTGTGTACTGAACAGGGCCCATTATCTTGTAACTATGTGCTAATCTGTGTAATGATGGAAACCTGGAGACCCACAGAAGCAATGAGAACCAGCAGCCAGTCTCCCAGGTGGAAGGAGGGCTAAGCAAGAGTCTGCAGTTCAGTTACTCCTCATGCTTGCCTGGGCCTGGCCAGCATCCATTCCCCTTCCTGTAAAGCATGTGCATTTCCTTGGGGAAACAGCCCTTCCCGCTGTCCTGATCCATGTGTTTTGACATCTCACAGTAGCAAGTTACTCGTGGGTTCAGTGATTCCCACAGGCCGATTCAAGGATGTCCCCAGCTAGACCCAGGATGGTTGACTCCAGATTGGGGCACTGGGCAGTTTCACATCCTCAAGGCTTGGCCATCATCGGGGAAGGAAGTTCCTGGGTCACAAAGGGAAAGCTGGGCCCAAAAGGAAGAGAAAGACTCTTGATGACATCTGTATATCTGGGCCCAGCACAGTCTGAGCCAGTTACATGTCTAGAGTTGTCACTTCCACAAGGCATCACCCCTCCAACCCGCCTCGCTTCAGCTAGTTGGGTGAGACTTCTCTTACTCACAACCAACACAGCCTGACACAGCAGAGTTAGTTTCCACTGATGGGAGATAAAAGGAAGGTGATTCTAGGCATGGTCCTTGACTTCAGAGAGCTTATATTCTAGTTCCAGAAGGAGGCAAAACCAAGTAAACTGAAAAATAACATTTAAAATATATACGCCAGGCACGATGGCCTGTAATCCTATCACTATGGGAGGCCCAGTAGGGCAGATCACCTGAGGTCAGGAGTTTGAGACCAGCTTGGCCAACATGGTGAAACTTAGCCTGTAGTAAAAATACAAAAATTAACCGGGAGTGGTGGTACATACCTGTAATTCCAGCTACTCGAGAGGCTGAGGCCGGAGAATTGCTGGAATCCAGGAAGCAGAGTTTGCAGTGAGCTAAGATCACGACACTGCACCCCAGCCTGGGTAACAGAGTGAAACTTTGTCTCAAAAAAAAAAATAATAAAATATATAAATTGCGATGAGTGTTAGGAGACTAAGGAAAGAAGGGCTAAGACGGAGGATGGAGTGACCTTACTTTTGTTAGTCAGAACAGGATGGTAGGCAGAATAATGGTGCCAAAAGGCCAAGTGTAGTGGCTTACACCTGTAATCCCTGTACTTTGGGAAGCAAAAGGACTGATGGAGCCCAGGAGTCCGAGATCAGCCTGGCAATAGAGCAAGACATCATCTCTACCAAAAACAACCAAATCAAAATCAAAAGGCATCCAAGCTCTACCCTGAAACTTGCAAACGTGTTATTTGCCATGGCAGAGGGGACTCTGTAGAGGGAGGTAAGTTCTTGACATGAGGAGAGTATGCTGAGTTACCCAGGGGAGACCAATGCAGTCACAAAGGATCTGAAAGATCACTAATAAACCTAAAAAGATGACAAAGGGGGAGAGAAGGGGCAGAGCCAGAGAGAGAATTGAAGATGCTGCACTGCTGGTTTTTAGGATGGAAGATGTGGCCACCAGCCAAGGAACACAGGGAGCCTCTAGAAATTGAAAAAGTCAGAACAAATTCTCCCCAGAAGCCCCCGGAGTCCAGCCCTGCCAACACCTTGATTTCGCCCCAGTGAGACCCTGCAATAGTCTAGATGTCTGCTACTTCCAAATATCATGTTGAAATTTGATCTCCAATGTTGGAGGCAGGGACTGATGACAGGAGTCTAGGTCACGGGGGGTGGATCCCTCATGGCTAGATTAACGTTCTCCCTCTATGTGTTCCCAGAGAGTTGGTTCTTTTAAAGGCCCTGTCACCTCCTCTCCCCTCTCTTGCTCCCTTTCTCCCCATATGTTCTCTGAACATGGTGGCTCCCCTTCACTTTCCACCATGAGTAGAAGCCGCCTGAAGCCCTCATCAGAAATACATTGACACCATGCTTCTTGGACATCCTGCAGAAACAGGATCCAAATAAATTTCTTTTCTTTGTAAATGACCCAGCTCAGGCATTCCTTTATAGCAACACACAAGGACTAAGACAGACCCATTTTGGACTTTTGACCTCCAGAATGGTAAGAAAAGACATTCATGGTATGTAAGCAACCCATGGATGGTCATTTGTTAAAGCATTGATAGGAAACAAACATAGATGGTCAGGATGGGCCTCTCTGAGGAAGGAGCATTTATACTGACAACTAAGGAACAAGGAAGTGGTACCCTCCTCAAGGGTAGAAGACCACCACGCAGGAGAGAAACCAGTACACAGAAAAAAACCTTAGAAAAGAAAGAGCTTGATAGATTCTAGTAACAGCAAGCAGACCATTGTAACTAGATTGTATATTGCTTAGCCTCGGGATTTAGAGAAGAATTTAAAGAACTTTAACTATTCAATGCAACCCAACTTTTGAAGAAAAGAAAGCACTATTTAATGATCTCCTTCATCTTAAACTCAGTGAAGAGTAGAACCAAAACTCACCGTTTACTAATAGTAACTAGTTCAAAGAATTCCACAAAAATACAATTTGCCTTAGTAATTCCTATCTATATTCCTAACATGCCTTCCAGATTTTCTACATGTGTCCTCTTCTCCTATATGCTCTCCTGCTGTACATACTAGTATATTCTTAAGCCTGACTCATAATAGTCACGAAATAAATATTTGTTGGATAAAAGTGGCGAGGTTTGGCTGGGCGCAGCGGCTCACACCCATAATCCCAGCACTTTGGGAGGCAAAGGTAGGCAGATCACTTGAGTTTGGGAGTTCTGGACCAGCCTGGTAAACATGGTGAAACCCCATCTCTGCTAAAAATACAAAAAATTAGCCAGGCGTGGTGGCAGGCACCTGTAATACCAGCTACTTGGCAGGCTGAGGCAGGAAAATTGTTTGAACCTGGTAGGCGGAGGTTGCAGTGAGCTGAGATTGCCCCACTGTATTGCAGCCTGAGCAACAAGAGCAAAACCCTGTCTCAAAAAAAAAAAAAAGGGGGGGGGGCCAGGTTTTTGGTTTGAAAATGCACTCCCTGATGCTATATATCCCGCATGACTTGTTCTCCGAAGTCATTCTAGAAATAATTAAAATTTTTGTTTGCATAGAGGAGGGAGGTGACACATGGGGTAGGCGTCTGTCTATCTGTCCACCAGCACTACCAGTCTGATCAGATGCTTAGGGTGGGGAGGACAGGGAGAAGTAGTACTTCATTTATTTATTCATTCTTTCATTCATTCATTCATTCATGTATTCTTGAGACAAGAGTTTTGCTCTTGTTGCCCAGGCTGGAGTGCAACAGCGTGATCTCACCTCACCACAACCTTCACCTCCCGGGTTCAAATGATTCTCCCGCCTCAGCCTCCTGAGTAGCTGGGATTACAGGCATGTGCCACCATGCCTGGCTAATATTGTACTTTTAGAAGATACAGGTTTTCTCCATGTTGGTCACGCTGGTCTCAAACTCCTGACCTCAGGTGATCCACCCATCTTGGCCTCCCAAAGCGCTGGGATTACAGGCATGAGCCACCGCGCCCAGCTGTGTTTTTTGTTGTTGCTTTTTTTTTTTTTATAAAGTATCATCAAGATATCAAGGGATCTGGAAGTTACTAATTATGACAACTGTCTCAGGCTGGGAAGAAAGTTTTTTTGTTGTTTTTTTTTTTGGAGTTGGGGTGCTTTCCTCCATCCCATTTCAGCTGCTGAGCAAGCAAAGAGCGATATGAATAAACTCTACAGGCACAGGAAGTCTAGGGCTTCCTTCTAAATCAGTTCCTAGAAGGCAAGGAACCCGTATATCATAGTGAGACAATCATTTATAATGGGGACATTATTAGGAACCAAGATATAAAAATCATACATGAAACAGCCTTATAAGCAGATTCAGCGCATAGCTGATTAACCTCCCTCTCCTACGGGGGCTGGACGGCTCTAGGGAGTGGTAATGAGATGTGGAAGTCATTTGCCTTGAGGTCACAGGTTTAAAGCTGGACATGTTAGAAGGGGCCTAATTGCTACTCATGGGTGACTTGGCAGCACACCTTTTGAGCTGGGAGACACAGAGACAGGGGTTCGAGTCCCGACACTGTCCCTGAACTAGCCACTGGAAATTTGCAATAGTTACAGATCCTCCAGAAGCTTCAGTTTCATTACTAATAAAACCTTGTCACGGTTGATTTTGTTGTTTTTGTTAGCTAAATATTAGTATGCATGGCACACGGTAAATATTTGATAGATGACAATTATTCGTATTTTCTAGGCATACATGTCTTTTTTTGACTTCTTAGACATTTAGAGGGCAAGAGGTGCTGCAATATTGCAAGTTCCAGAGCTGTCGGATCCTCTTGGGTCTGGATAGCTGCACAGAGCTTTTCTGCCTATTCAGGTAAACAATGGAGAGGACCTTATCTTAGCTTATCTAGTTGGGGTTAACAGCAGCAGGGATAACAGTAGCACTAACATTTACTTCGTGCCAGGCACAGTTTAAGTATTTCATCTCCATTCATTGATTTAATCCTTACAGAATCACCGGGAAGCAGGTCTTATTATTAGTATTATAAGCCATTATCCCAGGATTTTACATCAAGTAGTATGAGTGCCATAATTTGGCAGGAGGATTCCAGAATTTGGTTGACTATTAAAGTATTCCCTAATCCTAAAGGGCTGGACAGTTAGAAAAGAGATGTTTTTCCTGCATCTGTCATGAGTGTGCCTCACACCCAGGATTCCCCACTGAGGTATCCTGATGTGTACCCACATACAGCTTCAGCAGAAGCAAAAGTAGTACCATAGCGGTCGAGGTGGGAACTGCCATGGACACCAAGGAAGGGAAACACGAAAGGGAGTCTTCACCCATATCTCAGCTGGCAGCAGCACACAACAAGAACATGGAGACTCAACTTGCCCGGAAATCTCACCCATCAAGCGGCTCCTGGTGGCGTGAAAATCACAGGAACAAGTAAGTGAGGACTGCAGGCCTAGGCAGCACTGAATTTGACCTAGTGCACATGTGTGGAGCTCAGTAAAGTCGACAGATTCCATCAAGGCTGAAACAAAAGCAGGGAGCCCAAAGACAAAGGAACAAGGAGAGAGACTCTGAGCAAAAAAAGGAAAGTCAGCATAAAGGGATAGAACAAGGAATCTGCAGACAGAAGCCCTGGGTTCAAATCCCAACTCCCACTCCTAGTCCCATCCTTTATCCTCCACCTCTTCCCTACATTCTCCACCCATTTCCTTAACCTTGAAATAAGTCAACACCTTCTTGACAACACGGGATGCTATAGAATGGATATTCACAAGTTATCTCTGGATTAGGGATTCCAATTCAAGTACATATAAAAGTGCTATATATTTTCTTGTTAAATGGAGAGAAATTGTCAATTATTTGGGGGACAGACAGTCTCCTACACAGGCATGTCACACTCAATGTACTAGAGTACTTAAGTGTTAACTCTCCAATAAATCCGTTGTTGTTTTTCTTCTTTTTTTCCTTCTTTGCATTTTCCAAGGACTTCACGGCTCTTGATGAAAAGGGAGGAATAATCCTTTTTTCCGTGTCTGCGATCAAGATCTATTTGGTAACCCACTCCTCTAATACTGCCTGTGCAGAGAAATAATTTCGGCTCCCCGTTAATTTGAGTATTGAACTGAAATTCTGCAGCTGCTTTCTGCCAAGCTTGAAAGCAGAAATTAATTTCAATGACCCAGGCGAGTGGAGGGGAGCTGTGTCAGGTAATTAGTCTTCGTCTTTTGCTACTCAGGATCTATCACTGTGTTAATCCATACATAAACCTAGGCATTCCCGGAGTCGCTCGCAATCTGCGGGTCTGTTTAACTACCTCTTGCTTGGGTTAACCACGAGCCAGGCATCTGCAGGAAAACGGATGAAGGCTCCCTTTCATGTTTCCCTTCCTTCTACCTATTTAGGGCCGGCAGAATTAACGCGGCTGATTTACATGCTCTTTTCCCCATTTGATTGAGTCTGCAGTTGATTAAATAGAGCTTGGGGTGGGAGAGGGGATTGGGTGGGGAAAGGTTCCCACTCCTGCTGCTTTCTGACTTGCCAGTTTATTAATGAAAGAGCCACGGATATTGATAGCCCTGACACTACAAGTGCAGCAATTAAAGGGTATGTCCTTCCAGGCTTCTAATTAAAAAGGAGACTTTTTCTCTCCAGGACGGGTCCTATTGTCATATTTGCATTCGATTGTAGCTCCGGTTTGGGGTCTTCTCTGCTTTTTCCTTTAGAAAAAAAAAAAAAATCTCCTGGGGGAAACTTAGACCTGAAAAAAATAAACACAGCGTGAAAGGCTTTGTTCTCAACGGGGGTCATTTTGAAATCCAAGGAAGAGAATTTTTTTGGAGGAGGCACCTGTTCACAACCACAGCCTGCTTCTCTCCCAAACCCTTCTCTCAGCTTTCAGGAGTGTTTCAGCTGTTGTATGTTACAGTAATGCTCAGTTAGGACAATTTTTGCAGCTGGTTCCTTTCCTTTCCCTTCCGTTTTCCCTCCTTCCATCTGTCCTTCCTTTCTTTTCTTCTTTTTTTTTTTTTTTGGAGACAGAATCTCACTCTGTCACCCAAGCTGAAGTGCAGTGGCATGATCTCAGCTCACTGCAACCTCTGCTTCCCAGGTTGAAGCAATTCTCCTGCCTCACCCTCCCGAATAGCTGGGATTACAGGCGCACACTGACACACCCGGCTAATTTTTTGTATTTTAGTAGAGACGGGGTTTCACCATGTTGCCCAGGCTGGTCTTCAACTCCTGAGCTCAGGCTATCTGCCTGCCTCGGCCTTCCAAAATGCTAGGATTACAGGCACAAGCCACTGCGCCCGGCCCCTTCTTTCTTTCTTTCCTTCTTTCTTTCACCAACTTTTAAGTTCCAGGATACAATGTGCAAGATGTGTAGGTTTGTTACATAGGTAAATGGGTGCCATGGTGCTTTGCTGTACAGATCAACCCATCACCTACATATTAAGCACAGGTGGTTCTTTCTGATGCAAACCCCTGTTTCAATGCAGCACAGGAATCAGGTCATATCAATGGCAGGAGCCGGTGAGGTGCACAATGTGGAGACTCAGCCTATACCTTGCCCCTTCCCGCCAATTCTGAACACTAGGATTCTAGCCCAGAGCGGCCAACTTGAGTGGCACTCCAAATTTTCAAGGGAAGTCAGAGATCTGGATTTTGAAGTGAAACATTCCTTCAATAGTATCTATTCGTTAAAAATCACCATAGGCGAAAAAGAAGAAAAAAAAAAACAACAACAACAAGAAGAAAAAAACACACACACACATGACCCAAGGAAAGGACGTTGGCAACTCCAGAAACTCTCTATCGGCCTCCCTCCAATCCTGAAGATCCATTTCTTCTCAATACTCAATGCTTTGTGTTTCCATTTTGAACCCCTCATTTAAGGAAAATGAATCCGCCTGGCATTGCTGTGTCACTTTCCTATCTGTGTAGTCACAGGCTATGAAACTGCCCCAGCACTGTGTGGGATTTAAAAAGGAAACCAGCTGTGACCCACAAATGCCTGCCTCCCACTCCCTCCACAGTTGACATTAGATCACCACTCTATCTTCCTATTAGTCCTCATCCTCACGCAGAAGCCAATCTGGGCCTAGCATGGTGGCTCACATCTGTAATCTCAACACCGTGAGAGGCTGGGGCAGGTGGATCACCTGAGGTCAGGAGTTCGAGACCAGCCTGGCCAACATGGTGAAACCCTGTCTCTACTAAAAAAGACAAAAAATTAGCTGGGCAGGGTGGCGGGCACCTGTAATCCCAGCTACACCAGAGCCTGAGGCAGGAAAATCACTCGAACCTGGGAGGCAGAGGTTGCAGTGAACCAAGATCGTACCATTGCACCCCAGCCTGTGCAACAAGAGTGAAACTCTGTCTGAAAAAAAAAAAAAAATCCAATCTGTGCCCCTGGAGTCTGGGGGGGGCCTCTCTCTCTCCATCCCACCCACCACCAGGTCCTCCAGAGGCAATTCCGGGTTTATTCTCAGTAATGAACCCACTATACGATCTCACTCTTATTTTCCTTCTGTGCACTTCCCTTTCCTCATCTGCAAAGTGAGAGAATAATTCTGAGCCCACAGTTCTGTTATGAGGTTCCCATGAAGTCATATACGGCAAGGTGTGAGCCCAGGTGCCGGTCTCCTCGTAAGGACTGAGCCAGCTTGGGTTGCTTCCCTGCATGTGTCATCTATGCCTGTGACCACACTGTGTGTGTCACTGATGCTTGGGCCTACAGGACTTTGCGCACATGCAGAAGTACTTTGTACATCCTGGGAGTCGAGTCTTCCAAACTCAACAGACTTTTGGTTTCAAGTTTTCACCTTGCCCAAAAAGAACAATAACGTCCAAGTATTGGACAGGAGACCGGTCTTTTGGCCCAGCTTTTCTAGCACTAAAGTGCGTTTCTGTTTCTCCCCTATAGGACTGGTGAAAGATTATAAAGGAAAGCAGCCCTGATACCCAGTAAGCCTTTAGGAAATCAGGCCCCCACTACCAGCACCCCAGAGGGAATGATTCTCTTGTTTTACACTCATATCTCTCAGGTTTTCTTCAAAGTACTTTTTCCATGCCTAGGACTAAAGCTTGCAAATAGAAGAAAAAAAAATTCCTGAATCTTCACAGGAGCTACAACTGTGAAATCTCCTAATTATTTCTGATTTTACTGTGAATTCCTAGAAATGCCACATCTCCTCCCAACCCGGAGAGAGAGAGCACCCTGACAAAGAGAAAAGCTCTAATGCTCTAATGTATTTGATTGGAATCTGAAGGGCTCTATCTCTCCTCTGACCGCCCCTGCCCTTCCCTCCAGCCTGCTGCTGGGGCACGATGGAAAAGTCAGAAGCATTAGTCTGGTGTCAAGTGGCACTGCTATCCACATTCTATGAGAGTCAATTGCAATTAACAGGGTCGTTCAGAAGAGGCAGGTACAGGCCAGACAAAAGGAGCGCAGACAGATCTTATCGGGGCCCAAGGCCAACAGGCTGGGTCTGGGCCTTTCAGACTCTGCTTGCAGAGGAAACAAAAAAAAAAAATGGTGGTGGAACGTGGTAGGGGTAGGAAAGGCAGACCCAGCCAGAGGGGGAAGGGACAGGGAATGAAAGAGCTGGGCAAATGAATAAAGAAGTTTAAAGAACACACACAGCCGGGCGCGGTGGCTCACGCTTGTAATCCCAGCAGATCACGAGTCAGAGATCGAGACCCCGAAACCCCTAAAAAAAAAAAAAATTACCGGGTGGTGGCGGGCCTGTAGCCACAAACACAGACTCCTGAGCCTACGTCTTGGGTTCAGATCCTGACTCTGCCCCTGGCCACTTAGTAAACTTGGGCCACTCAACCCCTCCAAGCCTTCGTTGGCTTGTCTGCAAAATGAGAATACAAATCGAGCATTCCTGTTTTTTAAACTGTCATGTGAAATAATTGCCATGGGAAACAGCGTTGAGGGTAGTGCCTGATATTGGGCAGTTATTAGAATAACTAAGAGAAGAGCTTAGCTTGGATTGGGGAAAGCGGTACGGAGAACCCAGAGAGAAGTGGATGATGTGAGCAAGCTTCCCAGGGAAGAACTCAAACATTGCACAGACAGATGAGCAAGTGGAACGTGATTCTGGGTCTACTTGGTGGAAGAAGGCATGGAGACCCCTTCCCCCTACTCAGAGGAAGGACGGACCCTGCAAGGAAGCAAACTCCCCCCTGCTCACGGATGCTGGTACCAATTTCAGAGGTCCCCCTCTGCATTCCTAAAGGCTGGAAGATGGACACACACAACACAGTAGGCCCTGGGCTGGGACAATGTTACCCAGGCCCTAGATCCCCTACACATCGCTCCATTTTGACACTCTTAGCTGCCACCAAAGGTGTTTAAAGCTCCTTTCAAACAGAAGGGCTTAAGCACCTACTCCACGCTTAGCTCTGAGCCCTTCATCAAGGAGCATACAGGAAAACAATGTCTCCAGCGCTTCCTTCTTTTATTTTTCTTTGATCTGGGAATGATGTCAGTGAGTAAGGAAAAGGGATGTGGTTAAAAGTTCCAAAGCAACCGAATTTCCAGTGTCGGGTGGACCACTGCTGAGTCACGTCACTGTGGACCAGTGGCTGGGTACCTTTAAAGGTCTCATCTGTAACGTGGGGTCAGAAACTTTTTTTTTTTTTTTTTTTTTTTTTTTTGAGGCAGAGTTTCACTCTTGTTTCCCAGGCTGGAACACAGTGGCACTGTCTTGGCTCACTGCAATCTCTGCCTCCTGGGTTCAACAGATTCTGCTGCATCAGCCTCCAAGTAGCTGGGATGATAGGTCCCCACCACCACGCCCAGCTAATTTTTGTATTTTTAGTAGATATGGGGAGGGGCGTTGGTTGGGGGGAGTTCACCATGTTGGCCAGGCTGGTCTCAAACTCCTGACCTCAGGTGATCCGCCCGCTTCAGCCTCCCAAAGCGCTGGGATTACAGGCAGGAATACTTCTCATCGCAGAGTTATCGGGAAGATTAGAAAATGCAGGCAGAGTAATGGGCATTTCATACGTGCAATTTATTTTTCATTAGTCCACATTCCTTGGTGTGCTGCAGATGAGCAGGGATTGGACAGCTTGAACCCTCAACCTGTCTCAAACGCGCACTTGCCTCTGTTGGGAATTGCACAGACAAGGGGAATGCCTCTAAGCCACACCACCCTCTATGACCAGATAAGGAGTTTTAACTAATGCACAGGCCCTCAGATTGGTCCTTAACAACTGGTCTTTAAATGATCCAGCTCAGGCCTGCACCATGAAGAGTGTATCTGAAGGAGCAACCAAATTAACAGGAGGGTGAATGCCTCTTGCCTCCCTTCCAGAAGCAAACACATGACTACGGAGCAGGTGGGGAGGTGCCACTCCATTCTTACTTGCTGAGCTAGGTTGCCTGTTTTTGTTCACACACCTCAGTAAGTGAGCACTTACCTTTCAGACCCCCTTAGAATTCCAGAAACTTGAGGCTACAAATCCATTAATTATCAGTTTTAAAAGTTCCCACGGAGAGAGAAAAGAGCATCATTACCAGAAAGCAAAAGGACTGAGAATGGCCGATAGGGAGGGCATCCACTCTATTTTCTATTAGGAAAAAAAGATAATACACAGCAGAACCTCATTAAGTCAGTATCAGTTTATTCAAAAGAGCTTATCATTGGCAGCAACTATTCCCCAATCAACTGGATGCCTCTACTGTAATCTCCTTTAACAGTGAAAGTGTGATGATTAAATATATTAATATATCAGAGAGGCCAAACTTGGTTTATTCAAAGGTGGGAGTCTTTGGCTGTGATGTCTCTGAGGTGTCTAGTACAGCAATTGACACACAGTAGGTTTGCAATAACCCTTAGCTCCCTTCCCTTGCATTTGGGACTATCAAAGCTTTAACCTGGTCTATAATATGTCTAGTCCTTATCAATAATAACCTGGTTTCCATTATAATATACTACCTTTTATTAAACTGGAGCCAGAAACTCTTAATAGCGAGAGCCTGTCGAAGGCATTTTAATCACTACTAGAGTGCAGATGTCTCTCCTAGGAAAACACGGGCAATGTTCCGCAGAGAGGATAAGGATAGTCCATCTACCTTCGTGTTGGCAGGATGAGTTACGGAATTGTATTATCCCTGCAATTAGGCCAAGGCTTCCTCTGTACTTCCACAGTGACCTCTCTTGGCTCTGTATGATATGAGGCACTTTTCTCTGTCTCGTGGTTTCCAAAGCTTCTTTTTCCCCTACAATGGCCACCAATGATATCTGCAAGGCAAGGCGAACTTCTGAGATTTGGGCATGCCTTCCACTAGCTGTTTTTCCAACACGGACATCTAGGTCAAGGGCAAAATGATGTCCAGGGCTTTTCATGATGATGATGATGACACTGATGTGTACGGAGATGATGTTGACAGTGCTAAGTAGCGAGCGCTCACTGTCTTAGTGCCTGTGTGAATGTTGTTCAAGCATTTTTAGCACTTTGTCCTCTCAACGACCCTTGAATGAAGAAATAACCAACGTCTTCATTTTCTAGATGAAGAAACTGAGGCGCAGAGAGGATGAGCAACTTGTATGCCCTCCCCACTCACCAGAAAAAAGTGGCCCAGCCAGGATACGAACCCAGGTGCACAACTCCTAATTCTGCATGTTTCTCAATTCTCCTTCCCTTCTTGCCCAGTCAAGGACAACACATTAGCGCTCCCGTAGTTCCTCCTAGATGAGCAGCCGCAGAGGTCCCTTAAACAGGATCTAAGGCAGTGGCCGAGATCCAAGTCCACCCGCCATTCTTCCTCAGGCTTTTTGGGCGATGGATTAAAGGGACAGCCAGGCATCTGTCCAACGGGCAAAATACTTAAGGTTTAGATCGAAAGGGTCTCATGCATCTAATTCTAATAGCCCAGAGCCAGACTCCAGCAAATCCTGAGTCAGGAAGTCTTTGACTGCAGATGTTGAGTGGCAAGAGGTACAATTTTGGCATTAGGCATATTTAGATTTGAAATCTGACTTCCTGGTATAATCACACTGGGCAAGGTTTCCTATCTGTAAGTGGGGGAAATAAGTCCTGCAGGGAAGCCGTCAGGGTTGGATGAGGAATCTCAAGTGAAGGCATGGGGCTGAAGCTGGGATGAATTTATTTACAGGCTCTTTACTGCTCTGGGCCCTTTTCCCTCCTCCTCGTTCACAAAGTCAGCACTTTTCTCAAGCCCAGCTACACATCAGCGCATGCACACACACACACTATCCAGTCTGGTGCGGAGCCTCTAAACCATTGGCCCTCAGCTTCATTCTGTCCGGATGATATGATGTTTATCAGCAGGATCCACTGGTTTAGAACTTTTTGTTTTGTTTTGTTTTGTTTTGGGAAGACAGCCTCGCTCTGTCACCCAGGCTGGAGTGCAGAGCCGCAATCTTGGCTCACTGCAACCTCCGCCTCCTGGGTTCAAATGATTCTCCTGCCTCACCTTCCTGAATAGGTGGGATTACAGGCGCCCGCCACCATGCCCAGCTAATTTTTGTATTTTTAGTAGAGATGGGGTTTCACCATGTTGGCCAGGCTAGTCTCGAACTCCTGACCTTGTGATCTGCCAGCCTCAGCCTCCCAAAGTGCTGGGATTACAGGCATGAGCCACTGCACCCGGCTATCCCTAGAACTTTTAACAGCTCCACTTGCTCTCCCAATCAAACAGCATTTTTGGCACCCGAATGAGGGAATAAGTGAAAGAGATATTATAAGTATGACTTAAAAATAAAAGCAGAAGCATATCATTTCCACGCTTGGGCATTTCAGCAACCATTTATAATGAGATACTTGTCATACACTTAACTAACTGCCTGCTCTTAGCTGACCACTATGGCATTCCTATTCTCCTGGACATTTGTATTTAGACACAAAAAAGTGAATCTCTAATGCTAAAAATTTTTATTCCAAATGTACAAAAAGGTCTGTCTCTGGTACAGAGTCACATAGCTGCATCTCCAACCTGCACCTTCTCTGGGTTCAACAGTGCTCACTGTATGAAAAACAGGGTCCAACCCTACAGGTGGCTGTCAGTTGGCTGGAGGGTTGACTCTTTGGGCTCTCTAGGGGTCAGACTAATAAAAGGACACTCAGCCCTTTGGTCAGCAGAGCTGGAACTGTTCTCAGCAATGAGAAACCAAAAAGAAAAAAAAAAAAACTCAGATGATTCCTCCCCTGCTCCCGTAGGTGACCTACATGTGAGTGGGTAGGAAAACAAGTCCCAATCCCCGTTTGATGCACTCGGGAACACAGCCCTGGTTGCACCGCACACCACAGCCTGGAGTCCTCTTGATGAATCATACATAAAGCAGAGAAGAAAGCCAGGCCTGCCAGCTCAACTTTGCACTTCACAGCGAAACATAAAAGCACGCAGAAGGGAGCACAAGTTGCTTTCTTGAGAAGTGGGCCTTGCAGCAATCTGTTTATGAAAAGGAGGAGACCTTTGTAGTGGCATCTCTGAAGCCAGAGGCCTGCCAGCATACTCATCAGAAACCCGCACAATGAAAGGTTGGAAACCAGCGTTGCTGCGCGTTAGCTAGAGAACACAGGCAGGACCTAACCAAAGTTCTGAACTCGTGGTTCTGTTTTAAAGTCATACGGTACAAAAATGCAGTGTCACCTGCTCAGGCTTGAAGACAGGAAGGGTGGAGAGGGAGAGGTGAATGAAAAATTGCAATAAAAGAGCTCCTAGGTTGAAATCCCTGCCCTGTCCCTGCCTAGCTGGGTAACCCCATGGAAGATACTTACGCTCTCCAATCCTTAACTTCTTCGTTTTGTTTTGTTTTGAGATGGAATCTTGCTCTGTCACCCAGGCTGGACTGCAGTGGCACGATCTCGGCTCACTGCAACCTCTGCCTCCCAGGCTCAAGCGATTCTCCTGCCTCAGCCTCCTGAGCAACTGGGATTACAGGCACACGCCACCATGCCCAGCTTTTTTATTTGTAGTACAGAAGGGGTTTCACCATGTTGACCCGATTGCTCTCAAACTCCTGACCTGAAGTGATCCACCCACCTTGGCCTCCCCAAGTGCTAGGATTACAGGCGTGAGCCACCATGCCTGGCCACCTTAACTTCTTCATCTGTAAAAAGGGGATAATAAATGTTGGATCCCTCTCCAACGTGGCCCTACCTTTCTTTCACACGTAGTAGGGGTGGAGAGGTGATCAGGTAAAATTTGGCCAAGTAGGCCGGGTGCAGTGGCCTGTAATCCCAGCACCTTGGGAGGCTGAGGCGGGTGAATCACCTGAGGTCAGGAGTTCGAGACCAGTCTGACCAACATGGAGAAATCCCAACTCTACTAAAAATACAAAATTAGCTGGGTGTGGTGGCACGCACCTGTAATCCCAGCTACTGGAGAGGCTGAGGCAGGAGAATCTCTTGAATCTGGGAGGCAGAGGTTGCAGTGAGCTGAGATTGCACCACTGCACTCCAGCCTGGGAGACAGAATGAGACTGCACCAAAACAAATAAAAAATAAAAAAAAATAATTGGCCAAGTAAGTGGGGGAAGAGAGGGTCTGTGATATGAGGAGGACACTAAGGGGTTCTATCAACACCTTCCTTGTTTCTTCCACCCCTTTCTTGGCCTACACCCTCTTCAAAAAAATAACACTTGCACTGTTAAGTAGGAAAGTCCAAAAGAAAGGACTCAAATACAGAGGTAGCGGAATAACTCAGTAATGACTCTAACACTTAGGGCATGCTGACCTACTCTGTGTCAAATACTACTCTATGTGTTTTAGTGATTTATATCATTTATTCCTCACTCCCCTCCAAAACAATCCCTGGAAGCAAATAGTAGTAGTATTAACCCAATTGTACAGATAGAAAAACACAGCTCAGAAAGATAGGGTCGTTCTGCAACTTGTCACTTAATATGAGAGAACTGGAATTCAACCCAGGTATTTCTGACTCTTGATCTTAAGTGTTATCTATCAAGCAAATACTTGAGAATTTGCTAGTTTGGTCTCCAGTTCTGGATTTCATGGACCAAGAAGACTCTTTTTTTTTTTTTTTAGAAAAAATTGGGAGGTCTGAAATCAGGTTATCCACTTCGTTTTATTTTTCCAAGTAAGGAGACTTAAAAAAAACACTACCACCTCCAATCACTGTCATTTCAGAAAAGACAGAATAATTTAAATCGAAAAGTGCATGTAAGACAGAAGTGCCAATAAAAAGAGAGCAAGCTTCTCCTGCTTCTAATCACTTTGAAAAGAATATTTTGGCTGGGTATAGTGGCTCACACCTATAATCCCAACACTTTGGGAGACCCAGGTGAGCAGATTGCTTGAGCCCAGGAGTTAGAGACTAGTCTTGCCAACGTGTTGAAACCCTGCCCCTACAAAAAATAGCCAGGCATGGTGGCGCACACCTGTAGCCCTACTTGGAGGGCTGAGGCAAGAAGATCTCTTGAGCCTGGGAGGGGGAAGCTGCAGTGAGCCAAAATCGTGCCACTGTGCTAGACCCTGGGTGACAGCCAGATCCTATCTCAAGAAAAAAAAAGAATATTTTAACACTGAAAATATCTGTTGAACATAATCTCAGAATAAAGGACAATCATATAAATAAAACTGATTTAGCTTTATATGAAATAAGTCATACATCTGTCCTAATTCTTCCGCAGTTTGCCATAGTTGGAATATCTTGATGAGCGTCAGTTTGAGTCCTGTTTTGGGAGTGGATGCTGGACCTGTCCAGCTCTGTCTCAGCAACCATGAGCAGAAATATTCTGATGTGGTGAGGCCTTGACACAAGCCATGGAGAATCTTGGGTGAGGAAGGGGTGGATGAGATGTCACGATTGACCTGTGTCCACTCCTAAATGTGATTTGTAGAGTTGTCCCTCAGTATCCAAAGGGGACTGGTTCAAGGAAACCCCCAAATACCAAAATCCACAAATGCTCAAGTCCCTGACATAAAATTGTATAGTATTTGCATATAATGTATGCAATCCTCCTGTATACTTTAAATCATCTCTAGATTACTTGTAATACCTAATACAATATAAACACGATATAAATAGTGGTTATGTTGGATTGTATAAGGAATAATGACCAAAACAAAGCAGTTTGTATGTTTTCAGTACAGATACCACCTTCCGTTTGTTTGGATGCTTTTAATCTGTCATTAGTTAAATCCGCAGATGTAGAACCCAGAGAGAGGGGGGCTGACTGCATATGGCCTCTTTCATTCATTCAGCCAGTACTTGTTGGCATATTCTTGAGGTCTGGTCCCAACTCTGTCTTAGGAATACAACTGTGTCAGGCACTGAAACGCCAACCCAGGTTGGTGGTTTTCAAGGAAGACTCATAGAAACTCAGCATACAGTCACATTCATGGCTGAGATTTATCAGAGCAAAAGGATGCAAGGCAAAATGAGCACAGGGAAATGGTGAATGAGAAGTCTGGAGAAAAACAGGTATAAGATTCCAACTGTCCTCTTCCAGGGGGGTGACACAGGACACATATAATTACTACCCCAGAAATGAGCTGTGAAAATATATATGAAGTACTGTCTACCAGGGAAACGTATTAGGGACTCAGTGTCCACAGTTTTTATTGGAAGTTGGTCATGCAGGCACCCTCTCTGTAGCATGTACCAAAATTCCAGCCTCCACAAAGGAAAGCAGGTATTCCACATGAGCCCTATTTTTGGTACAAGCAGTCTAGACAGAGTGAGCCATCGTTATCTGATCTGCGAATGGGGACAGCCCTCCTAAATTCCAACTTCCCAGATGCAGCCAAGAGCCAAGCTTGCGACAGACTGCTGTACTAACTCTTTCCCACACAGCAACAGTGAGTAAAATAGGACCCCAGTGCCTGTCCTTGAGAAACTTACAGCTGGATGAGGAATACACAATCATCACGCCATCATCATTCATTCATTTATTCATTCATTCAACAATTATTTTTGAGGACTTTCTATGGGCCAGTGACTGGTGACAGATTTTCAATGAAATAGACTAAAATCCCTGCCCTTGTGGAGCTTTGAGTCTACATGAGTGAGACATTGTAAGTGCTAAGGAGAAAAAAAGAAGGCAGGGAAGAGAAGTGGGGAGGACCGATGTAGCTGCTGGAAAATGGAAAATTAACTGAGTTTGGATAATTTTCTGTGATCTAATTTTCCATTTCTAAAAATCTACTTCTTAGATAATTTTCTAAAAACTAAAAATCAGTTAATTTTCTACTTCTAAATTTGTTTTTTCTATTTCTAAAAATCCACGTTTTTGGAATGAGATCAAAGGAATACTTATATAAAAGACCCCTGCACCCCAGAGAAATTGATGATCCATTTGAACCCTAAATGATGAGAAAGAGTTGCTTAGCTAAAGCAGGATGGGAAGACTACTCTAGCCAGAGACAACAGCCTGTGCAAAGGCCCTGTGGCAAGGAGCAGGGTGGGTAGCAGGTTCCTGGGGAAAGTGTACAAAGTAAGCTGCAGAGGTTGGCAGGGGTCCTGCAGGTCCTGGAAAGGATTTTGTTATTTTATCCTAAGAGATATGGTGAGCCAGTGAAGGGATTAAGCAGGGAGTGGAAAGTAGGGTGGTAGCAAGATCAGATTTCTATTTTAGAGAAATGACTCTAGCTTCCGCCTGAAAAAGGGATTGCAAGAGAGTCAAGAGGGGAAGCAGAGATGCCAGTGAGAAATCTTACCGACAACACTGCTATATATGGCACTAACTGAAATATTTGGAATTCATCCTACATTGCTATCAAGTGTGCTCCTGGGAGACAAGGGAAGGCCTAACCTCACCAATGTCTTCTGAACCCCATCCCTTGTGGAGGAAAAAAAAATACCCCAGAGAAAAAGTCTTCCTGTTTTTAGAGTCTTTTAAATGGCATAAGAACCCCAAAGGGAAAAGTCCAACATGGGAAAGTGAGCAGTGGTGCCCTTTGAAAAGTTTTAATTTTATTTTAACTTTGCTAAATCTGCTTACATTCATATTTTGAAATATGTATGCATGATGAAACACTGCAGTTATGGTCTATCGGGTTAAAAATCCAGTTTTTGGAACGGGTTCAAGGGAATACCTATATAAAAGACCTGAGAATGGAAAGTAATTCTGCAGATAGAAAGGAAACATCTCCTAAATATGCCCCTTGTAAGATAAATGCACAATGAGAAGGGGGCCTGGGACCATCACAAATGGGAGATTCAAAACAGTTGCCTCTTAATCCCTCATGAA
This sequence comes from Hylobates moloch, assembly GCF_009828535.3. NCBI lineage: Eukaryota > Metazoa > Chordata > Mammalia > Primates > Hylobatidae > Hylobates > Hylobates moloch. The sequence goes on from NW_026652281.1 coordinate 11,568,590, forward strand.
ACCAGCTGGAAGGGAAGCGCCTGGCTAGTCGTTGGCATCAACATTCAGACTTTTCCAAAGGTCTCTCCTTTTCCTTTCATAATTCATTTGAAAGCGAGAAATTAACCCCGAATTTAAAACAGTGAAATTCCATTCTAGCACGTCACTCACAAAGCACGGAGTGACCATGGTGTTTATTTTGCAAAGTTCCAGACAAAGAGAGCTAAAAAACAAAAACAAAAAAAAGATTGCTGGAATAAATCCATCAACAGGCATCTCAGTGCTTATTCTGTGTAATTATCCTTGCATGGGGAGGCATACAAAAAATGGAAGAAAATATGGTTCTTATCCTTAAGGAGCTGGCAAGCCTGTTAGGTGGGTACTTTTCAGCTCCATGTATGTATCAGGTCCCCTTGGAAGCTTGATAGAAATACTGATTCTCGACACCCACAACCCCCCAACCCCAGACCTAGTATATCAGAATGGCCACACAGGGCTTGGGAATGTATATTTAAAGCAAACAAAGGGGATTCTGCTGGAAGGGTGAGATTCTGAAACCCTGAACTGAAAAGAAAGGGAAACTTCAGGAAACATTAGCACCACTCAATGTGACATGAGGGAAGAGGCTTTACTCCTTAGTTGGCCAAACCCTCCACTCATGACAGCATCGCTTAGATAGTAGCCATGACAATTCCAAGCATCCAGCCTTTGCTTTTCCACCTCCAACAAAGGAATCAGATCCTTGGTGTGAAAGTTCATTCCACTGTAGGGCCACCATCTACTACCCCTTGAAAATCCTTACAAAATCTGACACGCCCTGTATCTTTCCTTGGGTTAAACACAGTTTACTGAACTCCTCATCACCCCTGGTCCTGAGGCTACTCTCTCAAGGACAAATGCCAGTTTGCCAACAGAGCTCTCAACAGGTGACACTCAAGGCAGAAAACAAGATTCTAGACAAGTTCTGGCCAGTGCCAAATCTACGGGATTCTTGCCACTCTTGATCCAGACATTTGATGTTGACTGACGTTGTCTAAGTCAGCATCATCTTGTCAGAGCCCAACATACCTGAAATCACTGCATAGTCTACTCTGCACCTTTTGTCTAGTCGACTTTTCCAAAATGAAATAGAGTTAACAGAGGTGCCTCCATGTTGTTCCAGAATTTTCCTAGGATTTGCATCAAAGTTATTAATTGTCCCTGTCAATGACTCTTCTCTTCCCAGCCCACATTCATTCTTTGTCTTCCTATTTATGAGTCCAGTTTTTCCCCTTTCTTCTTTTTCTTCTCATTTTCTCTGTGATTTTACCAAGATTTCCAACAGAACACCCGAAGTCTCATTGGTGACTTCTTGTTGGCATCCTGGGCCATTATTCAAAGACTTACAGAATCATAGAACGTCAAGGTTGGAAGGGGCCTTGGAGACCAGTCACGGCAAACCCCCTGTCATAAAGTGAAGAAACTATGGTGTAGAGAGGACACAGGTAAAACTGAATCGCGGAAGTTTGGGGTTGAGCCAAGATTAGGATTCGGGTCTTCTCTGTGCCAAGTAGTTTGTGATGGCCTCCCTTTGGGACTTAAAGACCTGGCTAGGTGGCCAAGCAGGTTTGGAGGGCTATCCCCTGGGGAGATATGGCAGCAAACACACCTGGGGCACAGGGGGAAGAGTGGCCTGAAAGGGGCCCAAATTATGCAAAGTAAAATGTAAAGTGGGAGAACTCACCCACACTGCCTACTGCTCTAGTACGATTTTTATTAAAAAAAAAAAAAAAAGAAGAATATGGCTGAGATTCCAGAAATAATAGCAGCATGCTGCCCTTTGTGTATGCATAGGGGTGGGGAGGAGGGAAGAGGGGGCACACAAAGCAAAAAAGAAGTAAAAACAAAACCAAAGATAAAAACACACCACACCATGATGGGTGTACATCACAAGAACACAGGAGCCAACATCAGCAATTTTTGAAGGCCAAATTGTTCCATGTGGAAAAATTTATCTGGAAAAATTTAAGCAACCAAATAAATAAAGTAGTATAGGATTATAATGTAAAGCATAAAATAAACGTCCACGAGCCTACCTTGATATAAATAAATGATTAAATAAATAAATGGGGGAGAAGAGACAAATATTCCATGGAGGATTCCAAGTAGTTTACGCAGATACTCTACCCTCGAAGAGTGAAACATCAAATCCCCACTCCTCAAGTGTGAGCCGGGCACAGCAACATTCCTCCAGAGACAGCAGTGTGGAAAGTAGAGGGAAAGACTAAGTGTGTGGTGGAGAAACCTGATGAACACTACCTTGACCAGGTGAATGAGAGTCACCATCAACAACGAAGAGTCATGATGAAGGTGGACTGCTTGATATGATGTGATGAAAACAGACCTCTGGGGTCTTCCTCCCTGAAATTCATTAACTCCAGTATACTCATGAGAAAAACATCATACAAATCCCAACACAGGGGCATCCTACAGAATACCCAACCAGCACTCCTCAAAGCTGTCAAGGCCATGATAAAGACAATTCTGAGAAACTGTCACAGCCAAGAAGATGCTAAGGAGACCTGACAATTAAATAAAATGTGGTATCCTGCAAAAATTAGTTGAGCATGGTGGCGTATGCTTGTGGTCCCAGCTGCTCGGGAGGCTGAGGCAGGAGAATCACTTAAACCTGCAAGGCGGAGGTTGCAGTGAGCCAAGATCGCGCCACTGCGCTCCATCCTGGGGAAAAGAGCCAGACTTTATCTCAAAAAGAAAAAAATAAATAAATAAAAGTAAAAGTGGTATCCTGGATGGGCTCCTGGAACACAAAAAAGTCATTAGGTAAAAAATTTTTTAAAAACCTAAGGCAATATGTATAAACGATGGACTTTAGTTAATAATAGTATTAGGTTGGTGTAAAAGTAATTGCACTTTTGCCTTTACTTTTAAGTAATGGCAAAAACTGCAACAGTAATTGGCAAACAGCAAAAACTGCAAAAGTAAAACTGCATTACTTTTAATGGCAAAAAACACATTTACTTTTGCACCAACCCAGTATTATTACTATTAGTTTAAATGGCAAAAAACCGCAATTGCTTTTGCACAACCTAATGTATCAGTATCAATAATTTAATCTGAATAAATGTACCAAATAACATAAAATGTTAAAATAATAGAGTAAACTGGCTGTTACATATATGGGAACTTGGTACTATAGTCTTGATTTTTCTTTAAATCTAAAACTGTTCTAACAAAGTCTGTTTCAAATAATAAAACATGCACCAGGGCCGGGCGCGGTGGCTCACGCTTGTAATCCCAGCACTTTGGGAGGCCGAGGCGGGCGGATCACGAGGTCAGGAGATCGAGACCACGGTGAAACCCCGTCTCTACTAAAAAATACAAAAAATTAGCCGGGCGCGGTGGCGGGCGCCTGTAGTCCCAGCTACTCGGAGAGGCTGAGGCAGGAGAATGGCGTGAACCCGGGAGGCGGAGCTTGCAGTGAGCCGAGATTGCGCCACTGCACTCCAGCCTGGGCGACAGAGCGAGACTCTGTCTCAAAAAAATAAATAAATAAATAAATAAATAAATAAATAAATAAAACATGCACCAATTGAAATTAAATAACAGCATACAGAAAAGCATATGGCATTCTAGTAGTAGGTTGTGGATTTTGTGGGGGGGAATTTCAGAGTTCCAGTTACCCTCAAATGGAACACACTGGCCTTGGATGGGAAGGCTCCAGGGATTCCTCTCCTTTATTGAGGAGCTCAGTCAGGCGAGCCATAGAGCGATTGAGGCTAAAGAGTCGGGCTGGGGCAGCGACCCCGGTGACCCCAGCCTAAAGGCAGAACTGCAGCTGTCCTCATGAAGCTGAGTTGTTCAAGGATCCCTCAGTGTGATTGGTAATGTTCTCCAGCAAAGTTTTAGTAGCTTAGGAATGGCAGCCAAGACTTCACACAGCTTGGGACCTGCCATGTGTGGTGGCTACAAATCAAACAGAGTGCCAGGGAGGACACCTCTTCCCAAAGACAGGCTCTTGTTCCAGTGATAGAGGCAGAACTCAGGGTCAGCTGGGACATTAACCAGGATGTGAAGGGGGCCATGATGTTCTTACCTTTTAGGTAAAATGAACAGGACTTTGTGGGTATGCACTCCAGGTGAACATCACCTTTCATCACCATCCCAGTATTCAAAATAATATTCATACGATATCTGCCCCTTTAGGCAAACAAATTCAAGCCAGAAATCATACCAGGAATAATACCTTCTCGTTCACCATTGTGTCGTTCTGCAATAAATAATTTCCAGCCAGGGTGCTGGAGAATTCCAGATGATAGACATATTATGTTCATGAAAGGCAACTTTGAGAAAAATCTTTCTGCAATAAAAGTGAGGGTTTTTTCCCCTTTCTCAGCATCTCAGCTTCCCATAGAAATGAGTGATTTTCTGAATTTCTGCCAAGTTAGATGGGTTCAGTATGCTATTAGATTAGTCTGTTTATACAGAAACAGCCAAAAATAGGAAACACACAGAAGCTATTAAAGATATTGTCCTGTGAGGGAAAGATTTGAATGGTTTTCTTATTGCAAGTGGGAAATAAGATATGAGTCAGTATTAATGTGATAAAGAAGTTAATGCGTTCTAAAGCAAACCGTCCAATTCTTCATCTTGTTTCGGAGGTGACAATAAAAGGAACATCCAGACAATTATTTAGGGTTCGGTGAGCATAGGAGGCAGAGAAACTTTGCAGAGGCCCCTGCCAGGTGGAAATACATGTCTTTTACCATGTAATGCTGGGGCACCCAGGGAGTTTTCAGAGGCGAACATGATTCCACGCCAAAAAAAAAAAAAAAAAAAGATTAAAAAATAAATACACAAAATAAGGTTTCAAAAATTCAGAAGCAAAAATTCCAATTTCACTTTTGCCCTTGAGTTGCTGTGCAAACTAATGGAAATCATATGACCTGTTAGGTCAATGTGATTCAAGAAGGAGGAAATACATAGAATTCTATGTGCAAGATGCTGTGGGTTCTTACTTTCCTCATCTATAAAGTGGATGCTGCAACCTGGACTCTGAAGTCCCCTCATTTCTCCTCAGTAAATCCCACCTTGACCTGTAGAGCAAAGACCTTGTCACATTCTGGTCACATGAGCTGCTCCTGATGATATTTTATGCTATACAATATGTGACTCTGTAGGTGGAAGTGTGTCTAAATAATGTCCCTATGAATCCCAGTACTGTATATTATTTTCTTCTTCATTCATAGTGGAAAATAATGAAAAATAGGACTTTCTTTAAAAAGTACACTTGTTTTTTTTTTTTTTTTGAGACAGAGTCTCACTCTGTTGCCCAGGCTGGAGGTGCAGTGACATGACTCAGCTAATAACATCATGGCCCCTTTCACAACTTGGTTAATGTCCCAGCTGCCACTGCACTCACTGCAACCCCTGCCTCTCGGATTCAAGTGATTCTCATGCCTCAGCCTCTCAAGTCACTGGGACTACAGGCATGCACCACCATGCCGGGCTAATTTTTATATTTCTAGTAGAGATGGGGTTTCGGCATGTTGCCTAGGCTGGTCTCGAACTCATGACCTCAGGTGATCTGCCCGCCTTGGTCTCCCAAAGTGCTTGAATGACAGGCATGAGCCACTGTGTCCGGCCAAAGAGTACAGATTTCTTATAAGATCATCAAATTCCTGCCTCTCCTCTGAAACCTGGTGAGTAACTTAGAACTTGCTGTGCAGCCAAATGTCAAAGAAAGGTGCAGTCTGTGTCTACTATTCAGGGCGTATTCATTTTCTGTTGCCATGTAACAAATTACCAAAAGCTTAACAGCTTAAAGCAACATACATTTATTATCTTAAAGCTTCCATAGGTTAGGAGTCTGGGCATGGCTGAGCTGGATTCTCCATCCAGGGTCTTACCACACTGAAATCTAGTTGTCTGGTGGGGCTGTGGTCTCACCAGAGGCTTGACGGGGGATGGTCAATCACCTTCAAGCTCCCTTAGGTTGCTAGCAAAACTCATTTCCTTGTGGTTATAGGACTAACATCTTCATATTCTTGCTGGCTTCTTAAGGGCACTCTCAGCTCCCAGAAGCCAACCGCAGTTCTTTATTGCAAGGCAGCTTACTTTTTCAAAGCCAGCAATGGAGAGAGAGTCTCTCTCTTATTTTAGCTCCTCTTTAAGGGATTTTCCCCTTACTAAGTCAGGCCCACCCAGGACGATCTCCCTTCACATTAACTCAAAATCTGTCTCATGGAAGACCTTAATGGTATTTCCAAAATCTCTTCACTTTGCCACATAGTGTAACCTAATCTAAACAGTTACATCATATTATCTTTTTCATATTCTATTGGTTAGAAGTAAGTCCCATGTCCCACCTACATTCAAGGTGGGGGAGGGGTGGTCACATCAGGCCTTGGACATCAGGAGGTGGGGTATCACTGGGGCCATCTTAGGGTCCATCTGTCAAACAGAAGAATAAACTACAAGGGTTCACTTTTTTTTTTTTAAGATGGAGTTTCACTCTTGTCATCCAGGCTGGAGTGCAGTGGCACAATCTCAGCTCCCTGCAATCCCCGCCTCCTAGGTTCAAGCGATTCTTATGTCTCAGTCTCCTGTGTACCTGGGATTACAGGTGTATGCCACCACACCTGATTAATTTTGTATTTTTAGTAGAGGTGGGGTTTTAACATGTTGGCCAGGCTAGCCTCAAACTCCAGACCTCAGGTGATCTGCCCACCTCGGCATCCCAAAGTACTGGGATTATAAGCATGAGCCACTGCGCCCAGCCACAAGGGTTCACTTTTATCAGAGTAGGGTCAGAATTTATTTAAGCACGAGCTTAGAAACCTGGTGCAGGAGGAGAGAAGAATGGAGAGAAAAAGTATAGAATCCCAAATTTCTTCCCAAGAGTCATATCTTTTCAAGGTTTTCCTAAAATTATCTGCTGCCCAGGTATAATGTAATAAAATACTGGTGTGCCCGCATGTTCTCACTCATAGGTGGGAACTGAACAATGAGAACTCATGGACACGGGAAGGGGAACATCACACTCCGGGGACTGTTGTGGGGTGCGGGGAGTGGGGAGGGACAGCATTAGGAGATATACCTAATGCTAAATGACGAGTTAATGGGTGCAGCAAAACAACATGGCACATGGACACATATGTAACAAACCTGCACATTGTGCACATGTACCCTAAAACCTAAAGTATAATAATAAAAAATAAAATAAAAATTAAAAAAAAAAATACTGGTGTACTTAGAATGCACAGTTAAACTTCAGCAGCTGACAACTGGTTAGCCAAAACTTTCCTTCAACTAGCACAAGAATGACATTGCACATCCATGAGCACTAAAACATCAAGAAAAACCAGGACAAGTTCAAACACAAACCTGTGTCCAGTTGTCTAAAAGATTAGAACACGGCCAGGCACAGTGGCTCACGCTTGTAATCCCAGCACTTTGGGAGGCCAAGGCGGGCAGATCATGAGGTCAGGAGATCGAGACCATCCTGGCTAACACGGTGAAACCCCGTCACTACTAAAAAATACAAAAAATTACCTAGGCATGGTGGTGGGTGCCTGTAGTCCCAGCTACTCAGGAGGCTGAGGCAGGAGAATGGCGAGAACCCGGGAGGCAGAGCTCACAGTGAGCCAAGATCACGCCACTGCACTCCAGCCTAGGCAACAGTGAGACTCTGTCTCGAAAAAAAAAAGATTAGAACAACGCAAGTTTAAAGGTGCAAGTGAATCATTGACTATGTCGGCCAATAAAAGCCAAGTTCTGATGCTACCAAATACAAGTAAAATGGAAATGTATCTGGGTAGAGGGAGACATGCAACTGGAAGAAGAAAAGAATAAGCAACTCCAAGAGGGAAAAATAAATCAGTTACCAGGGGAAGAGATGAAAGGGGTGAGGATGTGGAGGTAAGACAGCAGCAGCAAACTGCCCACTAGGAGGAACTGGGTGGGTGGTGAGTAGGGGGTTAGCAGGGGGCATGAAAAGATAGAACCGTGAGTTAATGGAAAGTTCAGTTAACCAGAATGAAATGCCAGGTAAGTACAATTCCACCGAGCTTGGCAGCCTTATTCTGGCCATTAACTGTAATGTTTCGCAGATCCCCGGGATTTTCACAGGTGTGAGTTAAAACCATCTGGTTTCTGCACTATACCCTGCCCATTAAAACCCGGCATCTTCAAAGATAAATCATGGACCAAGGTGGCAGCGGGAGAAGAGAAAGGAAGTTAAAGGCTGCCACAGGCTGTACCTTCAACAGAAGGAGCCTTTCAACAGCCTTTGAGTTGGATTATTTCGAAATTGCAATGTAGAAAAAAATAAAAATAGAGTGAGATGTTTTAATCTCCAGAAACACAATCTGGGTAAATGAATTGCTCAAAAACAAAATCCCAACCAAATATATGCAATGCGTGGTGACTTGGACATGAAAAATGAAAAAAGAAATAAACTGAGGAGGAAATCCACATCCAAAAGTATGTCTTTATAGTAGTGATATTTATAAATTTGATACACTTGCCAGCAGAGCTCACTAAAGATTATTTCTATGCAAATATGCATTTTGCTAACCCATCAGTGGGCAAAAAAGGAAAAAAAAACATATTTCTTGAAAATCAATTCTTGCGCAGTACAAGTGCATCAAGAAGAAGGAAGTACACCGACAAATACTAAAATGTGCCAAATTTTCAAACTTCTCAGGGGACAAGAGTCCCAGATAAGGAGGCAGAAGACATGAAACTGTCCCACCCTGCCCACTGTCTAGTGTCTAGTCTGGAGAGGGTACACGACAAAGGCACCTCTGCCAGTGATACAGCTATCTTCTCTCATCCAGGTACCAAGTTTCGGCCTTGAAAGTCCCAAGCACCATGGTTTTTTCCAGTTGATACAGAACTTTCTACACGAGTCTGCTGGAAGAAACTTGTCAAACCTAAGCACCTGATTGACAGGAGGTGCTATCCAGGGATTCTATACACATAAACAGGAGGTTCTTAGCAGAAAGCCATGGGCAATCCTCTTTTGTACCTCAAAAAACAGCCCCCCTAACAGCACAATTGAAACAGCTTTCTGCTTCTTGGTTAAGCCAGTTCCTTAGATTTCTCATTTCAGAAACCAAAACGTATAGTATTATTATTCATCCTTCTCACCATTAGCTACTAAGTACACCATCCTCATCAACTGTGTGCCGAACACTGTCCTAGGTATTCTAACTCATTATTAATTAGAGATGATCTTCCATTTGGCAGAAAAGGAAGATGAGGTTAGAGATTAGTCTCATTTTCTGTGTCACTTCGTTAATCAGGAGTAGTGCATAGGCTACAGGAACTCAGATAAAGCCTATGGTTCTGTTACTATTTATTTATTTATTTTGGGAGATAGGGTCTCACTCTGTCGCCCAGGCTAGATGGAGTGCAATGGTGCAATCATGGTTCAACCTCCCAAGCTCAAGTGGTTCTCTTGTCTCAGCCTCCTGAGTAGCTGGGACCACAGACATGCACCCCCATGCCTCACTTTTTTGTTGGTTTTATTTGGATAGAGATCGGGTCTCACGATGTTGCCCAGGCTGGTCTCCAACTCCTGGGCTCAAGTGACCCTCTCACCTCGGACTCCCGAAGTGCTGGCTTTACAGACATGAGCCACCATGCCCAGCTTACATGGATCTTTTTACTACCACTGTTGCCTCCATTTCCTTCTGTATTTAACAAATTGTATAATAAAATTGAGATTAGAAGTGGCATCACAGCAGGAGCTGAAAGGGGACAGGAGGAGGTGGGCAGGGTCCTGTAATTATTCTGTTTATAACATGTGGGTGATGGTCACCCATGTGCATGCAGTGTGTGCAAATCTGTTGAGATATACACCTGGAATGTGTGCCCTTTTCTACTTGCATTACCTTTTTTTTTTTTTTTTTTTTTTTTTGAGATGGTGTCTTGCTCTGTTTCCCAACCTGGAGTGCAGTGGTGATCTCAGCTTACTGCAACCTCCACCTCCCAGGTTCAAGCGATTTTCCTGCCTCAGCCTTCCAAGTAGCTGGGACTACAGGGGCAGGCCACCACACACGGCTATGTATGTATGTATGTATGTATGTATATATATATAATAGAAATGGGGTTTTGCCACCTTGGCCAGGCTGGTTTCAAACTCCTGACCCCCAGTGATCCTCCCACCTCAGCCTCCCAAAGTGCTGGAATTACAGACATGAGTCACCACACCTGGCCTAACACTTAAATAAAGAGTTGAGGAAACTTTGCCCAGCAATTTCAGTATCTTACAGTCTTTGTTCTTGCTGCAACAGTGGGAATTGCGCCTTTCTCTGACTCCAAGGCCTCTTACTTGGAGAAGATCCATGCTGGGCACATCCAAGATGTCTCCGTATAGCCTGTCAGCTGGGTCTGAGTGATTGGTCATTGACCAATGCAGGCCACATGGCAGCGACCCCAAGCTTCCTTCTCCTCCTCTCAGGTCTCAGGTGGGGAAGACAGTGGGGAATTCTCTCATGAGTCATTATGCATACTACAAGGAAGAAAGCAATTCTAGCTTCATTCCCCCGGATCAAACACGGATCCTGCTGAGAAGAGGTCTCTTATGAGCCGTACTGTGTCCCAAACTTTTTATGTGGAAGCCCGAACCCCCAGTACCTCACAATGTGACTGTGTTTGGAGACAGAGCCTTTAAAGAGATAGTTCAGGTAAAATAAAGTCATTATATGGTGGACCCTAATCCAATACGACCAGTGCCCTTACAAGAAGAGGCCATAAGGATGCAAACGCACAAAGAGAGAAGATCACGTGAAGACAGAGAAGATGGTCATCTCCAAGGCAGGGAGAATGGCCCAGAGAGAAACCAACCCTGCTGACACCTTGATCTTGGACTCCCAACCTCCAGAACTGGAGGAACTACATTTCTGTTGTTTAAGCCACCTGATCTGTGGTAATTTCTATAGCAGCCCAAGCAAAATAATACAAGGTCCAGAGTAAGAACTGCCTCAGTGCTTTTCCATTTGAGACGGACAGAGGTTTGAGAGCAAGGACTTTAGAATCAGAGAACCGGACTCGAGTCCCCACTTTGCACTGTGGCCTTCAGAGAGTCATTTCCTGCCTCCCAGCCTTGCGTCTCTCACAGGCAAAATGTAGAGAGTCAAGGCCTCTTAGGCTTGTCATGAAAATTTAATTCAAGAACAGATGAACAGCGCTCAGCACATCTGGCTCATAGTAAGTGCTCAATAAACACTAATTGTTAATGTTATTCATATGAATGATAATATAATGAAGATTAAAAGTCCTTTCTCACAGTTTCTTATAAAGATGGGCAGTGTGCACATGAAAAGGTGCTAGGCAAAGGTAGATTAATATTTTGACAGAAATGTCAAAATACAGCAAGACACCTTCATTCCATCATCCAAATAAGTATTAACGGAGTTCCTGGGACGCTGGAGGCAATGTGCTGGTGGGGCCAATGCGTGAGAAGCCCAAGATGGCACAGAGAAGACGGCCATGTACAAAGATTTCCTGGTAGTTGGAAGAATGGGGTGGGGCCCACTGGACCACCCGAACGCCATGCAAGCTTGAGGAGCAGGGGGACTTACTTCTAGCTTGGGGTTGGGGGATACACCTCAGGGATCATCACCTGCTTTCCTCAGAACACACACAAGCACATCCTCAGAGAAAGCTGTGGGTGCTTCTTTATGTGGCTTCCTAAGTCCACCACCTGTGCTCAGCAAAGTCACTGCACTGAGCATTGTGAATGAATGATCAATTTCAGGAAATACTTAGGCAAAGCAGCAAAGCCACAGTGTGGTCCCTTTTTTGGTTTTTGTTTTTTTTTTAAATTTTATTTTATTTTATTTTATTTTTGGATAATACAGGGTCTCTCTGTGGGGCCCAGGCTGGAGTGCAGTGGTGCAATTTCGGCTCACTGGAACCTCTGCCTCCCGGGCTCAAGTGATCCTTCCACCTCAGCCTCCTAAGTAGCTGAGGCCACAGGACCACGCCACCACGCCCACCTAATATTTTGTATTCTTAGGTTTACCATGCTGCCCAGGCTGGTCTTCAACTCCTGGGCTCAAGCAATCTGCCTGCCTCGGCTTCCCAAAGTGCTGGGATTATAGGCGTGAGCCACCAAAACAGGCCTATCACCTTTTAAAGACTAAATTGACCAGTTGATGTGGAGGGTTGAACAGAATGTCCAGGCTATTTTTCTGGCCATGTGCATGTTAGAGATACATGGCAAGGCTGCCAAAATCACCATGCTGGGTTTTGTCTCTTCTCAGATCATGTCTACTATCTTACATGTGTCTCTTGTTAAAGCAAAATGAACATTATAAAACATTATTGTGGTCTAAATGTATTCCCCCAAAATTTATATGTTGAAATTCTAACCCCCACAGTGGTGATATTAGGAAGTGGGGACTTTGGGAGGTAATTAGGCCATGAGAGTGAAGGCTTCCTGAATGGGGTTAGGGCCGTTTTATTTAGTTTATTATTATTATTATTATTGATGGAGTCTCCTTCCTCTGTCTCCCAGACTGGAGTGCAGTGGCACCATCTCGGCTCACTGCAACTGCTACCTCCCAGGTTCAAGCAATTCTGCCTCAGCCTTCCAAGTAGCTGAGATTACAAGCACGAGCCACCGAGCCTGGCTAATTTTTTTATTTTTAGTAAATACGGGGTTTCACCATGTTGGCCAGGCTGGTCTCGAACTCCTGACCTCAAGTGATTCATCTGCCTCGGCCTCCCAAAGCGCTGGGATTACAGGTGTGAGCTACCACGCCTCGCTATTAGTGCCCTTTTAAAAGAGACACCAGAGAGTTGCCTCTACCAGGTGAGGAAATAGCAAGATGGACACCTATGAGATCAAAAGCAGATCCTCACCAGACACTGAATCTGCCAGTGCCTGCATCTTGGACTTCTCAGCCACCAGAATTGTGAGAAATACATTTCCATTGTTTATATAGTATTCAGTCCATGGCATTTTGTTACAGCAGCCCAAAAAAACTAAGACAAACATCCTACTTGCTTAAATAATTAAAAAACAAACAAAAGCGTATGTGTGCTTCTGTGGCCATGGGAATGCATACACATGGCAGGGAAAGCCAAAGACAATTGTTACTAATATCCTTTCGAGGCCAAAGACACAGAGTAGGGAATTCTATGTGGGAAGTGAGAAGAAAAGCTAATGTTATCTTCTTAAAGATTAACCTGGCCAGGCACAGTGGCTCACGCCTGTAATCCCAGCATTTTGGGAGGCAGAGGACAGCAGATCACGAGTTCAGGAGATTGAGACCATCCTGGCTAACATGGTGAAACCCTGTCTCTACTAAAAATACAAAAAATTAGTTGGGTGCAGTGGTGGGCACCTGTAACCCCAGCTACTCGGGAGGCTGAGGCAGGAGAATGGCGTGAACCTGGGAGGTGGACCTTGCAGTGAGCCGAAATTGTGCCACTGCACTCCAGCCTGGGCAACACAGTGAGACTCCGTCTCAAAAAAAAAAAAAAAATAAAGATTATCCTATTGATTTCCTAAGATAGCATTTTTTCCCTCCCTTTCTTTCAACAACTAGAGTTTATTTATTATATATTTATTTACTTAATTTATTTTTTGGAAATGGGGTCTTGCTCTGTTGCCCAGGCTGAAATACAGTGGTGGGAACATAGCTGCAGCAGCCTCCAACTCCTGGGCTCAGGGGATTCTCTTGCGTCACCTTTCTAGTACGCCCAAGTAGCTAAGACTAGAGATGTGCACCACCACACCCAACTAATTTGGAAATTTATAGTAGAGACGTATCATGCTATGTTGCCCAGCCTGGTCTTGAATTCTGGGCCTCAGGAGATCCTCCTGCCTCAGCCTCCCTACGTGCTGAAATTACAGGTATGAGGTGCTGCACTCAGCCCCAATAAATTCTTTTTAGCCAACTATACACCAGGTACTGATTTGCAGAGAACACAGCAAAGGCAGCCCATGTCCTAGGCGACCTGATATCTGTAGCAGAGCCTGAAACTTAGCATCTCCCATTAGCACCTTGGACAGTGGTGATGCCCTTTCAAATAACGGAGAGTTTCTGGAATGTTATTACTTAGCTTACAATCTAGAAAAAATAGTAGAAATATATTAATTTAGCTAAAAATATAAACTTGTACAAATTATTTTACACATAGAATTTCACTAGAGTGTCCCCAGACTCAGGACCACCCCCTATTTCTGAGTTGACAATGCATTAGCCCTATCTTCTAGCAAGATTAGGGAGGGGGCTGTATATAACACAGCCCAGAGCAAAAGGTTATTAAACACGTATTGACTGATTAAAGCAAGCATCACAAAGAGCTATGGAAAAGGAAAATCTAAGAATGGATTTAAAAGATGGCTTGATGGCTGCAGCATGGCACATGTATACCTATGTAATAAGCCTGCACCTTCTGCACATGCCTTCCAGAAGCTTACTTAAAAAAAAAAAAAATTAAAAACCAAAACAAAAAGACAACTCTGTCAATATTTCTGGAGTATACATAAAATACGTCAAGGAAGAGCCCGCTGTTGACCCCTGTCCCCCTTCATGTAGCCTTAGTATCAAAAAGGCGAGGCCCTGGAACTCGACTAAGGTGAAGGGGGTGGTCCCTCATCTGCCATATGCCTGTGTCTCTCTAGCTCAAAGACCCACACATTCCTCTGAAATTAAGAGATTGGCATCAACAGGTGTTCAATCTGCTCCCCAGGGTCAGCTTCAGAAGTGAGCCCAGCAGGACACACACTGTGAACAGGGTGAATCTGGGCTGGCCCAGAGGACCTGCCGCCCTCATCCCAGCCAGAGTATAGGAGATACCTCAGGGCCCCGGCTCAAAGGCAGCAATGTGGACTCAGAATAAATGATGCATTGAAGATACGATAAGCATGATTTTACCAAAAACAAAACAGTACACACATAAATAAACCATGTTATTCTACTTGATTCCCTCTGCTTTGTGCATCTATTTATCCACAGTGCCGAAGCTGGAAAGGACTCTATAAAACCCAAAAGGCTGTCAACACAGATAGTTCTTCCAATAACCATTTGATGGCAAAAGCAGTCTACAGCTGACAGAAGTTGTTTATCCCACTGAATGTGAATATTCATTCATTCTGACGAGAGATATTCATGTGCTTAATTACAAGGTGCTGCCTCCAGGGGTGACACAACACTCAAGGTTCAGGACATTTTCCACAAAGAGCCAGATAGTAAATATTTTAGGCTTAGCCGGGCGTGGTGGCTCACGCCTGTAATCCCAGCACTTTGGGAGGCCGAGGCAGGCGGATCACGAGGTCAGGAGATCGAGACCATCCTGGCTAACACGGTGAAACCCCATCTCTAGTAAAAATACAAAAAATTAGCCGGGCGAGGTGGCGGGCACCTGTAGCCCCAGCTACTTGGGAGGCTGAGCCAGGAGAATGGCGTGAACCCCAGAGGGCGGAGCCTGCAGTGAGCCGAGATCACGCCATTGCACTCCAGCCTGGGTGACAGCAAGACTTTGTCTCCAAAAAAAAAAAAATATTTTAGGCTTTGTGGGCATATGGTTACTGTCATGACTACTCAGCTCTGCCACTGTAGCTGAAAGCAGCCATCACAGTATGTAAACCAATGGGTATAGCCATATAGCGATAAAACTTTATTTACAAAAACAGGCCAGATTTGGCCCATGGGCTATGAATTTGCTGACCCCTGTAATATAAAGAATATGCAGTGTATTCTCTTCTAACAATCTGAAAACTTTTGAATTCTGAAACACATCTGGCCCCCAAAGTTTCTGATAAGGGGTTGGGATCTTGTTCCCATTTTGGAAAGCATTCTCGGCCGGCAAGTTCTTTCCAAAGAGCTGGGGCCTTCCTGCAATCAGTGCTTAGCTAGCTTTCCCAGGCATTGTGCAGCCATCTCTAGCAGTACTTACACAACAACCGTAGTGGTGATTGCATCTTGAATCTGGGACGCAGGTGTGTTGAACTGGTGGAGAACACCCACTATGGGTCAATTCCATCAGATAATTTGCATGCAGGTTTTGTAGAGGGAGAAAGCATAAATGCCCCTTGTGAGGGTGGGTAGGAAATTGGCGGGACAGCGATTCTGCCAGAGCTAGGTTTCCCAGATGACCCTCATAGACACCAATCTGGTTTCGGGAGGAGCCTTGTAACAGGGACACTCAGGCAGCCCCAGAGTCCAGATGACCAAGTGCAACACAGCATGCGGACAAGTCACTCATCAGGACTTCAAGGAACACACTGGGGCTTCCATACGCTCATGTTTCTGAAAGAGTGATCCCCACCCTAAGCCCGGAGAAGGTAGAGGTGTTGGGAATGGCAGGAAATGGGACGTGAGCATAGATGTTCGTGTGGTCAGGGGTGATGGGCACCAGCATCAACAGGCATGGAGGGGAGCCCTCACATGTCATTGTGATCAGAGACGCAAGCAAGAAGGCCCCATGCGAGAGAAGCTGAGGGCAGAAACCACGAGTTACTAAAGCACAGTTTCCTACGAACTCTCAAGAGGCACCTCTTGGGGAACCCAGAAATACTAGGTGGTGTTCTGAGAAGGACAGGGTCATAGATCCACAGGTGGGGTGAAAGGCAAGGTTGGTAGTGACCCCAGAGCATCTGGAAAAAAATGAGACACATACTAAAATTTACTATTTCTTGAGCACTCGTGTTACCCTAAGGGACTATGCTGAATGCCTTAGAGATGGTGGTGCTAATCCTTATAGCAATCCTGCAAAGTAAATATTGTAGCCTTCATATTGGAGGTGAAGAAATTAACATGGGCTGGGTGGAGTGGCTCATGCCTGTAATCCCAGCACTTTGGGAGGCTGAGGCTGGAGGATGGCTTGAGAGGCCAGGAGTTTGAGACCAGCCTAGGCAAC